>NW_012105353.1:2306629-2331964 GCF_000951045.1 Mandrillus leucophaeus | reverse complement strand
TTTTTTTTTTAAAAGTAAGACCTATCATTAAGAGAACTAAACAGTTATGTACCCTAAAAGAACACTTAAAAGTCCATGTTAGAAAAAAAGAGGACTTAACATCTTTTTCTGTAATCGATTAAAATCACTTTTGTTACTTATTAAAGTTAGAAAGTGCTGATGAATACTGTAGAGCCTCAGGGCCAGAAATAATCTTGGCCGAAGCAGGACCATATTTCTACACAGATGGGACCTGTGTGTTAATTTGTTGATTTCTTTTTTTTTTTTTGAGATGGAGTCTCGCTCTGTCACTCAGGCTGGAGTGCAGTGGTGCGGTCTCAGCTCACTGCAAGCTCTGCCTCCCAGGTTCACACTATTCTCCTGCCTCAGCCTCCTGAGTAGCTGGGACTAACAGGTGCCCGCCACCACGCCTGGCTAATTTTTTTTTGTATTTTTAGTAGAGACGGGGTTTTACCGTGTTAGCCAGGATGGTCTTGATCTTCTGACCTTGTGATCTGCCTGCCTTGGCCTCCCAAAGTGCTGGGATTACAAAATTTTGTTGATTTCTTTATAACGTAATGGAGGTGTACTTTACGTACCATAAAACTCACCTTTTTAGTGTATGATTCCATTATTTTTAAGTGAATTTATGGAGTTGGCATAGCTATCATTACAGTCCAGTTTTAGAACATTTCCATCACCCCCAAAATTCTCTCCTGTCAATGAGTTGTTTTAACCTTATTTACTTGCTTCACCTAGACCTCTTTTCTTTTTTTTTTTGAGACAGGGTCTCACTCTGTTGCCCAGGCTGGAGTGCAGTGCTGTGATCTAACTTCACTGCAACCTCCACCTCCCAGACTTGAGTGATCCTCCCACCTCAGCCTCTTGAGTAGCTGGAGCTACTGGCACATGCCACTGCGCCTGGCTAATTTCTTTCTTTCTTTTTTTTTTTTTAAGATGTAATCTCACTGTCACCCAGGCCAGAGTACAGTGGTGTGATCTCGGCTCACTGCAACCTCTGCTTCCTGGGTTCAAGCGATTCTCCTGCCTCAGTCTCCCAAGTAACTGGGATTACAGGCATGTGCCACCATGCCTGGCTAATTTTTGTGTTTTTAGTAGAGACAGGGTTTCACCATGTTGGCCAGGCTGGTCTTGAACCCCTGACCGCAGGTGATCTGCCTGCCTCGGCCTCCCAAAGTGCTAGGATTACAGGTGTAAGCTACCGTGCCTGGCCAACCTAGATCTCTTTATCATCAGACATTGACAAATGAAATCATGTAGATCTTAACAGATGTCTTTTTTTTTTTTTTTTTTTGAGACAGGGTCTCAAGTCTGTCACCCAGGCTAGAGTACAGTAGTGTGATCATGGCTCACTGCAGCCTCTGCCTCCCCAGGCTCAAGTGATCCTCCCACCTCAGCTTCCTGAGTAGCTGGGAGTATAGGCGCAGGCCGCCATGCCTGGCTAATTTTTTTGTATTTTGTAGAGATGGGTTCTCACGGTTTTGTTCAGGCTGGTCTTGAACTCCGGGGCTCAAGCCATTCCCCTACTTTGGCCTCCCAAAGTGCTGGGATTACAGGCATGAACCAGTGTGCCTGGCCTAAAAGATGTCCTTAAAAAATATCTTCTGGAGGCCAGGTGTAGGTGGCTTACGCCTGTAATCTCAGCACTTTGGGAGGCCAAGGCAGGCATTTCATTTGAGGTCAGGAGTTTGAGACCAGCCTGGCCAACATGGTGAAACCCTGTCTCTACAAAAAATACAAAAATCAGTTGAGTGCAGTGGTGTACACCTGTAGTCTCAGCCTCCTGGGAGGCTGAGGTGGGAGGATGGCTTGAGCCTGGGAGGCAGAGGTTGCAATGAGCCAAGATCGTACCACTCACTCCAGCCTGGGCAACAGAAGTGAAACCCTGTCTCAAAAAAAAAAAAAAAAAATATATATATACACACACACACACACACACATTCTTGGCTGGGCGTGGTGGCTCACGCCTGTAATTCCAGCGCTTTGGGAAGCCAAGGCAGACGGATCACCTGAGGTCGGGAGTTTGAGACCAGCCTGAGCAACATGGAGAAACCGTCTCTACTAAAAATACAAAATTAGCCGAGTGTGGTGGCACATGCCTGTAATCCCAGCTCCTCGGGAGCCTGAGGCAGGAGAATTGCTTGAACCCGGGAGGTGGAGGTTGCGGTGAGCCAAGATGGCACCATTAGACTCCAGCCTGGGCAACGAGAGCAAGACTCCGTTTCAAAAAAAAAATCCACACATATTATCATTTATTAATGCTTTTTGTATTTTCAAAAATTCTTGCCTAAGCATAATACGTAGCAAAA
Source organism: Mandrillus leucophaeus (assembly GCF_000951045.1). Lineage (NCBI taxonomy): Eukaryota > Metazoa > Chordata > Mammalia > Primates > Cercopithecidae > Mandrillus > Mandrillus leucophaeus. Next base: position 2,329,655 of record NW_012105353.1, on the reverse strand, counting down.
TTTAAAGGATCATAATGGCAAATGGTATAAATTACCTTGTGTTTGTGGCTTAAATTTTATTTTCATTTGATCTTTTTTAAACCAGCAAATAAAATACAACATTCTTGGTGATATGTTGGGAATGCAGGGAAAAGAAATGAAGGTAAAAGTAACATAATTATTGTGCAAGAAAAAGTTACTTCCAAATGTAAGAGCACAGGGAAACAATTGGTTTTCTTGATTTTAAGCTAATAACATTGTGCATTTTATTGTTTGGACCTCTAATCCCTCTTGACAGATCCGTGCCTAATGTGCATGTCATAGAGCAGGCTTCATCAAATTCAGATATTTAGACACTTCATCTACTTCAGACTGGATTGTGATGGGATTTGCAAACAGCTTAACATGCAAGGTACCGTAACTGCCTTTTCCTGCCTGCATCATTTTCTTCTTAGTGACCTTCTAGGGTGGGCTGGGGAGTAAGGCCAGCTTGGGAACGGGAAGTCTCATCAGCACAGGCTGATCCCCACTTGTGCAGGTTTCCTCCTTTGCTCGGTGTATTGCTTGTGTGGACGGACACTGCTTAGGGACGTTATGTTTTTGGGTACATATAGTAGAGGAATGTAATGGTTTGGTTAGAAGTAAAGTGTTTTGGGAAACTGTATCTAATTTTCTTTGCTTTTAGGTGAACATTTCTCAATGGAAAGTGACCCTTATATGTACCAGGCAGGTAAATCAGTAACTCCTTGTGTGGTTGGTTGTGTCTGGATTTTTAATGGCAAACAGGTTAGACACACAGTGCTGGTCTGATATTAATAGTTTACTGTCAGTTCAATCATAACTGGTTCGAAATAGGCATAGGCTTGCTTTTTTTTTTTTGGACTCTATCAAATGGTAACATGAAGTGCCAGTGTAACTTGATTTTGATAGTAAGAACAACTTTGGTTTCTGGGAATTAACAAAACATATATAAATAATATATATTGTTTAAAAAGCTTACCTTACATTATTTTAGGTGAGTTGCAATTTTAGATATCAGGTTTAGATTTTGTATTATGGGCCAGGCGCAGTGGCTCATGCCTGTAATGCCAGCACTTTGGGAGGGCCGAGGTGGGCGGATCACTTGAGGTCAGAAGTTCGAGACCAGCCTGGGCAACAAGGTGAAACCCTGTCTCTACAAATAATACAAAAATTAGCCGGGTGTGGTGGCACGCACCTGTAACCCCAGCTGCTCAGGAGGCTGAGTCGGGAGAATCCCATGAACCTGGGAGGCAGGGGTTGCAGTGAGCCAAGGCCACGCCACTGTATTCCAGCCTGGGCCACAGAGCGAGACTCCATCTCAAAAGAAAGAAAAAGATTTTGTGTTATGTTTAAAGATTAGGTTCTTGGAAGTATGAGATTGTATTTTGATAATTAAAGTAAACATATACAGTCGCATGAGGAAGATACGGCAGATAAAAAGAGTGGTAAGTAATAGTTGAAGAACAACTTGCCTGGATTTACCTGATTACCCTGACATTGCTGATTTTAGAAACTAATTTCCTTATGAGTAGAATCTTTCACAGATTGCCAGAGCCTGGGTCAGATGTGATATATCCTAGAATTTATCCACACCCCTAGACACACACCCCACCAAGGTTTGTCAGCCACTTATGGGATATATTAACTGTAATTGCTAGTAATCATTATTCCTAATATTACCACTAAATTCAAGTTTAGCAATGCAAATGAAAAGAAAAAGTTTGATTTTAATTGTAGTTACTGAAAATAGTTGGGGTAGACAAAAGCTAATTTTGTGCAAATAGGTGTTTTATACTTTATCAATTATTTATTTCTCACATAATCTGTCCTACATCCTGAGGATCTGTCCTTCATTCATTTAACAAATATTACTTAATGAGTATGTAGTGTGTGCCAGACTGTGCTGGAGACTACATGGAGTGATAAATAAGATGTAAGTAGGCCCTGCCCTCAAATAATTAATTTTTTTTGAGACAGAATCTCACTCTGTCGCCCAGGCTGGAGTGCAGTGGTGCAATCTTGGCTCACTGCCACCTCTACCTCCTGGGTTCAAGCGATTTTTGTGCTTCAGCCTCCCAAGTAGCTGGGACTACAGGTGCGTGCCTCCACACCTGGCTGATTTTTGTATTTTCAGTGGAGACGGGGTTTCACCATGTTGGCCAGGCTGATTTCAAACTCCTGACCTCAAGGGATCCACCCACCTTGGTCTCCCAAAGTGCTAGGATTACAGGTGTGAGCCACCAAGCCTGGCCAAAGAATTTAGTCTTGAGATGGAGGCAGAGGAGAACTACAGAACACTGTGGGAGTATGCCTGACCCTTGAACAACGTAGGGGTTGGGGTGCTGACCCTCACGCAGTCAAAAATCCAAGTATAACTTTTGACCCCCCAAAAACTTTACTAAAATAGCCTACTGTTGACCGGAAGCCTTACTGGTAATATAGTCAATTAACACGTTATTTTGTATGTTATATGTATTATGTAGTGTATTCCTATAGTAACGTAAGCCAGAGAAGAAAATATTATTAAAATCATAGGAAGAGAAAAGATACTTACTATTCATTAAGAGGAAGTGGATCATTATAAAGGTGCTCATTGTCTTCACACTGAGTAGGCTGAGGAGGAAGAGGAGGGGTTGTCTTGCTGTCTCAGAAGGGGCAAAGGTGGAAGAGGTAGAGAAGGTGGAAGGGGAGGCAGAAGAGGCAGGCACACTCAGTGCAATTTATATTGAAAAAAAAATCTGGGTATAAGTGGATCCATGCAGTTCAAACCTGTGTTGTTCAAGGGTCAACTGTATATAACAGGGTAGGGCTGGAGAGTCTGTCCTTGGGGGAAGAGGTGGGAAGGTCACTCTGAGGAAGTAACATTTAAGTGAGACCTGAAGAATGAGAAGGACCTGGTCTAGTTGGGGAAATAAGTTTTTCAGACAGAAGGTGCAGATGTGATGAGGCAAGGTGAGAGAGCTGGGGTTTTTGCACAACAGAACCTTTTAAAGAACTGAAAGAAGGCCGGGCATGGTGACTCATGCCTGTAATCCCAGTACTTTGGGAGGCTGAGGCAGGCAGATCACTTGAGCCCAGGAGTTCGAGACCAGCCTGGGCAAAATGGCAAAACCCCATTTTTACAAAAACGCAAAATTAGCTGAGTGTGGTGGTATGTTCCTGTAGTCCTAGCTACTCCCAGAGAGTAAGCTGGGAGGATTGCTTGAGCCCAGGAGTTTGAGGCTGCAGTGAGCCGTGATTATGCCACTGCACTCCAGCCTGGGCGACAGTGAGACTCTGACTCAAAAAAAAAAAACAAAAAAAACAAAAAAAACTGAAAGAAATCTACAATGACCAGAAAATAAAGAAACAGGCATTGAAGCAGAAGTTGGCAACAGGGGCCAGGTCTTGAAAAGGCTTAGTAGGCCATTTGCTAGGTTTTTGAACTTGCCCTAAGTCTCCTGGGAAACGGTTAAAGATTTTAAGCAGGGGTGTGACATGAAATGAAATGCTACAAAACCCAATAATTTTAGTTCAATGGAACCTTGGTAATTTACCAGAAAGGTCATAATCTCTGCAAGGTAAGATATTCTTCTCTTGTTTCATTAAAATTTTTGTAACTCCTTTCTTGATTGATTGTCGTCTGCAGTATTATTTTCATTGTTTTTGTAGAAATTCCCTTTAATTTTCTAAAAGTACCTTTTACCCCTCACCGTTCTGTTAACCTTATATAGGAATGTCATTTCTATTTATAACTGAATTAGAATATTTTTTCTAACAGCTTTAGCTCTCTTCCATATTTAAACTTAAAATTCTTGGCTGTTTTTTTCCCTCCAGACACCTTTAATCTGCTCAAAGTATTTAATGTTTTAATGAAATGTTTCATTAAATTTGCTTTATTCTTTTGTTCTTCCAAATACAGTGTCTTAGATATAGTTTAATATTTCTCAGCATTTATGCTATTTCATATTTTATGAAATAACATGTAAGCACCTAGAATGGTTTTAGGAAATTTTGTCACTATTGTATAGGAGCACTAATCTTCATCAAGAGCACCATTTTCAAATCTGGTTCACATTCTGTGGCCTTATCTTTTACATTAAATTGGTCTCTGTTAAACATTTTATGTTCAGGTGGGCTTATTTATATATAAGTGCTATAAAGGTGTTATTTTTTTATATCCTGATTTGTTTCTTTCTCCCATAGTAAATGTCCCTACATACTGAATTCTTTTTAGGAAATCTTTGCCATGCTAAGTTTTTGATTGCCTTGGCGATTGTGTGAGCATTCATTCAAGTCTTTCTTGGTGTAAAGTTGTTAGCTCATGCCTATATACAATGCTATTGCCCACTGTTCCTCTCCACATGTACAAAGAATAACTGCAACATCACCTTCTTCAAGTATTTCCTTTGAAATCTACATATTGATTCAGCCTTGAATTGAGTTTGCTTTTGCCATGAGTTCTTTTCTTTTCTTTTCTTTTCTTTTTTGAGACGGAATCTTGCTCTGTCCCCCATGTTGGAGTGCAGTGGTATGATCTCGGCTCACTGCAACCTCCGCCTCCTGGGTTCAAGCAATTCTCTTGCCTCAGTCTCCCAAGTAGCTGGGATTACAGGCATGTGCCCCCATGCCTGGCTAATTTTTGTATTTTTAGCAGAGCCAGGGTTTCACCATGTTGTCCAGGCTGGTCTTGAACTCCTGACCTCATTATCTGCCTGCCTTGGCCTCCCAAAATGCTGGGATTGCAGGTGTGAGCTAAGGATGGGCATATAAAGCTGGGAGAATTGCAAGAAGTAATGTTTATTTATGCACTACATGCTTTGCTTTGATGCTTGTACCATAGCTACATCCCAGGATCTTTTCTACTGTAAGCTCCATGGAGGCTATACCCTCAGTATGTGGGTACCACATTGCCTTACACGTAGGAAGTGCTCAATAAAGACTTCCCTTATCAAAGGTGCCCCTTTTTGCACCCGGCCCCCCCCCACCATTTCCTCATGTTTGTATCTTCTTCCTTGTGCAGTGGTTGCTATATCAGGTGCCTATCTAGTGGATCCTCCTCTCTGCTCACCCTATAGACATGCCTGTCCTGTGTCTAGTTACCTGTGTAAGATGTGTAATTGTTATAATTGCATCCACACTGGTAAATGAGTAGGTGCTAATAGCTCTCTGTGGGGCCCCAGAATCTTTTCTACCAACATTTACAGTATGGCAGACGAAGGGGAAGCCAAAGATGACAACTACCAGAGTGACGTCTCTGAGTTTTTTTTCATGATTTATTGCATGAATTCATTGAAATGCTGAGTTCTGTTTCATAATAGGGGTATGTGTGTGTGTGTGTGTGCGCGTGTGTGCGCGCGTGCATGCGTGCATGTATCTTCGTTGTACAATACAGGCATACTTTGGAGATAGTTTTGTTTTAGACCACCACAATAAAGCAAATATTGCTGTAAAGCAAGTCACACAAATTTTTTGGTTACTCAGTGCATATAAAAGCTTTGTTGGCTGAGCGTGGTGTCTCACACTCATAATCCCAGCGCTTTGGGAGACCAAGGCAGGCAGATCCCCAGAGGTCGGGAGTTCGAGATCAGCCTGGCTAACATGGTGAAACTCCGTCTCTACTAAATATACAAGATTAGCTTGGTGTGGTGGCTCGCGCCTGTAATCCCAGCTAGTCAGGAGGCTGAGGCGGGAGAATCACTTGAAGCCAGGAGGTGGAGATTGCAGTGAGCTGGGATGACACCACTGCACTCCACTCCAGTCTGGGCGACAGAGTGAGATTCGGTCTCCAAAAAAAAAAAAAAAACAAAGCTTTGTTTACACTATACTGTTGTCTATTAAGTGTGCAATAGCATTATGTCTTAAAAAAAAAAGCACATACTTTCATTTATTGCCAAAAAATGCTGGCAATCATTTGACCCTTCAGTGACCCATAACCTTTTTGCGGGTGATGGGTTTTGCCTTAGTATTGATGGTGACTGACTGATCAGGGTGGTGGTTGCTGAAGGTTGGGGAATCTGTGGCAGTTCCTTAAAATAGGACAGCAATGAAGTTTGCCATATCTGTTGACTCTTCCTTTCATTGTAGGTTTCTCTGTGGCATACGATGCTGTTTGATAGCATTTTACCCACATTAGAACTACTTCTCCAAGCCTGCTGCTGCTTTATCAACTAAGTTTATAGAATAGTCTATTTTTGAAATAGTCATTTCAAAAATGTTTAAGGCTTCAAAAATGTTTAAAGTAGATTCCATCTCAGAAAAACACTTCCTTTGTTCTTCCATAAGCAGCAACTCCTTTGTCCATTCATGTTTTATCATGAGATCACAGCAATTCAGTCATATCTTCAGGCTCCTCTTGCCTTGGCCTCCCAAAGTGGTAGGATTGTAGGTGTGAGCCACTGCACCTGACCATATCATCTTTTTTTTGGTTTTGTTTTGTCTTTTTTTGAGACAGAGTTTTGCTCTTGTTGCCCAGGCTGGAGCACAGTGGCACTATCTTGGCTCACTGCAACCTCTGCCTCCCGGGTTCAAGCGATTCTCATGCCTCAGCCTCCCAATTAGCTGGGATTACAGGCATGTGCCACCACACCTAGCTAATTTTGTATTTTTAGTAGAGATGGAGTTTCACTGTGTTGGTCAGGTTGGTCTCGAACTCCTGACCTCAGGTGATCCACCCACTTCAGCCTCCGTATAATCTTTTTGTCTATAAATGGGTATGTCTTTCCTTCTGCTAGGCCATTAGTGCTGGTATTTGAGTTAGTTTATTTAGGAATTGGTGTAGTCAAGTCCAAGGTTGTACTACTCACCACATGACAGCCAGTAAGTTAAGAGACAAGGTGTTGGGGCAAAGAAAGCAATTTTATTTAGGGAGCCAGCAACCCGAGAAGTTGGTGGACTAGTAATGTCCTAAAGAGCCATCTTAAGTTAATACGAATTTTAGCCTCCTTTTATGTTAGAGGAAGAGAGAAGAAGGAGGAGATTGAGGTCAAGAGGTGACTATGATGACCACAGACATCTGGGTGGCAGTGAGGGTCTGTGGAGGTTGTGAAACTTCTTTGTCCTTGGTCAGGTCACAATACTATAAATCTTTAACATGGCTGGGCATGGTGGCTCACTCCTGTAATCCTAGCACTTTGGGAGGCTGAGGCAGGCAGATAACTTGAGCCTAGGAGTTCAAGACCAGCCTGGGCAACATGGCGAAACACCGTCTCTATCAAAAATAAAAAAATTAGCCAAGTGTGGTGGCACACACCGGTGGTCCCAGCTACTCAGGAGGCTGAGGTGGGAGGATCACCTGAGCCCACGAGGTCGAGGCTGCAGTGAGCCACGATTGTGCCGCTGCACTCTAGCCTGGGTGACAGAGTGAGACCCTGTCTAAAAAAAAAAAAAAAAAAAAAGAAGAAATCGTTAACAACATTGTTATTTGTGTTTACACTACCCTTATCTCTTCAGAGGTTAGTTTTCAGAAGGGACTATTTGCTTTAAACTATAAACTATAGACTGAATGTCTCCCATAGTTAGATGGTATCACTGGGTGGTGGTGGGGGCTTAGAAGCAAAATGGTGTTAGTCATGCTAGGCCTCCTTTTCACTGTTACATTGGGCTGGATTTGAGGTTTTTTGTGTTACGGTTAACCTAGTGTACCCCAGTTTTCAAATTCTCTTAGAGATACTTTGTGATCAGAGTGGGAATTGGTTTACCAGAACAGTGTCTGTTCCAGTGTAAATTTCAGGTCTCCCCTTTGAAGTGTGCTTTAGTGAGGGTCTCTTTATATGTTCTTGATTTTCTCCCGTCTCTTTCTCAGTGATATTCTGCTCTTACTGTTCCTGGAAATTTGTTTGCTTGGAGGTGGGGAGGGGTGGTAGGATGTGGTCTCTTCTTGGTTAAGCCTCAGTTTCAGGCCTGAGTTTCAGGATCTTGCCCCTTCCCTGGCTGTTGTAGTGGGCTCAATGTGGAATGCTATGCCTCTCCCAGGACTCGGGCACCCATCCCTCCTCCCTGCTTTTTCACTGTTGTCTTAAGGGTAGAAGTAACCATTGTCCCTTCTGTCACAGTGAAGGCTTGTCTTCCCTAGTGGAGATAGGGTAGAGTGATTTGAGGGTAGTGTCCAGCCTCTCAGGCTTAGCTGCTGCCCACCCCCAGGTTTGCATCACAATGAGCATACCTCAGAGCTCTTTAGAGCTCTGAGTGCGTGGGGTGGGGGGGTTGGAGGAGGAAGGCCCTGCAGGAAGTTGAGGTACCGTATCCTCAATTTCTGTGACTCCCAGTGGTTTCACGCTATCTTTTCAGCAAGCCACATGAGATTTCACCCATTTACTGACTCTTCTACTGGTTCTTTTTGGTGTCCAGCTGTACTCTCTGAGAGGTGAGCATATGGTTGTCTCCTTTCTCCCTTCAGGTACGCTCCTTAGTTTTTGAGCCAACTGGTTGCTCTGTTGGTTTTTTTTTTTTTTTGAGATGGAGTCTTGCTCTTTCGCCCAGGCTGAAGTGCAGTGGCGTGATCTTGGCTCACTGCAAGCTCCGCCTCCCGGGTTCATGCCTTCCTCCTGCCTCAGCCTCCCGAGTAGCTGGGACTACAGGCGCCCGCCACCATGCCTGGCTACATTTTTTGTATTTTTAGTAGAGACGAGGTTTCACCGTGTTAGCCAGGATGATCTCGATCTCCTGACCTCGTGATCCGCCCGCCTCGGCCTCCCAAAGTGTTGGGATTATAGGCGTGAGCCACCGTGCCCAGTGCTCTGTTGAGTTTAAAGAAAGTCTTGAATTTGAAATTAGTTCAGCTCTTTTTCATTGTAGTTCTCTTGTTCCAGGGTTTAAACCAGAAATTTGGTTACTCTTAAAATTTTAACATGAGCATTTCCTTAAGTCTAAGCTCAATTATTATTCCTGTCCTCCTGAATAAGACCAAGAGTTTGGAGTGAATTACTCCTTAACCGTTAGTCCCTCTTCCATGTTAATGTTATTTATGTGTTAGTTTTGCCTTACTTAAGCCACCTTACACCTATAAAAATAGTGAATATTTACTCATGTGTTTTTCAGGTTTCTTTGGTCACCATTCTTCCTGCACTCTATTTCTTCCTTCTTTATTAAAAAAGTTCTTAAATAATTATTTCAGTAAGGACCCTTTAATAGTAAACTTGGGCTTGGTGTTTGTGAAAGTGTCTGTACTTCACTTTTTCTCTTGAATGATTGTTGAGCTGGGTCCAGAATTTGGGTTAATTACTTTCCCTGAGTACTTCGATGTTATTCTCCTGTGTTTTGACAAATTTGTAAATTTTTTTTAACTTTTATTTTAAGTTTGGGGGTACATATGAAGTTTTGTTACATAGGTAAACACATGTCACAGGGGTTTGTTGTACATATTATTTCATCATCCAGGTGTTAAGCCCAGTACCCAATAGTCATTTTTTCTGCTCCTCTCCCTCCTCCCATCCTCCACCCTCAGGTAGACCCCAGTGTCCGTTGTTTCCTTGTGTTCGTAAGTTCTTATCATTTAGCTCTCATTAATTTTTAATTTTTTGGTGGAGATGGGTTTCATTTTATTGCTTAGGCTGGTCTGGAACTCCTGGCTTCAAGCGATCCTCCTCAGCCTCCCAAAGATCTGGAATTACAGCTGTGAACTACTGCACCTGGCGTATTTTTATTTGCTAATGAGAAGTCAACAGTCAGTTTAGTTGTAATTTCGTTATAGGGAGGTAATTCTCTCTCCTCTTGAGCTACTTTTAAGATCTTTTCCTTGTTTATTTATTTATTTATTTTTTATTTACAGTACTTTTGAGTTGCTGTTTATTTCCTTGTTTTTTTGATCTTCAGGTTTTTTTTTTTTTTTTTTGCGATATTTCTAGGTGTGGATTTGTTTTATGTATCCTGCTTTTATTTGATGTATTCCGTTAGTCCGAGGACCCCTGATGTCTTCAGCTGTGGGTGAAAATCTTAGCCATTATCTTTTCAAATAGTTTTGTCTCCATTTTCCATTTATGGAACCATTATTTAGATATGTTTTGGGATTTTTCATCACATCCTTCATGTTGTTTAAGTTTTCTTTAATTTACATTTCTCTCTCTTCTGGGTAATTTCTTGACATCTACGATTCACTAATTTCCTCTTTAGCTGTGCAGTTAATTTGTTAACTTATTGAGGGTTTCACTAAAAACATTTGGCTATATATAAATAGTCAAATATGTAAATATTGATATTTATACAAATATACAAATATATATGTGTGTATAAACATATATATATATACGTGTTTTAAAGATGGAGTCTTGCTGTGTTGCCCAGGTTGGTGTTGAACTCCTGGTCTCAAGTAATCCTACCACCTCGGCCTCCCAAAGTGCTATGATGTACAGGCATGAGCCACTGTGCCCCACCTTGAATATATTTTCAAATTTAAGAATTTCTGTTACATTTTCTTTCAAATCTGTTTTTAAATTTTCTTTCAAATCTGCTTTTAAATTTTCACAAGGGCATTTTCTTGGGACATTTTAAAATATAGTTACGTTTAAGTCCTGTTTGGATTATTTTCTTAGCTGTAATTTTTGAGGAATGAAGTCTCCCATTTGGCTTCCCTTCTTCCCTCCAAGATTTTTGCTGTTTCTCCATGTGGTGTGCAATATTTGACAATTTGAGAATTGTTTGCCTATGCCTGGGTTGTGGGATGCTCTTTTGGTCTGGTTTTGCATTTGTCTCTGATGGGACCCTTTGGGTTCACTGCGTCTAGAGAGGTTTTGGTCTATTCTCAGATGGGTCTCCAGCACCTGCAAAGTAGTGTAAATTTTGACTCCATATTTGTGTAGAACAGACTTGGGGTTTTCCCTTCTGTTTGGATCACTTTTTTTTTTTTTTTTTTTTTTTTGAGATGGAGCCTTGCTCTGTTGCCCAGGCTGTACTGCAATGGCACAATCTTGGCTCACTGCATAATCCGGTTCCTGGGTTCAAGCTATTCTCCTGCCTCAGCCTCCTGAGTAGCTGGGATTACAGGCACGTGCCACCACGCCCTGCTAATTTTTGTATTTTTAGTAGAGACAGGGTTTCACCATGTTGGTCAGGCTGATCTCGGACTCCTGACCTCAAGGGATCCGCCCGTCTCGGCCTCCCAAAGTGCTGGGATTACAGGCATGAGCCACTGCATCCAGCCTGTTTGGGTCACTGTCTATGCACAGCCCTGGGCTGGTGTTTGTAGCTTTTCTTTTTATTTATTTATTTATTTATTTATTTATTTATTTATTTATTTATTTATTGTTGAGACGGAGTCTCGCTCTGTCGCCCAGGCTGGAGTGCCGTGGCTGGATCTCAGCTCACTGCAAGCTCCTCCTCCCGGGTTTATGCCATTCTCCTGCCTCAGCCTCCCAAGTAGCTGGGACTACAGGCGCCCGCCACCTTGCCCGGCTAGTTTTTTGTATTTTTTTTTAGTAGAGACGGGGTTTCACTGTGTTCTCCAGGATGGTCTCGATCTCCTGACCTCGTGATCTGCCCGTCTCGGCCTCCCAAAGTGCTGGGATTACAGGCCTGAGCCACCGCGCCCAGCCGCTTTTCTTTTTATTTTTTCACTCAGGGGCAGTCCTTTATGTCTTTGTCTTTGTCTTTGTCTTTGTGCTGGTGGTTCACCTCCAGCTTCTTTCCCAGGCCCAGGCTTCAGACAACTGATATATTTTGGCTCTTTGTCTCCACCCAAATCTAATCTCGAATTGTAATCCCCACATGTCGAGGGGAGGGATTTAGTGGGAGGTGACTGGATCATGGGGGCCATTTCCCCCATGCTGTTCCTGTGAGTTCTCATGAGATCTGATTATTTTATAAGCGGCTCTTCCCCCTTTACACTCTGTGTCATGCTGCCTGGTGGAGAAGGTGCCTGCTTCCCCTTCTGCCATGATTGTAAGTTTCCTGAGGCCCCCCCAGCCATACGGAACTGGGGGTCAATTAAACCGCTTTCCTTTATAAAATAAATTACCCAGTCTTGGGTAGTATCTTTAAAGCAGTGTGAGAACAGACTAAACAGGAAGCTTCTCCAGTTTCCTGGTCCTGTAATCATTTGCATTTGCAGCCCTTGATTTAGAGGGCAGGGGTGAGCAGGTGTTTATCATGTGAAGAATCTCATTTAATACATTTTTGTGTCTTTGCAGCCACTCCTTTCTATTCTAGTTTTCTTCCTGACTGTTGGTCAGGAGGTAGTTCTGCCAGTTAAGAACCAGGAAGTAGGCTTGTAATCCCAGCACTTTGGGAGGCCGAGGCGGGCAGATCACCTGAGGTCAGGAGTTTGAGACCAGCCTGGCCAACATGGTGAAACCCCGTATCTACTAAAAATACACATACACAAAAAATTAGCCAGGCATGGTGGATGGGCACCTGTAATCCCAGCTACTTGGGAGACTGAGGCAGGAGAATCGCTTGAACCTGGTAGGCAAAGATTACAGTCCGTCAGCTGAGACCGCGCCATTGCACTCCAGCCTGGGCAACAAGAACGAAACTCTGTCTCAAAAAAAAAAAAGAACTGGGAAGTAGTTATAACCACAGACAACCCCCACCTTGAACAGGTTATTTACCAAAAGTTCACTTGAACATTGATTGTGTAGGGCACAGTTCACATTATCTGATGGGAACTATGTTATTTAAAAAATGGATTTGTTTCCCAGGTGAACCTGAGGAGTCTGTTCTCTCCATTATGCAGTTGAAATTCATATAGACTTGTGAGTTCTTTGGAACAGTAATCAATATATAGTATGTGATTTCTGTGGGAAGCTATAATACATTTTAACGTTCTCGGTGAAGAAGGGAGTATGCTGTTTTCCAGCCTCAGTCGGTATTCCCTGGTGTGACCTGCCAGCTACCAGACCCTGACAGTTGTTACAAACTCCAGCCACTGTTTTCAAATCTGCCACTAAATTATCACCACTCATACTCAGCACATGACCTTGCCTCCACTTCACTGAGAACTTTGAGCCATCTGGTTGATTTTCTTCAACTTCTGGCTCCATCTACCAGTTTGTCATCCCTCCCTCTCCAGTGTTGCTCTCTCCTCCTGTCTCAGAGGATGAGATGCTTCTTCTGCTGTTTGAGGCAGTCCTTTGCCAGGGGCCTTAGGCTTCACTGCTGCTTCTTTGGCAGTCTTTTCCCATCAGTTATTTCCCTTCATTCTCCCCATTCTGTTCCTAGTGGCTGTCCACTTGGGGAGGAGGGGTGAAGATTTTGCCTCCAGGGGACATTTGGCAGTGTCTGCCAACATTTTTGGTTGTCAGAATTGGGAGGTGGTGGTGATGCATGTGCTGCTAGCATCTAAGGGTAGAGGCATCTAGATACCCTACAATGCACAGGACAGCCCCATGACAAAGGATGACCTGGTCCACAATGTCAGTAGTGCCCGGGTTGAGTAATGTTGCTGCATCCTCAGGGTCTCACTTTTGATTCCTTCATTTTTCTCTGCCCGTTATCTTATGCCTAAGATTCTCATCCTAGGAAACCCTCCCTGAACCACATGTCCAATCCTCTCCTAGCTACCTAACTTCTCCCCTTCTCGTTGAAACTTCTGAAAGAGTGATTTACGTGTAGTCTCTCACTCACTTTTCAAATTTTAGCTGTTGCTTTCTGGCTTCCCATCCCCACCACTGCTTAAACTGTTTTTGCTGAGAATGCTTGCGACCTCTTGTGTGCTGCATCTAGTGAATTCATTTATTCCTAATTTTACTTGACATTTTTGTTGCACCTGACACTGTTAATCACTATCTCCTTGAACCAGTGTATTCCATTGTCATCCTTGTTCTCCGTGTCCTTCTCTTATATTTCTTTCTCTCCCTCCCGTGTGGGCTTCTTGATGATCTGCTTACTCCTTACACACTGCTGTTACCTGGTTTTGACTTCTTAGCCAAGGATTATCATAGGTCGTTGTCTCCATGAAGTACCTCAGTTACCCCAAGGATTTCAGTTGCACTTACATACAGATGTTTTTCTGAATTTCTAAATTCTTTTTTTTTTCTTTTTGCGACAGAGTCTCACTCTGTTGCCCTGGCTGGAGTGCAGTGGCATGATCACAGCTCACTGTGTCCTCACCCTGTAGAGACGGGGTTTCTCTGTTTTGCCCAGACTGGTCTCAGAACTCCTGGGTTCAAACGATCCAACTGCCTTGACCTCCCAAAGGACTGGGATTACAGGCATGAGCCACCATGCCCGGCTTAAATTCTTCCATGACTTTTCCCTCCAGGCTTTAGTGTCCGTTGCAATCTGCTGGAAATCTACACCTGAATATTCTATAGGTACCTTACACTCAGCATGCCTAATGTGAAGTACATCTTTTCCTGAAACTTAGTTTTCTGAGATCCACCCGGGCTCCCAAGACAGATAGTTGGGTCTTGTCCAGTTTGTATATTTATCTCCAGTTGCCAGTGTAATATAAAATATGATTTAGATCATATCACTCACCTACTTGAAAGTCTGCACTGGTGCTGTCTTGGTAACAGAAAGAGAAAGTAGACTGAATTCCCTCATCTTGCCTATCAGGCTCTCCTTGATATAGTCTCTGCCCACCCACCTCTCCAACCTCACATTGTCTCTCTCCTGCCTCAAACGCTATGCTCTGGCATGTATAGCTTCCTATACAGTTTTGTTTCAAACTTGATGTCTTTATGTCTTTTGCCTGGAATGCAGTATTTTTCTATTGAATATGTGGATTGCTTGCCTTCTGAGTGGTGAGATTCCCTATTCCTCACGGAAGCTACAGTTAATTGGCACCTTGCCCCACTTCTGTGGCCTCAACATCATGAGGAGTAAGGATGTCTGAATTATTTCAGAGAGCCAGGGCTTGGTAAATGCTGCATTAGTCTTGTTGAAAGAAGGTAGAGAGGGGACATTGGCAAGGGTGTTTCACAGCTCTTCAGTTATGTAGCTTCCTACTAGCCATTTCTTTCCTCAGTCCCTACTTCCTCTATTTTATTACCTTGCAGGAGTTCTTCTGGAAAAATGTATCTTTTGAGGGAGAACCTCTTTTATTTTTTTAAATTTATTTATTTATTTTTTAGACAAAGTCTCACTGTGTTGCCCAGGCTGGAGTGCAGTGGCACGATCCCGGCTCACTGCAACCTCTGCCTCCTGGGTTCAAGCAATTCTGTGCCTCAGCCTCCCGAGTAGCTGGGATTATAGGTGCACGCCACCATGCCCGGCTAATTTTTGTATTTTTAGTAGAGTCGGGGGTTTCACCATGTTGGCCAGGATGGTCTCGATCTCTTGACCTCGTGATCTGCCTGCCTCGGCCTCCCAAAATGCTGGGATTACAGGTGTGAGCCACTGTACCCGGCCCCCTTAATTCTTTTGATGTGAAATAAGCAAATGCTGCCAAATGTAAGATATGTTGCTCAGTTTTTAGTCTAGATTTATTATGTTCTGATTCTTGGAAAATGAAAATCCACTCCTGATTTTTTGGTTAATACATACCTCATACAGTGACTGTGAAAATTAAACTAAATAACATAGGTGAAGTGCCCAACACAGTACTTGGTACATAATAGGCAGCAGTAAATACTAGTTTCTGTTATTCATTCTTCTTTGCCAGATTATTAAAATGACTACAGTACTCCATACATTAGACAAAAAGTTGTTTTTACTGAACCCTTGTTCGATGAAGGGCAATATGCCAAATACCTTGAGGGATACAGAGATGTTTTAGGCTGCTCCCTGTCCAGGGATAAATATTAGCATACTGTATATATAGTTACATTTTGAGGCTTTTTTTTTTTTGAGACAGAGTTTTGCTCTTGTTACCCAGGCTGGAGTGCAATGGCGCAGTCCTGGCTCATGGCAACCTCGCCTCCCGGTTTCAAGCAATTCTCCTGCCTCAGCCTCCCAAGTAGCTGGAATTACAGGCACCTGCCACCATGCCCAGTGTTTTCTTACATTTTTAGTAGAGATGGAGTTTCACCATGTTGGCCAGGCTGGTCTCAAACTCCTGACCTCAGGTGATCCGCCTGCCTCAGCCTCTCAAAGTACTGGGATTACAGGCGTGAGCCACTGTGCCCGGCCTTTTTTTTTTTTTAAACACGCTGTTGTGAAAACTTTTTGGTCTTCTAATGTTACTGTATTTGAGCACAGAACACTTTAAAGTTTGGTTGCCACATTTAATCCATTACACCTCTGTGAGAGTAGTTATTAGTTCCATTTTATAGATAGGGGCCCTGAAGGGTGGCAGGAGTAAAAATAGGGTATATTGGGATGTAGAAGAACGCTAACCATTATTATTTCCAACCTTGGTAGGTATAGAATAAATACTTGTTGAATGAATGAATGTTCTTTTATAAGTTGTATATTGAGCCCCTACCTAAATCTTACCTCTACTTCTTCTTTTTCTTTTCCTTTTTTTTTTTTTTTTTTGAGCTGGAGTTTTGCTCTTGTTGCCCAGGCTAGAGTGCAATGGCACATCCTGGCTCATTGCAACCTCCATCTCCTGGATTCAAACGATTCTCCTGCCTCAGCCTCCCGAGTAGCTGGGATTACAGGCACCCGCCACCACACATGGCTAATTTTTGTATTTTTAGTAGAGACAGAGTTTCTCCATGTTTGTCAGGCTAGTCTTGAAATCCCGACCTCAGGTGATCCGCCTGCCTTGGCCTCCCAAAGTGCTGGGTTTATAGGCGTGAGCCACTGTGCCTAGCCAAAATCTCTACTTCTTATAGTTTTATTCAACCCCTTTTATGTTTAATTTAATTGATTAATTTTTTTGAGACAGGTTCTCACTCTATTGCCCAGGCTAGAGTGCAGTGGCATGATCTTGGCTCCCTGCAGCCTTGCCTCCCTGATTGAAGCAATTCTCCAGCCTCAGCCTCCTGAGTAGCTGGGACTACAGGTGTGCGCCACCATGTCCTGCTAATTTTTGTAATTTTTTGTAGAAGTGGGGTTTTGCCGTGTTGCCCAGGCTGGTCTCAAACTCCTGAGCTCAAAACGATCCACCTACCTCGGCCTCCCACAGTGCTGGGATTATAGGTGTGAGCCACCATGCCCGGCCCCCTTTTATATTTTATCTGGCAAAAATAAGTATTGACATTTAGTGGTTGATAGGGAGGACATTGGAAGTCGGAAGAGAGATAACCCACACTGTTTTATACATAATAAAAAGGCATTGAGGGAAGGTATATGTGTTGATACTGATTTAACTTTTTGCCCTTGTGCTGATTCTTTGCAAGACTACTTTTCTGGTTTCTCTAACAACTGCAAAGGGCTTCCCAAGTTTGGGTCTAGGGTAAATGGCTCAATTTGTTGCACTCTAAGGATGATTGTGTTAATAGATTTTTCATTCTAATCTCTAGTAAAGTAGGGAAAATCTATTGTAATTAGGCTCAGACTCAAGGGGAAAACTTTAGGTAGATGAATTTGCGAATATACAAACTTTAATAGAATAAGTGATTACTGTCTCAGAGTTCACTCTGTATTTAGCTGTCTGTAGTTGGTTGTCTTAGATAGTGAAATACGGTCTTTTAGTAAAAATGGTAAGACCCCTGATTAGGATTTGAAGTAGGACATCCATGAACTTATTGCAGGTAGTAAGTAGTATTAACACATCTCTTTCACTGTCCACATGGAATACTGCATTTAGTTGTTGTTGTTGTTTTTTGAGACAAGCCTCGCTCTGTTGCCCAGGCTGGAATGCAGTGGTGTGATCTCGGCTCACTGCAACCTCTGACTCCCGCATTCAAGCGATTCTCCCATCTCAGCCTCCCAAGTAGCTGGGATTACAGGCACGTGCCACCACGCCTGGCTAATTTTTGTATTTTTAGTAGAGATGGGTTTTGCCATGTTGCCCAGGCTGAGATATTCTTTTTCTGTGTTTCTCCTCAAGTGTATAGTTCTCTGGTTTGTGAATTCACTGGGTGGTTGTGATGTCCAGTCAGTAAAATGATAAACATGAAAGCACTTTGAAAATGATTTAATGTCATTGCATGGAAATGATACAATATCATTGTATCACTATTTATAATAGTCTTCAAGTGTTTTTTGTTGTTGTTGTTGTTGTTGTTTTTGAGACGTGTCTCACTCTGTCACCCAGGCTGGAGGGCAGTGGCATGACCTTGGCTCACTGCAACCTCCACCTCCTGGGTTCAAGTGATTCTCGTTCAGCCTCCCTAGTAGCTGGGATTACAGGCGTGCACCATGACGTCCGGCTAATTTTTGTATTTTTTGTAAAATGGGGTTTTACCATGTTGGCCAGGCTGATCTCAAACTCCTGACCTCAAGTGATCCACCCGCTTCGGCCTCCCAAAGTGCTGGGATTACAGGTGTGGGCCATTGGGCCTCAAGTGTTTTTAACCACATTTGAGTGCCCTCTTCTTTTTGGTCACACAACTTTACTGTAACCCCACTAATTTTTTCAGATGTAGTTCATATACTATCTGCTGTGTAAAACATAACCTCTTCAGTCTGAAATGGGTACTGTTTTCTTTGAACGTTTGTAGCTATTTTGATTTGTATAGTTCATTTGGTCATCATGAGTCTGAATTGTCACATCTTGCCTGTTGCCTTGATAAGTTAATAATGTAGGATCTTCAGATGTTTAACTCTTAATGAGACCAGCAAACATTTATTGAACACTTATTGTCCTAATCTCTGGACGTAAAGTTTTCATGTATTAATTCCAGTGTACACAACTGGATTGTAAGGTACTTTAAAGAAAAGACCATGATGTGTACTTCCTGGTTTCATGAATGTTTCCTTTATATATAATAAAATGTAGCAGTGGGTAAGATTAGTGGATGTATCATTAATGTTGACATTGAGTTTTAACGTTTTCCTTTTTAGAACCAGTCTAGCACTTGTCTGGGATAACTGAATTTTTGTTAAAATTGGTCCATATATATTTCCATTCTTTTTTAGTTTGTTTCACATACTTTGACTTATTTCCTGCTTATTTCTCCTCCATTAAGGTATAAATTCTCTCCTTAAATTGCTTAGCCTTGGATTTTCACAGATTTTTTTGAAAGACCTATGTTTTCATAGGCATGTTGTCTTTGTAAGATCTAACTCTGCATTGATTTATTGAGCTCGTTTTGTTTTACTTATTGAGCATCAAGATTGAAAGAGGAAAGTCATGTAATTTTCATTATTTATAATGCATTTGGCTTTTAAAAGTGTTTTGAGGTTAAAACCAATAGCAGTCTAGCATTAGTTGAAGGTATTTTGAAGAGGTGGTTAGTATCCTTGGGGCTTTTATCAGGAGGTAGCCTTTATGTAGAGACTTGAAGGAATAGTGTTAGCAGGGTGTTCTTGTTGGAGCTCCCCTTATTTGATGGTTTGGAGTCCATAATTGGAAAATTAATTTTTAAAATTGGTAAAGCTCTAAGCAATCGAATACGAATGCACATATAACTATTCTGCCATAAAGCGTACTTTTCTTTCTTATTTCGTTTTTTTTGAGATGGAGTCTTGCTCTGTCGCCCAGGCTGGAGTGCAGTGGTGTGATCTCGGCTCACTGCAACCTCCGCTTCCCGGGTTCAAGGGAATCTTGTGTGTCAACTTCCCTCCCAGGTAGCTGGGATTACAGGCGCCTGCCACCATGCCTGGCTAATTTTTGTATCTTTAGTAGAGACAGGGTTTCACTGCTTTGGCCAGGCTGGTTTCAAACTCCTGACCTCATGATCTGCCCACCTTGGCCTCCCAAAGTGCTGGGATTACAGGCGTGAACCACCGTGCCCAACCTAAGGCATACTTTTGATTGTCAGTATTTGTTTGTTTGAGATGGAGTCTTGCTCTGTCTCCCAGGCAGGAGCGCAGTGGCGTGATCTTGGCTCACCGCAACCTCTGCCTCCCAGGTTCAAACAATTCTCCTGCCTCAGCCTCCCAAGTAGCTGGGATTACAGGCGCACACTACCACACTGGCTAATTTTTACATTTTTAGTAGAGATGAGGTTTCACCGTTTTGGTCAGGCTGGTCTCTACTGACCTCAAATAATCCACCCGCCTCATTATATCATTTGAAAATGATATGTCATTGCGTGGAAATGATATAATATCATTGCATCACTATTTATAATAGTCCTCACATTTTTTTTTTTTTTTTTTTTTTTTTTGAGACCATGTCTCACTCTGTCACCCAGGCTGGAGAGCAGTAGCACGATCTTGGGTCACTACAACCTCTGCCTCAGCCTCTCAAAGTGCTGGATTACAGGCGTGAGCCACTATGCCTGGCTCGTTGCCACTATTTTGACGTATGTCTGGGACCTTTCTCAGCTGACTGAAGTTCAGTGTCATCTTACTTGTATAATCCATCCTATGTGCAGTAGGTTCAGTTTCGACGACTTGAAAGTAGAGCAATAATTTAGATAACCTATGAAACTAGTGCAGAATAATAGATTTTTACAGTTGTCTCCTGTCTTTTAACCTAATCTAACACACATCTGATTTGACAGGCACATTTTTTAAGTGACTCATCACCTTTGTTGAATCTTACCAAAGCATCCAATGTAATTTTTACAGAAATAGCACTTTCTTGTAATTGGTTTGTACACTATTTAATTGAAAAACATGTAATGATTATTACCAGAGGAATTGACAGTTGTGTGTAAGAAATGCAACTGACTTCTGGATGCAAAGCATCCAGCTCAATATAAGGGAGCAGAAGTGTGAAGTTGAACTAGACAGTTGACCATTAGCCAAAAACATTTGTACTGATGGCAACAGCCAGACTTCTGTTTTACAGAGGTAATGAGGAGTTTGATGAGGAGTTTGGTAACTGTTAGGTTGAGGACTGTTAAGAGGCCTGCCTGAGGCCAGTATGGCACGTGAGTGCACAGTGCAAACCCGCTTCTGTAATACATTTAATACTTTTTTAAAAATTCCTTTTCCCATGAATAACATGCTTTTTTATATAACAGAAGTTAACCGTAACAATTATCATGTAACAGAAAATAACTGTTATTTGGAATGCTTGCAGAAAATCACTGTTTAACTAAGATTTCTATAAAGCCTTTTCCTGTCTAAGATTTCTGTTTCTGTCATTGTCTGAAACATCGTTATGCAGCACATGACTGCCTTTATTTTGGCACTTCTTATTTGGAGTTAATTAATCCCTTCACCTTTACTATGAGGTCTTCCTCTGAAAAACGTTTATATACAACATCTGATCCACAGTTGATACCCAACAAACTGAATGAAAGATAAGTTCTGGCCACTTAAGTGGATGTCACAGCCCAATCTTTTTCTTTTTCTTTTCTTTTTTTTTTTTTTTTTTGAGACAGAGTTTTGCTCTTGTCGCCCAGGCTGGAGTGTGGTGGTGCTCACTGCAACCTCCGCCTCCCAGGTTCAAGTGATTCTCCTGCCACAGCCTCCTGAGTAGCTGGGATTACAGGTGCCCACCACCACACCCAGCTAATGTTTGTATTTTTAGTAGAGACGGGATTTCACCATGTTAACCAGGCTGGTCGAACTCCTGACTTCAGGTGGTCCACCCACTTTGGCCTCCCAAAGTGCTGGGATTACAGGCATGAGCCACTACGCCCACCCGTCACAACCCAATCTTCCATCACAACCCAATCTTCCGTCACAACCCAATCTTGATGTGGTGTAGTTTTCATTGATGTGCCACCGAAAAATAAGCTGTCATTATTTATAAACTCAGTCCAGAGAATATTTTAGGATAATTATACTCAGTTGAGTATATTATATTCCATATGTCAAAGATGCTGTGCTCTGTCTACAGAATCCTGAGCTTAATAATACATAGTTCTTGTCTGTGGACATGTATATTGTTGGTACAGTGGAAATAAATGAGGAGGAGAGATTCATTGAAGCCTGAAGGAATTTGTGAGGATTTGAGAGTAGATAGGACCTGAACTGGACTTGGAATGGTAACAATAATTAGGATTTTTTGGCAGATATTTTATTGCGTTATGGCATTTGATAGTCTGGATCTCCTTCAAATTCTTTTTCCTTCTTTTCTGTCAAATACTCCTAGTCTTCCTACATCCATCTCTAGCCTTCTTCTTCTGCAATAATCTTTATTTTCCTTAACAATCTATTGCCTTTGGCCATTTTCCTCCTCTTTTTTGCCTTTGGTGTAGTGCTTTATTGTTTTAACCCTAACCCTGTGCTTCTGGAAATAATGCTTTTCTGTCTTCTACGTAGCCACAACAGTTCATCAATATCCTTCTTAGAGCATATATCGTTTCTTTGCACTATAGTTATATACAGACCCCATCCTCTGCTGGACCTTAACTTCTTGAGGGAAAGTTGCACCTTTATAGTTCTTACAGTATCTGGTATATAGTTTTCTAAGTAGTAGGCACCACATACCTTCTCTTACATTTAGCTTCTTTCCTCGAACTCAACTAATCTTCTAGACTTTCCTTTTTCTGTGCATAGTACTAGAGTTCTTTCAATTCCCCATTCTAGTCAGTGAGTTCTGCTTCTGTCTTTGAAATGTTATTTGTAGCCCCACCATTTTTTCCACTGTCATCATTGCATGCCCATTAAAAGATAAATATTTAGTGCATATTATGTTCTAAGCACTGTGTAGGTGCTAGGAATACAAATATAACAGATCCAATTCCTTGTTCTTAGAATACTAGTTGGGGGTTATTTTGGTACTTTGTTAAGCAAATGTTTATTGAACACTTTCTTTGTGCGGAGCTCTATTGTAGGCATAGATGTATTATAGTCAGAGTCATTTTCCACAGGCTGCTCGTCTTCAAGGGGAAAATATGGCTACTGGATTTCTTCTGTTCTAAGTACACTTTTCTTCCCATTTTCTTTTAGCATCTCTGAAATCCAGATGCGTCTAAACCCTGGTATGTATGTTTAATTTTTTTTTTTTTTTTTTCTGAGACTGAGTCACGCTCTGTCGCCCAGGCTGGAGTGCAGTGGTGCGATCTCGGCTGACTGCAACCTCTGCCTCCTGGGTTCAAGCGATTCTCCTGCCTTAGCCTCCTGAGTAGCTGGGATTACAGGTGCGTGCCACCGTGCCCAGATAATTGTTGTATTTTTAGTAGAGACGGGGTTTCACCATGTTTTTTGGGCTGGTCTCGAACTCCTGACCTCATGATCGGACTGCCTCGGCCTCCCACAGTGCTGGGATTGCAGG
>NW_012105353.1:2302653-2304773 GCF_000951045.1 Mandrillus leucophaeus | reverse complement strand
ACTGTAATCCCAGCTACTCGGGAGGCTGAGGCAGGAGAATCGCTTGAACCTGGGAGGTGGAGGTTGCGGTGAGCAAGGATCATGCCACTGCACTCCAACCTGGGCGACAGAACGAGGCTCCGCCTCAAGAAACAAACAAGAAGTACCTGAGACTGGGTAATTTGTAACGAAAAGAGGTTTAATATGCTCATGGATGCTTCTGCAGGCTGTACAGGAGGCGTGACTGCTTCTGGGCAGGCCTCAGGAAGCTCGCTTTCTTGTTTTTTTGAGATGGAGTCTCGCTCTGTCACCAGGCTGGAGTGCAGTGTGGGATCTCAGCTCACTGCAACCTGTGCCTCCCAGGTTCAAGCAATTCTGCCTCGGCCTCCTGAGTAGCTGGGACTACAGGTACACCATGCCCAGCTAATTTTTTTTTTTTTTTTTTTTTTTTTTTGAGATGCAGTTTTGTTCTTGTTGCCCAGGCTGTAGTGCAGTGGTGCGATCTCGGCTCACTGCAACCTCCGCCTCCCGGATTCAAGCGATTCTCCTGCCCCAGCCTCCCGAGTAGCTGGGATTACAGGTGTGTGCTACCACGCCTGACTAATTTTGTATTTTTAGTACAGATGGGGTAATTTTTGTATTTTTAGTAGAGATGGGGCTTCACCATGTTGGCCAGGATGGTCTTGATCTCTTGACCTTGTGATCCGCCCACCTCAGTCTCCCAAAGTGTTGAGACAGGCATGAACCACTGCACTCGGCCTCAGGAAGCTTTCAATCATGGCAGAAAGCAAAGGGGAAGCTGTCAAGTCTTACATGGCAAGTGGAAGTGGGGTATGGTGGGGGGGACTATACTACACACTTTTAAACAACCAAGTCTTTTGAGAACTCAGTATCATGAGAACAGCACTCAGGTGGATGGTGTTAAACTATTAGAAACTGCCCCCATTATCTAATCATCTCCCACCAGGCCCCACCTCCAACACTGGGGATTACAATTGAACCTGAGATTTGGGTGGGGGCACAGATCTAAACCATATCAAGGTTCTTTTTATTTATTTATTTATTTTTTTGGAGACAGGGTCTCACTCTCTTGCCCAGGCTGGGGTGCAGTGGTGTGATCTCAACTCACTGCAGTCTCTATCTCTCCAGGCTCAGGTGATCCTCCCACCTCAGCCTCCAGAGTAGCTGGGACCACACAGGTGCATGCCACCACACCCAGCTAATTTTGTATTTTTTGTAGAAGCGGAGTTTTGCCATGTTGCCCAGGCTAGTCTCGAACTCCTGGGCTCAAGTGATCCTCCCACCTTGGCCTTCCAAAGTGCTGGGATTATAGATGTGAGCCACCATTCCTGGCATATCTAGGTTTTTATCCCTTATCAAGTGAGATTCAAGGAGGCCCATCATGTTAGAATGCTGTGGGTTGGCAGGAGGCATCACAATGATTTTCCAGGTTCCCAAGTTTGTTATTCACAGTACTACATATAATTTCTCAGGGAAGATAGGGTTGGACAGGATGGAAATATTTTGGCGAACCATTTGTTCCCTTGAGTTTCTTTCTCATTTGGTGAGTGTGGTTTACAATGATTGGAGCAAAAGTTTCCTGAATCTTTTTCTTGTTTCCATTTTATTGCATGGTAAAACACAATTTATCCACTTTATTTTTAATGAGTATCTAGTTAGATTCCTGTTTTTTGGCTAATTCAAATAAAACTAGTATGAATGTTTTTGTACCGGTCTTTTGGTGGGCCGTTGTGTTCCTTTCTCTTGGGTACATACCTAGGAAGGAGGGAAGTTGCTGGGCCACAGCATGGCCAGTTTTCTAAAATAGTTGTAGCAATTTATGTTGCTTTCTGTTTGAAAGGACAAAAGATGAAAGTTTGTCATTAGACATTTTTACTGTCTGAGTATTTCCCCTAAGCCTGTGTGAGTTAAGTCATTAATTACCAAATATCACAGACCTTTGGGGTCACTTGCAGATAAATCTGAAAATAATACAGACCTACCATGTCATTCAAAAGACCTTAAAAGAGTATGAAAACTAGCCGGCCGCGGTGGCTCACGCCTGTAATCCCAGCACTTTGGGAGGCCGAGGCGGGCGGATCACGAGGTCAGGAGATCGAGACCATCCTGGCTAACACGGT
>NW_012105353.1:2222891-2302568 GCF_000951045.1 Mandrillus leucophaeus | reverse complement strand
TTTTTTTTTTTTTTTTTTTGAGATGGAGTTTCACTCTTGTTGCCCAGGCTGGAGTGCAATGGTACGATCTCGACTCACTGGAACCTCCGCCTCCTGGGTTCAAGCGATTCTCCTGCCTCAGCCCCCTGAGTAGCTGGGATTACAGGCACCTGCCACAATGCCCGGCTAATATTTTTGTATTTTTAGTAGAGACGGGGTTTCACCGTGTTGGCCAGGCTGGTCTCAAACTCCTGACCTCAGGTGATCCACCTGCCTTAGCCTCCCAAAGTGTTGGGATTACAGGCATGAGCCACTGCGCCCCGCCTGTTTAATGTTTTTTATTCCCCCTTCAAGAGCTGTTAAATTGATGCTGCTTACAATTAGTAGTTGTAACTATAGTATAATTTCTAATTACTATACTGTATACTATAGTTGAACTATAGTATAAATGGTAAGTATTATGATGGACATATGTGTAGAATTGTGCTGTCAAATGTAGCTTCTAGCTACGTGTGGCTATGTAAATATGTTAATTAGACATTAAATTTATTAAATTTTAATTAAAATTAAAAGATTCACTTGAACCCAGGAGTTTGAGACCAGACTGGGCAACATGGTGAAACTCTGTCTCTACAAAAAATCTGCGCCCCTCCCCCTCACAATCAGCTAGGTGTGGTAGCACATGCTTGTAGTTCCAGCTACTGGGGGAGTTATGGTGGAGGTGGGGCCGAGGATCATTTGGGAACAGGACATCGAGGCTGCAATGAATCGTGCATTATTGCACCACTGCATTCCAGCCTAGGTGACAGAGCGAGACCCTGTCTCAAAAAAAGAAAGATTCAGTTCCTCAGTTTCACTGGCCACAGTTCAGATACCCAATAGCCACATTTGACTAGTGGCTACTGTATTAGACAGTGCAGATATAGAACATTCCCATCATTGCAGAATGTTCTATTAGATAGCACTGGTCTAGAATGTGGTTCCACAGTTGTACCTGGAGGGTTGGAAAAGCTTTGTTTAGTTTACTTCCTGGCATCATTATTACCTGTATTTCTTTCCTTCAAGGAGGTCAGGGAACTTTTCTGTCTTTTCCTTCTGTCTTCAGTTTTACCAGAGCCTGAGATAGTAAGTGGTAGGTACCCAGAAATAAAAACAAGTGGAGCATTAAATAGTTTAGGTGAAAGGGGGAAAGGCTGTACATTTGCATAACAGGAAGTAGCTTAGCTGGCTTTATTCAACATGTATCCTGGTGTCCTTTTTTAAAGAGGGTTTTTAGGACAAATTTCATCACATTGAAAATTTAAGAACTTTTATCCAGGTTTATATTAGTTTTGTTGTTGCGCTGCTATAAAGAAATACCTGGCCGGGCGTGGTGGCTCACGTCTGTAATCCCAGCACTTTGGGAGGCCAAGGTGGGTGGATCACGAGGTCAGGAGATCGAGACCATCCTGGCTAACACGGTGAAACCCCATCTCTACTAAAAATACAAAAAATTAGCCGGGCGTGGTGGTGCGTGCCTGTAGTCCCAGCTACTCGGAGGCTGAGGCAGGAGAATAGCATGAACCCAGGAGGCGGAGCTTGCAGTGAGCCGAAATGGTGCCACTGCACTCCAGCCTGGGCAACAAAGCGAAACTCCGTCTCAAAAAAAAAACAAAAAGAAGAGTATGAAAACTAAGCATTTTATCTCTCCCTCTATTGGCAATCCTGATTTACTTTCAAGACACATGGTCTTTGAAGAAATTTGTTCATGCCTTTGTAAATGGATTGTGTTGAGTACTGCTTCCTGTTGCTTACTGTTACAGGAATGAGTGTACTTTGCCTGTCAGTGATATTACTAGCTACTATTTGAGGTCTTGCAGTGTGAAGTGTATAACAGAATAAAGGACAATGCCCTTTTGAAATTTTAGTTCAGCCTAGTTCAGCATAAGTCAGCAAGTTTCAAACTGAGTTCTTGATATTTGCAAGGTTCTGTACTAGGCATCTCCATGTCCAAAGACCAATAAGAATTAATATCCTAACCTCTTGACCTTGTCTAATGGGGAGAGGAGGCACATACCATGATACAAGACCAACTATAATTGTCACTAGAATTGGAAATAAAGTGCTGTCAGGCTTCCATACCACAGCATATCACATTTTATTTGGGTTGCAGAGAGGGGAAGGTATCCTTGTAAAGTAAGCTTATCCAACCCGCGGCCTGTGGGCTGCATGTGGCCCAGGATGGCTTTGAATGTGGCCCAGCACAAATTCATAAACTTCCTTAAAACATGAGATTTTTTTTGCGATTTTTTTTTTTCTTTTTTAGCTTATTGGTTATCATTAGTGTTAGTGTATTTTCTGTGTGGCCCAAGACAATTCTTCCAGTGTGGCCCAGGGAAGCCTAAAGATTGGACACCCCTGCTGTAAAGCTTCATGGAAAGGTTGTGGTCTAAGAGGTCCATCTTGAAAGGATTTCAGTCGCAGCTGCAATATATGCCAGGTGAAGGGAATTGCTTGACGGAATCATGTAGCAGGAACATATAGTTTATACCAAGTGGTTCTCAGAGTGTGTTCTGCAGACCAGCAGCATCAGCATCATCTGGAAACTTGTTAGAAATGCAAACTCTTGGGCTCCCCTCCAGACCTACTGATTCACAAACTCAGAAATCCCAGAAACCTGGGTTTTAACAAGTTCTCTAGGTGATTGTGATGTGTTTGAAAACCATTGGTCTGTTATTCGTCAGAGAATAATTGAAGTAAGGTTTGAGAAAGGGAGTGATGAGAACAAGAAGGCAGGGGCCTTACTGCAGAGACCTTGATTGAGTACTAGGGTTTGAGTATATAGGACTGGGGAACCGTTAGAGTGAAGGAAAGGACATCCTTGGAGTTTAGGAAGAGTGAGCCAACAAACTTTTTTTGTAAAGATGAATGAAAACTAGAAGATACTGGAGGCTGGGCATGGTGGCTTACGCCTATAATCTCAGCACTTTGGGAGGCCTAGGTGGGCGGATCACTTGAGGTCAGGAGTTCGTGACCAGCCTGGCCAACAGGGTGAAACCCTGTCTCTACTAAAAATACAAAAATTAGTCGAGCATGGTGGCGTGTGCCTGTAATCCCAGCTACTCAGGAGGCTGAGGCAGGAGAATTGCTTGAACCTGGGAGGTGGAGGTTGCAGTGAGCCGAGACTGCGCCACTGCGCTCCAGCCTGGGTAATGGAGCAAGACTGTCTCAAAAATAAAAAATAAAAAATAAATGACAAAGAAAAAGATACCGGAAGCTGGGAGTAGCAGCCTTGGAAAGTGAAAGGAGCAACACAGCTGGGATGAATGAGCCTTGACAGCTGGCTGGTCAAGTGTTAGGAAAGAGGCCATAGCCTCAGAAGCAGCTATGACCTCTGGGTGTTGAGAGGATGGTGGTGCCTTTAGAAGCAGTGCACGCAGCAGATGCAAAGGCCACATGGTGCAGGAAAAGGGGATAAGGGGGAAGAGGATGTTTTCTACAAATAATAGCTTCTTCCCCTGAATGTACAAGCTTAGTATAAGAAATTCAGATGCTTGAGGGGACAGTGAAGAAGAATGCAGAATCACCTTAAATCCCACTTTACAGAGATTAGCAAAACATTATTCTCTTTAAATATTTTGAGTATACATTTGTTTCTTTAAACTCAGTTTTGTATGCATGGAGTTATACAATTCTGTAACAAATTTTCTCAGACAAATTGAATTTGAACACGTTAGTGTTCCACACATGAATGATCAGTGTGCGTTTGGAAATTGGTGGATTTGATATTTGGGAAGCAATGTTTATACAAGCAGCTAATTGGTAAAGATTGCAATTTCATTTTCCATGGTCATAAAAACATCCTGTCCACATTAGTTGTTACAGAGGAAATCTGGGGCAAAGCAGTTTAAGATGCCTGGTGTGCTGCAACTGTATTTAAGAAGAAAAAAGATGAAACATTTGTGACTTTTATTAGAATAACAAATTTTTTCCGGTGTCTTACAAGAACTAATTAATATTGGGCATAAAATAGTCTCATTACATAGGTCAATCCCAAGTTCCAAAGTTCTCCTTTAAAATAGGCAGCTAGCTCCTAGTGAATTTTATGAGCCACAAGCAAAGATGTGGAATAGTTTGCCCAGTTCTTAGTTTTGTGACATGTATGACAGAGTATACCATCTTCTTTAGTATGGTGTTTTTTTTGTTTTTTGTTTTTGTTTTAGAAATTATGGGCAGAAACGTTTCTATTTCTTTCTGCCTGATTCGAATGTGAGTTCACATTTTCCCATACCTATGAGAGAGCACTAGATATTTTCCAGTTACTTTACTTATTACCAATCTGATAGGTTAAAACTGATTTGTCATTTTTGTTTTTTTATTTAATTGATTACTATTGCTATGGAACAGCCTTTTTTTTTTTCTTTTTTTTAAAAAAAATAGAGGTGAGGTCTCACTAAGTTGCCTAGGCTGGTCTATAACTCCTGAGGTCAAGTGATCCTCCCACCTCAGCTTCCTAAAATGCTAGGATTATAGACGTAAGCCACCATGCCTGGCCAGGAACAAACAGCTTTCCATAGGTTTATTAGATAATGCATTTCTTTTGTGAAAGGACTGTTAATACCTCTTTGTCTGTTTTCTCTTTGGGTGTTTATATTATACTGATTTGTAAGATGCTAACATATTAAGGATATTCAGCTTCTGTCTTTCTGTTTTTTTTTTTTTAATTTTGTTTTACCACTTTTTAAAATCAAGAGGTGTACATACTCATTGACTTTTTAAACTATGTCACAGTGAAGCATGGCAAACACTTCATAAGGTATAGGAGATATTCAGTGAATTATCACAAAGCCAAACCTTATGTAACTTGACCTAGGTGATGACATAAACATTGTAAAACCCCAAAAGTCAGTAGTGTACCTAAGGCTGGGAGTGGTAGGTGAGGTCTACCCCAGGTTCAGGCAATAATAAAGTGCATTTTCTTTAGGGAATTTAAAATCAGTAAAATTATTTTACTTTTACCAATTATTTTAATTTAACCAACTTTTAGTTGGTCTGCTTTTTGTTATCATGTGTTGGCCATTTAAAAAATGCCAGTGTGTATGCATGTATGTATAATATCTGCTTTGTAGCTTACCTGTTAACTTTCTTTTCGACAAATAGAAGTTCTTAATTTTAATATAGTCCAGTTTATCTGTCTTTTCCTTTATGATGGGTGCTTGCTGTATCCACAAAGAGATACTCTTCTTTATTTTATTTTTATTTTTTATTTTTCTGAGAGGGAGTCTCACTCTGTTGTCCAGGCTGGAGTGCAATGGCGCAATCTCCGCTCACTGCAACCTCCGCCTCCCGGATTCAAGCGATTCTCCTGCCTCAGCTTCCCGAGTAGCTGGGATTATAGGCATGCACCACCATGCCTGGCTAATTTTTGTATTTTTAGTAGAGATGGGGTTTCACCATGCTGGCCAAGCTGGTCTCGAACTCCCGACCTAAGGTGATCTGCCCACCTCAACTTCCCAAAGTGCTGGGATTACAGGCGTGAGCCACCGTGCCCGGCCGAGATATTCTTCTATATTATATTTAAGGAGCATTATTATTTTGACTTTTATATTTAGGTCTGTAATCCATCTGAAATTAATATTTATGTGTGGTGTGAGTTGGAGGTTAAGTTGAATTTTGTTTTCCCTTATGAATAGCCAAATGACAGTGTCCTTTGAAAAGATCTGATTTGCAATGCCAACTGTCTTGTACAGCAAGCATCCCTGTGTGATCTATTTCTGGGCCTTCTGTTCATTCTTTTCATCTGTTTGTCTAATGACTGAGCTTTATAATATGCCCTGATCCAAAGAGAAAGTCTTTTTGTTTTACTTCTTCAAGGACATCTTGTTTGCCTTGGCTATTTGTATTTATATATACATTTTAAAATCTTCTACTGGGCGTGGTGGCTTATGCCTATAATCCCAGCACTTTTGGGAGGCCGAGGTAGGCGGATTTCTTGAGGTCAGAAGTTCGAGAATAGCCCCGCCAACATGGTGAAGCCCCGTCTCTACTAAAAACACAAAAAAATTAGCTGGGTATGATGGTGCGTGCCGGTAATCCCAGCTACTTGGGAGGCCGAGGCTGGAGAACCGCTTGAATCTGAGAAGGGGAGGTTGCAGTGAGCCGAGATTGTGCTACTGCACTCCAGCCTGGGTGACAGAGTGAGACTCTGTCTCAAATAAGTAAGTAAATAAATAAATAAAATCAGCCTGTAAATTTCTATTAAAAATTTGTTAGGATTGATTGGGATTGTATTGGGTCTCTAGATCAATTTGGATAGAATTGACATCTTTACGGTGTTAAATTTCAAGAACATGGGATATCCCTTCACTATTTTAGGTCCCTTTAATTTGTGAAAGTATTTTTTGTTTAATAGCTTTCTACATAGAAGGTTTTCCACTTTTTATATCTAGGAATTTGATAATTTTTGATGGTTTTAGGAATGGTGTTAAAAATATATTTCCTAGCTTTAATGCTGGTGTATAGAAATACTGTTGGTTTTTGAATATTAACTTTGATATCCCTCAACTTTGATAAGCTAATTTTTTCTGCTAGCTTATTTGTAGATTATTTTGGATTTTCTATGTATACAATCTATGGAAAATGATAGTTTTTTTGGTCATTCCTAGCACTCATTTTTGTCTAGATTTCTACCTGTTCTCAGTGAAGAGATTTGTCTGAATTATATATAATCATTATTACTGGAAGCAGAAAGTCTTCCTAAATGAAAAATAAAAACTACACCCCATTCTCATTTCTGAATTATCTTTGAATTTAAACCCAAATCTCAAAGGTGCGTCAATCCCAGTGAAAGTTAATAGTATCTTTTAAGACAATGTTATAAATGTTCCTAACGGATTTATAAGCAAATCTTATGAAATCTTTAAAATTTAATTTTTTTTGAGACAGCTTTTAATGTGTATCTCAAGGACTTAAAATATGAAAGCTTATCAGTAGTTTAAAAAATTCTTCCAAGTAGTGAAGTCACTAGTGTCTCTCATGTGCTCATTTTTCTTTTCCCTTTTTTGAGACAGGGTCTTGCTTTGTCATCCAGGTTGGAGTGTGGTTGCTCATTGCAACCTCAGCCTTGAGCTCCTGGGCTAAAGGGATCCTCCTGCCTCAGCCTCCCAAGTAGCTGGGACTACAGGCACCTGCCACCATGCCCAGATAATTTTTTGTATTTTTTTGTAGAGACAGGGTTTCGCCATGTTGCCCAGGCTGGTCTTAAGCTCCTGGGCTCCCAAAGTGCTGGGATTACAGGTGTGAGCCACCATACCTGGCTCATTTCCTAGTCCTTGCTCTTATGAGCCTCCTACTGGAAGTACCGCAGGGATCTCTTCACATTTGCAGAGGGCATTGGCTTGCTTGGGTAATGCTCTGTGGTGCCAATAGAGATGCACTGCAGGAAGAACTCTGGAAACTTTGTGGGGAGAGAAGTGGCATATGAGTGTCATTGTGGGCAAGTGTGAGGTAATGTTTTTCAGAGGAAAATACCAAATTGACATAGTTGTATGCCAGACACATCTGACAGTAATAACAGAAGCATACTCTGAATATGAACCTGTATAGCAGATGTACCTGACAGCAGCAGTAACTTAAGCATACCCTGAGAATGACCCTGAGGTCTAAGAACAACTTGTGTTCATAGGGTTCCGAACTAAGGAATCCGGCAGTGGCCAACCAGCAGATTCATTCCTTATCTATAAGGAACATCTGAGCCCCCAGGCCAGTCCTGTGGATCCTGGGCTTTGTGGGAGGATTGAGTATCTTTGTTTTGGGTTAAATGAAGGTTGCCAGGTGGAGGGTGATGGGGGAGGGTGCTAAGTCAAAATGCTGTATAAACTGCATGCTTTTTTACAAGTTTGATCAGTTCTTCTTCCTAGTCTGCTGCCACTGGACTGGATGGCCCTGTATGTAAGTTCCCTCAGAAACCCTACATCTTTTTCACTAGCTCTACATCTCCTGTTTGGCATCTCAAACATGGTGCTGTCCCTATTGAAGTTAATAGGGGTTCAGGACAACATTAGTAATTTGATGAGTTGCAGCTGAGGGATCAGAGTATTGTCATAGGTTGTCCTGTAGCAGTTTCATGCATGCTTCTTGTGAACTTCAGTCTGTAAGCTGCTGTAGTCAAGGAGGTCAACAAATGCTGAGCAGCCTCAGTAAAGGGATTGCAACTTAAAACAGCCCACCATTGCAGGTTCATCTCCATGAGGGACCAGCAAGAGACAGTTATAATGAGCAAGGGCTCTTTTGACTATTTTGGGAATTAAGGGAGTGGGCAAGCAAAAGCTGTAATTGTAATTAGTGTTGTGGAAGGAGAATTATCCCCAACCTTTTTTTTTGGTCTTTCACTGCAGTTTACATGCGATAGGTGTTTGATTAATGTCAGCTGTGTATGTGAATTGTTACGAAGACGTTAGAAAACTTTAGAAACTATTAAGTGATTATTCAAATGTGCTCAGATTAAAAAAGTAATTTTAGTATCTTTAACCAGTCTAGCTGGTTAAATAATTTTATTATTCCTGTAGATTAAAAATTTTTAAATATCAAGTTTAGAGAAAAATCTTATTCTAATTTTGGAGTATGATTATATTTGAAATCAGTATGTAGTTTTCCAATTTGAAAAAAATAGCTATAGCTATAATTATAATCAGCAAATGAATGGGATCTGAGACTGATTTAAGTTAAAATTTGTGACCTTAAAGGAATTGATTCACAGTGTTCTGAATCTTTTCAGAATGTGCTGATACTGTAAGTACAATTTTTCTTATAGTAAATGTAAATGAAATATAAACTCTATAGTAAACTCAAGCATTCTATAAGAAGCCACATAAAGTGCTATTTCTTTCTTTTCCCAGTGGTGTTTTAGTGAATCATTAGTTGTATATTCCTTTCTTGAGTTGGAACTGAAGAAATCCTTCCCACTGAAAATATGAGTTCTATACCATTTTGTGGGTAGAGATCCAGCAGTAGGCCTTTAGTAAGCATAAGTACTGGCTTTTGCATTTATACTTGTTTTTGTAGAATAACACCATCTTGTAAAATGATTTGTTCCCAGAGTTTTTCTAGATATGGTAATTTTAAACACACCTTAGGAATCTTCTTTTAAAATAAATTATAAAGTTAATTATTTTGTAAAACAAGAGTTCTTTTATTAGCATGAATATCTCCTAATCTTCCCTCACCCCCAGTACTACTAGCTACTTCTAGGGTTGGGTTTTCAGATATAATCAATTTTCTTAGTCTTAAGTAGTGCTTTAGAGATTCAGTACTCGAATCTCGTATTGAAGTATGGTTCTTACTCATGGCAGATAATTTCTGTCTTCACTTTTGAGTTGTTTTTATGCCCTTGAATATAGCAGGCTAACTATAGAATACCTAATGTCACAATCATGAAAGAAATAGTTGGTAATTTATAAAAGCTGTATGAAAATGTATATTAGACTTTTCTGGTTGTTAAGGTCCAAAAAGAAACTGAAGAATCTTTAGAAAAGGTTACTTTAAAAAAATCATTGAATAGGGCCGGGCGTGTGACTCATGCCTGTAATCGCAGCACTTTGGGAGCCCGAGGCAGGCAGATCACTTGAGGTCAGGAGTTACACACCAGCCTGACCAACATGGTGAAACCCCTTGTGTACTGAAAATACAAAAATTAGCCAGGTGTGGTGGCACACACCTGTAGTCCCAGCTACTTGCCAGGCTGAGGCAGGAGAATTGCTTGAACCTGGGAAGTGGAGGTTGCAGTGAGCTGAGATGGTGCCACTGCACTCCAGCCAGGGCGACAGAGCGAGACTCCATCTCAAAAAAAGAAAAAGGCCGGATGTGGTGGCTCATGCCTGTAATCCCAGCACTTTGGGAGGCCGAGGCGGGCAGATCGCCTGAGTTCGGGAGTTCGAGACCAGCCTGACCAACATGGTGAAACCTCATCTCTATTAAAAATGCAAAATTAGCCGGGCGTGGTGGCGCCTGCCTGTAATTCCAGCTACTCAGGAGGCTGAGGCAGAAGAATGGCTTGAACACAGGAGGCAGAGGTTGCAGTAAGCCGAGATCCCACCATTGCACTCCAGCCTGGGCAATGAGAGCAAAACTCTATCTCAAAAAAAAAAAGAAAAAAATTGAATCAGACCTACCAGTGTCTAGTTCAGGATTTGAATACTTAGTAATATATTCATTCCTTTTGGGGGAAAAGATATTTCTAATGGCTACTTCATATGTTTTGTGTTTTTATAATTTTCTAGTTAGAATTCATGGGCTCATTTCAGAGAAGACTTCTTTAAAATTACCAATTTTTAGTCCATTTGTCTTTTCTCTTAGCAAATCCCCAAATGACGAATTGATTAAAACAACACTTAGAATAAATACTGTAAGTTGTATTATTTAATATGTATTTTTATGTGCTACATGTAGAGAAATAATTAAAGACAAAAGTAATGAAGCAGACTTTTTAAAGAATCATCTGACAGAAAGAAAGCAGAGAACATTTCTTACATATAGAAGTAAATGGGCTGGGTGCATGGCTCACACTTGTAATCCCAGCACTTTGGGAGGCTGAAGCGGGCAGATCATCTGAGGTCAGGAGTTCAAGACCAGCCTGGCCAACATGGTGAAATCCTGTCTCTACTAAAATACAAAAATTAGCTGGGCATGATGGTGAATACCTGTAATCCCACTACTCGGGAGGCTGAGATGGGAGAATCGTTTGAACCCAGGAGATGGTGGTAGCAGCTGAGATGGCACAACTGCACTCCAGCCTGGGCGGCTGAGCGAGACTCCGTCTCAAAAAAAAAAAAAAAAGAAGTAAATGGATGAGGCGAACCTCGTTATCTTAGGAACATTTTAGCTTAATAGTAACAGGAAGATAGCTTTCAGAATGGGTTTAATCAGAATAATTAAACCCATTCTGAGGCCGGGCACAGTGGCTCACGCCTGTAATCCCAGCACTTTGGGAGGCTGAGGTGGGCGAATCACGAGGTCAGGAGATCGAGACCATCCTGGCTAACATGGTGAAACCCTGTCTCTACTAAAACTAAAAAAAAAAAATTAGCCGGGAGTGGTGGCGGGCGCCTGTAGTCCCAGCTACTCGGAAGGCTGAGGCAGCAGAATGGCATGAACCCGGGAGGCGGAGCTTACAGTGAGCCGAGATCGCACCACTGCACTCCAGCCTGGGCGACAGAACGAGACTCCGTCTCAAAAAAAAAAAAAAAAAATTAAACCCATTCTGTCAGTACTGCTGGATTACAAATTAATTGCTGAATTTTGAGTACATTACTGAGAATTTGGTCAGAGAGATAGAATCACTGTGAGTATTATGGGTAAGGAACTTACATGGTAATCATACTGTACACAATTATAAGAGGTGCTGGGGATGGGAATATCTATCTGAAAAAGGAAGGACCTGAAAAAGTCACTAATAGATCCTCCGGAGGTCTTGGTACAGGTTGATAAATGAGAGCTTACTGGGAAAATTTTAAGAAGCCAAGTGTGTACAGTCACCAAAGTAGGCATGCCAAAAGGCTTTTTTTCTGGAGAGTTCTGCGGAAGGCTGTTGCCTCCGTGCAGCTACTGCCTCTGTGGGTCCACAGCCAAGCATTTGTTGTTGGATCTTGCTCTACTGTTGGTCAGATCAAAAGAAGACCTGGACACAGAGGGGACAAGAGGAGAGCAGGGACAAGCTGGAAACTGCCACACACCTCTGCATTTGTCATCACACTGTGTGACCATGAAGACCTTGTAAGGATTTGGCCATCTTGAACTTGGTGTACTGTGCAGGAAAGGGAATTCTGGGAAACACAGTTCCCAGCTTGATCAAGTTCACAAGAGATTGATCCACTACATTGAGCTTCCCATTTTGAGCATCTCAAGTCTTCTTTTTTTCTTATGTGTGGTTAAAAATTTTTATTTTTTATTTTTATTTTTTGTGGGTACATAGTAGGTATATATATTTATGGGGTACATGAGATCTTTTTATGCAGGTATACAATGCATAATAATCGTATCAGGGTAAATGGAGTAGTCATTACCTCAAGCATTTATCCTTTCTTTGTGTTACAATCCAGTTATACTCTTTTAGTTATTTTTAATTTTAATTTTATTCACTTGTTTTGAGACAGGGTCTTGTTCTGTTGCCCAGGCGGGAGTGCAGTGGTGCAATCACAGCTTACTGCAGCCTTGACCTCCATGGCTCTAGCCATCCTCCCACTTCAGCCTCCCGAGTAGTTGGGACTACAAGCTTGCACTGCCACACCCAGCTAATGTTTGTAATTTTTGTAGAGACAAAGTCTCCTTATGTTGTCCAGGCTGGTCCCTTAACTCCTGAGCTCAAGCAGTCCCCTATCTTGGCCTCCCAAAGTGCTGGGATTACAGGCATGAGCCACTGTGCCCAGCCTAGTTATTTTATTTTGTTTCAATTTATTTATTTTATTTTTTTTTTATTGTTTTTTTGAGATGGAGTCTCACTCTGTCACCCAGGCTGGAATGCAGTGGCATGACCTCAGCTCACTGCG
Organism: Mandrillus leucophaeus; assembly: GCF_000951045.1. NCBI lineage: Eukaryota > Metazoa > Chordata > Mammalia > Primates > Cercopithecidae > Mandrillus > Mandrillus leucophaeus. The sequence goes on along the minus strand of NW_012105353.1, from coordinate 2,290,068 downwards.
ACCAGCTCCTCCTGGGTTGAAGCAATCTTGCAGATTCAGCCTCCCAAGTAGCTGGGATTACAGACGGGCGCCGCCACACCTTGCTAATTTTTGCATTTTTTGTAGAGACAGGAGTCTCACTACGTTGGCCAGGCTGGTCTCAATCTCCTGACCTCAAGTGATCGGCCCACTTTGGCCTCCGAAAGTTCTGGGATTACAGGCATGAGCCACTGTGCCTGTCTGCTGCCTAATTATTTTAAAATGTACAATAAATTATTGTTGACCATAGTCACCCTATTGTGCTATCAATTATTCATTCTGTCTAACTATGTTTTTGAACCCATTGAGTGTCTCTTTTGGTTTCATCTCATCGGTAGATGATAGCAATGTTAAAATACTTGGAGCCTCAAGATTTTCATTTCCTGATGGTATTTACTGAGGAATTTAAAATGCTGTACTTTGGATAGCTTTTGTTCTTTTACTTATTAACACCATGGCCTTTCCCTGGTGTATTTTACCATACAGTGCATCTGTATCTTATTTTCTGACTTTTCTCATTGTTGTTAAAGTTTTACAATCCCAGTAAATGAATTCCAGGCCAGATAATATCATTTCAGTTTTGGAGAGGAAAATGAGTACAAACTTTAAGTATGAGTAACTTTACATAGTCTTTGGTGGATTTAGGTTAAAAATAACCAAGCATGCCATATGACATTGTGCTGTCCTTCTGAAATGATAATACTCTACTCTAGCAATAATAAATAAAAAGAGATTACCTTTTTCAGGAGATCTAAATTTATGTACTTCTAGGCTCTTTAAATACAGAGCATCAACATTTTGTTAGCTAGGTTGATATATTCAGCCAGCAAAATTATGTGGTTCGCTGTTCTCTGACTCTGCGACACATTGTTTGTGTTCTGGATCTATACCTTCTGTCTTCTGCAGTGCAAGTATAACATACATGCTTGCTAGTTTCTGATTTTTTTTTTTTTTTTTTTAATATGGATGATCTGACAGGGTAGGGGAGTTTAGGGCATGATAAGATATAGAAAGTGTTGAAAATAGTTTTCATTTAGTTCCTTTCTGCAATCCATAATGGGGGGTTCATTTGCCTCTTTCCTATATAATTTTTCCTCTCTAGAGCTGGAGAATCTCTTCTAATTTTTTTTTTTTTTTTTTTTTTAAAGACATGATCTCGCTCTGTCACCCAGGCTGGAGTGCAGTGGTGTAATTTCAGCTCACTGCAACCTCTCTCTCCTGGGTTCAAGCCATTTTCCTGCCTCAGCCTCCTGAGTAGCTGGGACTACAGGCACATGCTACCACACCTGGCTAATTTTTGTAGTTTTAGTAGAGAGAGGGGAGTTTCACAGTGTTGGACAGGCTGGTCTCGAGCTCCTGACTTCAAGTGATCCATCTGCCTTGGCCTCCCAAAATGCTGGAATTACAGGCGTGAGCCACTGTGCCTGGCCCTCTTCTAATTTTTTTTGAGAGCATTCACTGATAATAACTGAAGTATCCTGGAGAGTTACATGAACCTCTTAGATGTAGTCATAGAATATTTAATATATTCTGTTGGCTTTTAGTATCTGTTTACTTTTATTATATTACAGTAATTTTTTTTTTTTTCCAGTAGGTGCTTGTCACCCAGGTAAACACTACATTTTCCAGTTTCCTTTAAAGCCAGGTGTGGTAGAGGATTAAATCTTGTCCAGTAGGATATGAATGAAGACGCTGGGTACATCTTGGGTGTTTTGCCCTGAAAGGAATGGAGTTTTGCCCTCCCTGTCCTCTGCTTTTCCCCCTTCTCTGTGGCTGGGATATGGGGAAATTGGTGAGAGCTGAGTTAGATATCTTGGGCTGTGATATGGACAGTGCTGGAAATGCTTACCTAGACTTTTACATGAGAGAGAATAATGAACTTCTCTCTTTTTTTTTTTTTGAGACTGAGTCTTGCTCCGTCACCCAGGCTAGAGTGCAGTGGCACGGTCTCGGCTCACTGCAACCTAGGCCTCCCAAGTTCAAGCAATTCTTGTGGTATTTTTTAAAGACCTGGAATGGAGAGAGGGGATGGTATATGAAAAGTAGGCCATCAGGGGAACTTCGGTTCTTTTTTTTTTTTTTTTTTTTGAGACGGGGTTTAGCTCTTGTCACCCAGGCTGGAATGCAGTGGTGCGATCGCAGCTCACTGCAACCTCTGCCTCCTGGGTTCAAGTGATTCTCCTGCCTCAGCCTCCTGAGTAGCTGGGAGTACAGGCATGTGCCACCACACCCAGCTAATTTTTGTATTTTTTGTAGAGATGGGGTTTCACGATGTTGGCCAGGCTGGTCTCTAACTCCTGACCGCAGTTGATCCACCTGTACTGGCCTCCCAAAGTGCTAGGATGACAGTCATGAGCCACCGTGCCTGGCCACGGGAACTTTGGTCTAATGAAATAAAATTTCTACAAATTAAAGTGTTCATTTTTATTACCTTGATAGCATTAGTCTAGACTTTCTTCATTTTTACAAGACCATGAGGAGATTATTCATGGTATAGTATGGTAATAGAAAAATTATAAGGGTATGGTATGTGTTGATTATTTTCCCGAAAACCATCCTATTTTCATCTCTGTTGCCTCTACCTTTATTAAGGTACATAACTGTTTTATAAGTCCCCAAGTTTCTACCTCCTCCAAACCATTTTCCCTCATCCTCAACAATCCTTTCTGATATAGAAGTTTATCAGACTTGTGGTGTGACTTTTCTCCTTAAAACCTTCAATAATTTCTAATGCCTGAGGACCAAAGTAAACACAGTTTGTAACAAACAACAATCAAACACACCTTGTAACAATCAGTATAATAGTGCCCTTTTACAGCAGATTAAATTGTTGAAGTGACTTGTTCAAAGTTACTAGCAGAGGAAGATAAAAGCATAAGTGTGTTTTGCTGTACAGAATTGTGAAAATAGAATCCCTGTTCCTAGGGACCTTAACTTTTAGTAGTGGAAAAGCAGTTCAGGCAGGCAAATAATTCAGAGATTTAGTATTGTTTAGTCCAAAGTTAGTGTTTGAATGAATGTAAGGTAGTGAATGAAATTTGGAGAATCTGTTGATCAAACTTTTAAAAAGAAGTTGAATAGTATTATCTTTAATATAGAAACACATTTTCGCATTTTGTATTCTTTGAATTTTTTTTTATCTTAAACTTTGTATTTTTTTTTTTTTTTTTGAGATAGAGTCTCACTCTTGCCCAGGCTGGAGTGCAGTGGCGATCTCAGCTCACTGCAACCTCCGCCTCCTGGGTTCAAGCGATCGATTCTCTCCTGACTCAGCCTCCTGAGTAGCTGGGATTACAGGCACGCACCACCACACCTGGCTAATTTTTGTATTTTTAGTAGAGACGGGGTTTTACCATGTTGGCTAGGCTTGGTCTCAAACTCCTGACCTCATGTGATCCGCCCACCTTGACCTCCCAAAGTGCTGGGATTACAGGCGTGAGCCACCACGCCCGGTTTAAACTTTGTAATTTTTGTTTCATTTCTTCTTTGTTTTTTTGAGACAGTGTCTTGCTCAGTTGTCCAGGCTGGAGTGCAGTGGCACAATCACGGCTCACTGCATCCTTGACCTTTTGGCCACAAGCGATCCTCCCACCTCAGCCTCCTGAGTAACTGGGACCACAGGCATGCCCACCATGCTTGGCTAATTTTTAAAAAAATTTTTGTAGACTCAGGGTCTCCCTGTGTGGTCCAGGCTGGCCTCAAACTCCTGGGCTCAAGCTATCCTCCTGCCTCTGCTTCCCAAAGTGCTGGGATTACAGGCATGAGCCACTGTACCTGGCCTGAACTTTGTAATTTTATGAGAACATTTTAAGAAAATACTAATTGGAAAATTATCATCTCTACTCTTTTTGCTGTCAAATATTATATACATCATTTATAATTTATTTTAGCCTTATAATACTTAGTATTAATACAATGAGAACTCGTGGTGGTACTTCAGTGTTCCAAACTCAGTCTACTGCTTTTCTTGGAAAAGATGATGAAAATAACTACTTTAATGTTTGTGGTTATTGCTCTTTTCTAGTATTTGAATTTTAAAAATATATCATATAGAGTTATGTTTACTCATATAACAAATTTTAGATTTTGTTCTTACAACATATTTCCAAAACAAGTGACATTACTATTCCTATTTCTTAGTAACTTGTATAACTCAAGATCAGAAAATTTATATTGATCAGACCTTGAAATCAGGGTTAAGCATTCATATTTGAACAGAGAAAAGGTTTGTTGAGTATTTTCTCTGCCTTATGTTTTTCTTACTGTGCTCATCCAAATTGTCTCATTTCTTTGGTTCAATTTTTATGTACTTTGTGAACTCTCACTAGGTGCTTATATGTTTGTAATTTTTATCCCTTCCTGATGGATTGACTCTTATCACTGTAAGATGTCCTTCTTTATCTTTTTTTTATTTTTGAGATGGGGGTCTCACTGTATTGCCCAGGCTGGAGTGCAGTGGTATGACCTCATCTCACTGTAACTTTCGCCTCCTGGGCTCAGGCAGTCCTCCTGCCTCAGCCTCCCAAGTAGCTAAGATCATAGGCATGCACCACTATGCCCTGCTACTTTTTTGTATTTTTGATAGAGACAGATTTTCACCATGTTGTTCGGGCTGGTCTCAACCTCCTGGGCTCAAGTGATTCACCTGCCTTGACCTCCCGAAGTGCTGGGATTACAGGCATGAGCTACCATACCCAGCATCCCTCTTTATGTTTAGTAATTGATTTTTGATTACCAATTACTGATTGTTGGTTGATAGTGATTATTAATAAAGTCCACATTTTATTCAGATTTTTTGTTTTTTACCTAATACTTTTAAAAGTCTTAACATCTAGTTCGTTTGATTTTAATACAGCCATTCCAACTCTCTTATGCATGTATATCTTTATCCTTTCACTTTCTACTTATTTGTATCTCTGAATGTAAAATATGCCTCCCATAACAGCATATAGTTGAATCTTTTTATTTTTATTTTTATTTTTTGAGACAGAGTCTCGCTCTGTTGCCATGCCAGAGTGCAGTGGCACAGTCTTGGCTCACTGTAACCTCCACCTCCTAGGTTCAAGCGATTCTCCTGCCTCAGCCTCCTGAGTACCTGGGACTACAGGCACGTGCCACCATGCCCAGCTAATTTTTGTATTTTTAGTAGAGATGGGGTTTCACCATGTTGGCCAGGATGGTTTTGATCTCTTGACCTCGTGATCCGCCCACCCCAGTCTCCCAAAGTGCTGGGATTACGGGCATGAGCCACTGCACCCGGCCCTGAATCTTGTTTTTTATTTTTTATTTTTATTACTATTTTTTTAGATGGAGTCTCGCTCTGTCATCCAGGCTGGAGCACAATGTCGTGAGCTGGGTTCAAGAGATTCTCCTGTGTCAGCCTCCTGAGTAGCTGAGACTGCAGGCATGTGCCACTACGCATGGCTAATTTTTGTATTTTTAGTAGAGATGGTGTTTTGCCATGTTGGCCAACCGGATCTTGAACTCCTGACTTGAAGGGATCTGTCCACCTTGGCCTCCCAAAGTGCTGGGATTACAGATGTGAGCCACCGCGCCTGGCTGAATCTTTTAAAAATCCAATCTAATGATCTTTTCATTTTGATTGGATTGTTTAATCCTTTCACATTTAATATAGTTATTGATATGTTTGGATTTACATCTATTATTTTGCTATTTGTTTACTGTATTTTTCATGTTTTTTTGTTTTGTTTTGTTTTTCTGTTTCTCCTTTACTGTTTTATTTTGTATTAAGGGAAAAATTTCAAGTGTAACATTTTAATTTCTTTAATTTTTTTTAGTTTTTTTGGAGTTATTTTCTTAGTGTTGCTCTAGGACTTACCATATACATACTTATCAGAATCTTCTTCAGATGTATGCTAACTTAACTCCAGTAAGATATAGAAACCATTCCTTCCATGTAGCTCTATTCTCTCTTCCTTTTTGTGATGTTATTGTTATACATGTGTATTTATGTTAAAACCTGAGATATGTTGTTAAAATGATACCTTTATATAATTTCATATTTTAAGGAAGCTGGGAGAATAAAGGAGAGGAAGTATATATTTGTAGTTTGTTATATTAACCTTCTTATTTACCATTTCTGGTTTCCTTAATTTCTGAAGAAATTTGAGTTACCATCTGGTATCATTTCCTTACTCCAGTATAGCTTTGTTCCCACCCACCTCCTCTGTGCTTTAGTGGCCCTGTAACAAAAATTCGTGTGGAGTCATGTTACTGTCTAGTGTCACTTGTTTTCAGTACTTCCTTTAGTATTTTTTGTAAGTTGGATCTTCTAGCAATGAATTCTCTCAAGTTTTTATTTATCTGGGAATGTCTTTATTTTGCCATCATTTTTGAAACATAGTTTTGTTGGATATGAAATTCTTGGTTGACAAGTTTTTTTTTTTTCCCTTTTCTTTCATCGCTTTGAATGTGTCATCTTACGCCTTCCAGTTTCCATTGTTTGTTTCTTTTCTTTTTTTTTTTTTTTTTTTTTGAGATGGAGTCTCACTCACTTTGTCGCCCAGATTGGAGTACAGTGGTGCTATCTCAGCTCACTGCAACCTCTGCCTCCCGGGTTCAAGTGATTTTCCTGCCTCAGCCTCCCAAGTAGCTGGGATAACCGGCGTGCGCCACCACACCTGGCTAATTTTTGTATTTTTAGTAGAGATGGGGTTTTGCCATGTTGGCTAGGCTGGTCTCAAACTCCTGACCTCAAGTGATCTGCCCACCTCAGCCTCCCAAAGTGTTGGGAGTACAGGTGTGAGCCACTGTGCCTGGCCAGTCTCCATTGTTTCTAATCAGAAGTCAACTATTAATTGTATTGAGGATCCCTTGTATGAGATAAGTTGTTTTTCTCTTGTTGCTTTTTTTTTTCTTAAATATATATTTTGTTGTTGTTGTTGTTTTTGAGATGGAGTCTTGCTTTTTTGCCCAGGCTAAAGTATAGTGGTGCGATCTTGGCTCACTGCAACCTCTCCCTCTTGGGTTCAAGTGATTCTCCTGCCTCAGCCTCCTGAGTAGAGTAGCTGGGACTACAGGTGTGCGCCACCATGCCTGGCTAATTTTTGTATTTTTAGTAGTGACGGAGTTTCACTATGTTGGCCAGGCTGGTCTTGAACTCCTGACCTCAAGTGATCTGTCTGCCTTGACCTACCAAAGTGCTAGTATTACAGGCATGAGCCACCACACCTGGTCTTAAATATATTTTTTGATATAGAGATGGGGTCTTGCTGTGTTGACCAGGCTGGTCTTGGACTCCTGGCCTGAAGCAATCCTCCTATCTTGGCCTCCCAAAGTGCTAGGATTATAGGCGTGAGACACGGCGCTGGGCCTCTCTTGCTGCTTTCAAGATTTTCTATACCTTTCAGCATTTTGACTATGATGTGTCTGGGTGTGGATCTCTTTTTGTTTATTGTATTTGGAGTTTGTTGAGCTTCTTGGATGTGTAGATAAATGTTTTTCATCCCATTTGAGAAGTTCTCAGCCACTATTTCTTAAGTATTTTTTTCTGTTCTCTTTCTTCTCCTCTGGTATTCCTATTACATGTATGTTGTGGTGTATTAGTCCAGGCTCTCCAGAGAAACAACCAAAAGGGGATGATGAGATAGATAGATATGCTTAATGGTATCCCATGTTTCTCTGAGGTTCTGTTCGTTTTTCATTTTTTCTGTGTTCTTCAGATTGCATAATCTCTATCAATCAGTCTTCAGGTTCACTGATTCTTCTGCTAGCTGAAATCTGTTCACCTCCTGTAGTGAGTTTTTAAAAATAAGCTTCCTAATTTAGGATAGGTTTTGGTTTACAGGAACATTCCAAAGATAGTAGAGAGTTTCCATGTACCTCACATGTAGTTTTCCCTATTATTAATATCTTATATTGGTATGATACATTCATTCTAATTAATAAACCATATTGTTAGTGATTACTGATTACTGATATTCAAAGTTCATACTTTATTCAAATTTCCTCAGTTTTTATCTAATATCTTTTTTGTTCTGCTCCAGGATCTCATGTAGGATATTATATTACATTTAGTTGTCATATCTTCTTAGACTCCTCTTGGCTGTTACAGATTCTCAGACTTCCTGTGTTTTTGATGAACAGTTTTGAGTAATACTGCTTAGGTGTTTTGTGGAGTATCCCTCAATTGGGATTTGTCTGATGTTTTTCTTGTGATTAGACTGGTGTTGCAGGTTTTTGGGAGGAAGACCACGTAAGTAAAGTGTCATTTTCATCACATCGTATCAAAGGGACATACTATCAACATGCTTATCACTATTAACGTTAATTAACCTTGATCACCTGGCTGAGGCGGTGTTTGTCAGGTTTCTGCATTGTAAAACTACTCTTTTTCTCCCTATTCATAATGTCCTCTTTGGAAGAAAGTTACTATGTGCAGCCCACGTTTAAGGAGTATGGAGGTATGCTCCACCTTATTGAAGATGGGGTATTTACATAAATTATTTGGAATTCTTCTGCACAGGGGATTTGTCAACTCTCACTCTCTCATTTACTTATTTAAAAAATCATTATGGACTCATGGATTTCTTTTTAATACTTTGGGTAATAATCCAAATGTAATATTACTTTATTTTTTTGCTCAAATTGTCCCTGCTTTGGCTATTGGGGGCCCCTTCAGTTAACTAGTGTGATTTGACATAGCACACTTCTTTTTTTTTCTTCCTTCTTCCTTTCTTCTTTCTTTTTCTTCCTCTTCCTCTTCTTTCTTCTTCCTTCCTCTTCTTTCTCCCTCCCCCCCCCTTTTTTTTTTTGGAGAGGAAGTGTTGCTCTATCCCCCAGGCTGGAGTGCAGTGGTGCGATCTCTACTCACTGCAACTTCTGCCTCCTGGGTTCAAGTGATTCTCCTGTCTCAGCCTCCTGAGTAGTTGGGATTACAGGTGTGTGCCACCACGCCTGGCTAATTTTTTGTATTTTTAGTAGAGACAGGGTTTCACCATGTTGGCCAGGCTGGTCTTGAACTCCTGACCTCAGGCGATCCACTGCCTCGGCCTCCCAAAGTGTTGGGATGACAGGTGTGCTGCGCCCGGCCTTCTTTTTTCTTTCTTTCTCCTTTCTTTTTTCTCTTTTCTCTTTCTCCTCTTCCTCCTGTCTTTTTTTTTTTGAAATCTACTTCTTTATTTTCTGGCACTAGAATATGCTCCAGGCTCATCCGGTACATTTTTTTGCCCCAGTCCTAGTTTCAGCCATTTCACCAAAGAGTCCTGCTTGCTTTCTCTTTTCGCTTCGCTTCACTTTGCTCCTCTCCTCTCCTCTCCTCTCCTCTCCTCTCCTCTCCTCTCTTCTCCTCTCTTCTCTTTTGTGACAGGGTCTTGCTCTGTCACTGAGGCTGGAGTGCAATGGCATGATCCTGGTTCACTGCAGTTTCAACCTTGTTAGCTCAAGTGACCCTCTTGCCTCAGCCTCCCAAGCAGCCAGGACTCAGGCACGTGCCACCATACATAGCTGTTTGTTTTTTTTTTAAGAGACAGGTTTCACCATGTTGCCCAGGCTGGTCTCGAACTCTTGGGCTCAAGTGATCTGCCTGCCCTGTCTCCCAAAGTGCTAGGATTACAGACATGAGCCACTGTGCCCGACTCCTGGTTTCTTTTATCACAGAATGGTATTAGAAAGCAGGATCTAGGTGCTAGTTGGGTGCTAATGAATCTTTCATTTTGGTTATTTACTTTCCTATTCCAGAATTTCCATTTGGTTCTATTTTCAGTATTCTCAGCCTTCCTTGCCTGGGGTAGAGCTGCTGCCCTATAAATGAGGCTAGGTGTAGGTAACTCTGCTTGACCAGAATAGTTCCTGCAACATGAAACAGAGGCTGTGAGGGGTGGCAGAGGATGTGAAATTCTGGTAACCTACTGCTCCCAGGGAGAAACTTTCGTCTTGGCTACACTCACTGGGCATAGAGCTGGGGATGAGGGAGGGGGAATGGGCATGTGAAGAAGTGAGTCCTGGTTCACATTTTTCTGGCTTGGTCTTTTTACCAAGATGCAGTAGATTTTCTTGACTAAATATTTCTGCATTTGCTCTATGTCCTTAGGGCAATTTCTGCAGACTGTAAATAGTTTCTTCTCTTTCCTTGTTTTGTATCCTTTGTACCAGTTAAGGTTGTTTTGCTGAGGAGAGGGTCCAGGGTCCACACGGACTACCTCACACTGCCATTCTGGAAGTGCTTCTCTTTGGTTTAATTTTGTTGGAATAAAGTGTTACTTATGGAAACAGCATTAGGTAAATATATTTCATGTATTCTGAATAGTAATCTTTGCCCCATCTTGTTTTCTATATCCTTTGATATTAATTTATAACAACAGTTATTTAGAATTTAGACTCTAACTCACCTCTTCTCTGTATTTTATCTTTTGAGAATGAAGCTTCATTTTATTTTTCATAGCCCAGGCAGATTACTTCCATTTATAGTCCTATAACCATCCCTTTTGTGTGTGCATTGTTTCTGTGATGCCTTTCATGAAACAACTTAGGGATAAAGGTAATTGAAGCACATTTGCTTTTCCTCCCACTCAAATGCTTTTATTTCCTTCAAACAAATACCTCAGCAATTCTGCATCTAGATGTTCTTCAATTTTCTTGTCAATTCTTGTTGTTTTTTTTTTTCTTGGCACAACAGAAGATGTTCTATTTCATACAGTTAATGAGAGGTATCTTTACTTACATAACTATAAATGATCAATAATGATGATAGTGCAGTGCAATTTCAGAAGTTGTTCTAGATTTAGCATAGTTCTAAACTGTTGAGGCCAAGTAGAAAATTTTTCAGTGATATTGTTCAACTTGATAAAATAACAGTACTTTGCAAATGATATAATTGTCATCAGGACTGGCAAGACTAAAATTGTTTGCTTTAAAATGTTTTATTTTCCTTAATAAAAATATTGCTTTAAAATGTTAATGACATTTCATGAAGCTATTCTTTTGGGCATTGACAAAAATTACTTGTCTCATTTGGGGAATCCACTTAAATGCAGACTCTTTGAGATGATATAATAAATCCCTCTTTCTAAAGTTATTAGCCTTCTTATTACGTCATCTATTGTGTTTCATTACTGTTATATTTTAATTAGTAATAATATTCTCTATTATGTGACTTCTATGCATCAGAGGCTTTATATAATCTTGAATCCTCTCCATTAGCCTATAAATAGGTAATATCAGTTCCTCTTAATGAATGAGAAAATAAGCTTGAAGGGGCTATATAACTTGCTAATGGTCACATAATTAGTGCAGGATGACACCCAGATGTGTCAGTATTCTCAAAAGACTAGAAAGAAGGGTCCAGGTAGAGGAAGGGTTTGTGGTAAAAGCAGTGCATGGACTGCTTGTTCATCCTCTTTTTTTTTTTTTTTTGAGACAGAGTCTCGCTCTGTCGCCCAGGCTGGAGTGCAGTGGCACGATCTTGGCTCACTGCAACCTCCGCCTCCCAGGTTCAAGCAATTCTCTGCCTCAGCCTCCCAAGTAGCTGGGATTACAGGCGCCCACCACCACACCCGGCTAATTATTTTGTAATTTTAGTAGAGACAGGGTTTCACCATGTTGGCCAGGCTGGTCTTGAACTCCTGACCTCATGATCCACCTGCCTTGGCCTCACAAAGTGTTGGGATTACAGGTGTGAGCCACCTCACCCGGCCTCATCATCTTGATTGGTCTTGGATTGTTGAAATAAGTTTTCATCTTCTAAGGAGGACATATCAAAATCTAGAAACTAAAAAGTTAAAAAAATGTTTTGTTAGCCTGAACAATTGAAAATAGCAGATAACAAACACTATTTAAATTTGAAATGTCTGTGGGTTTCTATATTGAATCCTGTGTCTATGATTGTATAAACTAGGAGTTACTTCAAGGAAAATGATGACACCACATTGGCTCCTTAGTCACCAAGAGGCTATCTGATTTTCCTACTTACTCTATTGTGAATGGAGAAGAGTCCTTTGGTCAAGCCAGAGCATAGCTCCTCCTCAGCTGATTAGGAGACCTGGAGATGACATCTATAGTGCTATAGATGAATGTGTGGGGTTTATTCTATCAGATTCTGGATTTCCTGAACAGAAAGATGGTGGTTTGTATTTCAATGTACTTTACGTGTCATTTGCGTGAAATGAGAAGCACAAGTAACTAACTAGTTGGTAACTGTGGAACTATAAAGTAGAATGCTATATTGTTTACAAGTTTATTCTCTGTTAGATACTGTTATAAATTTGCATAATCAATTCTTTTTTTTTTTTTTTTTTGAGACAGTATCGCTCTCTCACCCAGGCTGAAGTGCAGTGGTGGCATGATCTCGGCTCACTGCAACCTCTGCCTCCTGGGTTCAAGCGATTTCCTGCTTCAGCCTCCTGAGTAGCTGTGATTACAGGTGTGCACCACCATGCCCAGCGAATTTTTGTATTTTTAGTAGAGATGAGGTTTCACCATGTTGGCCAGGCTGGTCTCGAACTCCTGACCTCAAGTGATCCCCTGTCTTGGTTTCCCAAGGTGTTGGGATTACAGGCGTGAGCCACCACCACTCCTGGCTGCATAATCAATTCTTAATTATTTATGAATTGTTAGAATGGTTTATCCCAAGCCCATTTCTTTCTCTGTATCTTTTGTTTGTTTGTTTTTGACACAGGATCTCAAAAATCATCACTAGATGCTAAATCTATAGGGAATTATTATTACTATTTTGAGTCAGGATCTTCCTCTGTCACCCTGTCTAGAATGTGGTGGCAGGATCTCTGCTCACAGCAGCCTCTGCCTTTCGGGCTCAAGCGATCCTTCCACCTCAGCCTCCTCAGTAGCTGGGACCACAGGGATATACCACCATGCCCGCTGACTTTGTAATTTTTAGTAGAGCCAGGGTCTCACCGTGTTGCCCATAATAAATAACAACTAAGACCTCATAGTTGTCAATCATGTAATATTATTTTCCATTTGCTCCATGTCTATTCCCAGTTTCAGTTAGTAGAGTCCTGATATACCCAGTAGTCAAGTCAGAATTTTTTTTCCTTTTTTTTTTTTGATATAATTTTTGATTTTACAAACCCTGGCCTACAGGTCAAAGCAGAAATGTTAGCATCATCTAGACTTTTCCATTTCTCATTCATCAACTATTTTTAAATTGTCACTGTGTCTTTTGATTACATCTCTTAAATACCTCAACTTTATCTGCCTTTCTCTGTTCCCACTGTTGCTGCTTTAGTTTAAGTTTCATTATTTTGTGCCTGGCCTCTATAAATCAGTAGCTTTCTGACTAGTGTCTGCCCTAACTCTCTTCCAGCCTCCATGGTGATTTTTCTGAAGTATAACACTGGTAAAATACTCAACTTAAACCTTCTCTTGATTTCTTGTTGTCTACAGCAGCAGCCTTCAAACTTCTTGTAAGGCAGTTAGACCCTTTCTTCAAATATAGGGTGTCAACAAAATTTCAACAAATTGAGTCTCAGAGATCTGATTGGCTTTTATTAATGATTCATGGACCAGGTAGCATCCAGTCTACAAAACAGAAAGTTCTAGTGACCTAGACTGAGTGAGTTCATTTTGTATGCACAGAAAAGTGGAGGAAAGCAGGACCAAGGATCAAATAGTGAATTGGTCATTTCTAGGTTACTTTCCTTATGGGGAATCTTGGCTTAAGGGAATTTAGCTATTGTCTTTCTCCTGATTTCTTAGGTGGTCAGATTTTACAAGTAAACGAGTTAGGTTTTGGTTTGCTAACTTGGAACCTTAGCCTGAGTGGCTCCATTTGGGCCTGCTGTTCTTTCTTTAACTAAGGCAAATATAATGTTTAAAATAGATTTTTTCAAAAAGAGAGAGCAACACTGTCTGACTGAAGCAGGATAGGAATGTAGGAACTCTGCTTTTGCTTCTGCCTTTCTCAAAAAGCCCCTTGAGCCATATAGGGCAAAGTTTGAAAACCCCCAGCCTAAAGTAGAAACCTAGACTTCTTAGCATGGTATAGAAGCCCTTTTATGATTCTGTCCATGCCTTTTTTCATGTTATTCCTGGACTTTTGCCCTGGATTTCAGATACGCTGCATTACTTGCATTCTCCAAACACTCATTTTTTTTGCCTACATTTTTGCACAAACTTTTCATAGAATGCCTTTACCCATTTTGTCTTATCAGCTAAACTTCTGTTCTTGTCTCAAGTATTAATTCAGGTATTACCTCTTCAATGAAGGTTTCTCTGATTTTCCAAGTCAAAGTTAATCTTTTTTTTCTGCTTTTCTAGTATCTCTTTACATTGGAAAGCAGGGAAGACTTTGTTATGTGTGATTCTGCACTAGTAGCTTGAACTTACAACCTGTTATATGACTTATAATATTTGCATTTAAAATGCCTGAACCAAACTTTTACCAACATTTCTTTTAATTGTCTATTTTTTGCTTTCTCATGAAAGAAAATCTCAGATTTTTTGCCTAAAAAGCGGTCAAACACAATGGCATATAGCCTTAACTTGGTTATGAAATTGGGCAATTAAATCTTTTCATTTTAGGTAAAGTCCTTTATATTCTCTGGTATTGTAGATGGCATTATTAGAGTACTGAAGTTTCCTTTTGTTATCTATTTTAAAGGATTGAATATGTGCTATGATTATTATATATTGTGACTCACATAAAATGTAGCAAATTTATGACATGATTGGTTCCCTTCAGTCAGGGCACCTTGTCGAAACTCTTTTGAGGGAATTTTTCATTCAGATTTATCTTTAATGCAGCTTCCAAATAAGTGATTGATGAGTATTTTATTTAATGAGTAAATTGTGAATTACCTTGTGGTGAAAGATATTGTCTCCTTATTCGCTACTTTATTCTCTCCTTCTCCTTCTCCATATTCCACTTAGCTACATCTTCCTCCTCATTCCTAAAAAAAAAAAAAATCTCTGAATATCTTGGTGCATAAGAAAAGAAGAAAGACCAGTGGATTTTCTTGTTTCTTCCTTGCTTTAAGAGGTGTAATTGACTGTAGGTAAGAATTGTGGTTAGGCTAAATATTGCATATATGAACAGCAAGCATGCCATAATAGATGCTTAATAAATGTTTGTTAAACTTGAATAGGGTAGATCTTAGGCTCTCAGTGCTTTAAATGATTACTGAGATTTGAGGATTTCTTCACTTTGCCATTGAATAAACTTAAGGCTTAGAGAGGTAGAAGTGGCTTTGCAGATTTCTGGTGAGTAGGAATTTTTCAATAATTAAAACGATCTGAAATTTGAGTGAGCTGTTTTGTTTTGTTTAGACAGGGTTTTCCTCTGTCACCAGAGTGCAGTAGCAATCATAGCTTACTGCAGGCTTGAACTCCTCAGCTCAAGCTATCCTTCTGCCTCAGCCTCCCAAGTAGCTGGGACTACAGGTATGGACCAGCACACACGGCTAATTTTTGAAATTTTTTGTAGAGACAAAGCCTTGCTGTGTTGCCCAGGCTTGTCTTGAACTCCAGGCCTTAAACAGTCCTCCTGCCTTGGCCTCCCAAAGTGCTGGATTTAGAGGCATGAGCCACTGTGCCTGGCTGTGAGCTGTTTTTGTAGGTACTAAGTTTCACATCACACCTGGCATGGTGGCTCATGCCTGTAATCCCAGCACTTTGGGAGGCTGAGGCAGGAGGATCACTTGAGGTCAGGAGTTCAAGACCAGCCTGGCCAACATGGTGAAACCCTGTCTCTACTAAAAATACAAAAATTAGCTGGGCGTGGTGTGCCTGTAATCCCAGCTACTTGAGAGACTGAGGCAGGAGAATTGCTTGAACCCAGGAGGTAGAGGTTGCAGTGAGCCTAGATCCCGCTACTGCACTCCAGCCTAGGCGACAGAGTTCCCCCTCTGTCTCAGGTGGAAGAAAAAAAGAAACTAGCTAGACTAGTGTGAAAAAATTATTTGTTCGAGCTCTTGTTTTGATACTAACATGATATAGCTAAGTGGTATTTTTCTGCTAATTGACCTTTTGAAATTCAAATACTACTTAATTCTATTATGGAACAGTAGAGGAAATGGGGATTCTGGCCAGAGAAAACAAAGAAAAAGTACCTCTTGAAGGTACTTGACAGTGAAATGATGAAAACTAAAATGTTGAGATGAATTGCAACAAAACTTTGATATTTAATAATGCATTTGAGGAGAGGCCCTGTTCTGATGATTAGACAGACCATCAAGAACAATGTAGACGTTGCCAACTCATAATGGCAAGCAAAGAGTTCAGGATTTTCAACTGATTTTATTAAATCGAGATTCAAAATTTTTGTCATTTTGCCATCTATTGGGGGTGTCTTAATTAAAGGGATTTTATGTAGTTCAAAATAAATGTTACAATTGTTGTATTATCTTAGTACTATGAAGATGACTATGATACGAGTGTCTTCTGTATGCTAATTGGATGACTCCTGGCGGAACCTCCTAGATAGCTTCTGATGGGGGCTGGTCAACCAAAAGAAGAAGGCACTATTAGAGGTTTACGACTTTCAGCTTCACCCCAGACTTTCTGGGAGAGGAAAAGGGAAGGAGAATGAGCTCAATCACCAATGGCTAGTGCTTTAATCAGCCATGTCTATGTAATGAAACCTTCTTAAATGATGGTGCCCTGGAGCCTTGTAGGTTGGTGAATACACTGTAAAGCAAAACAAAATTCTAAGCCCCCCAGCCAACTGAATGAAACCCTCCTCTCAGCCAAGGGTGCTCTAACCTGAACCCTAGTTCAGGACATGATAGGAAAGACATGCCTCATTATACCTTTGTCCCTTTGGAATTCAGGCGTGGCTGACCAGCATCAACGTTAAAGCAGACTCTTTGTAGCAGTAAGATACCAACGTGATACACAAAGTGTATCACACTTTGTAGCAGTAAGATACCAACATGATAGCAGGCCCTGAAAGAAATAGCAGTATTTTACCCTGAAATATATTTCTCTATTTTGAAATGGCCTTGGCAAAACTGTCTCTTGTGGGGGAAACAATCTATGTTCTATAGATAATCCCCTTCCCTTTCCAGGTGTTTTTCCTGGTCTAGGAAAGAATTAATAGTGTCTGGCATCTTTTTAAGTCTTTTTTTTTTTTTTTTTGGAACAAAGTCTCTGCTCTGTCACCCAGGTTGGAATGCAGTGGCATGATCTTGGCTCACACCAACCTCCGCCTCCCAGGTTCAAGCAATTCTCGTGGTATTTTTAAAAGACCTGGGGTGGGGATAGGGGATTCTCCTGCCTCAGCCTCCCGAGTAACTGGAATTACAGGCATGCGCAACCACGCCCGGCAAGTTTTTGTATTTTTAGTAGAGACGGGGTTTCTCCATGTTGGCCACATTGGTCTTGAACTCCTGACCTCAAGTGATCCGCCAGCCTCAGCCTCCCAGAGTGCTGGGATTATAGGCAGGAGCCACTGCACAGACTGCCTTCTTAAGTGTGATAAGAAACATTTGCAATCTATTCCATAGGAAGCCTCTGCATAATAAGAACCTTGGTCTCCCCAACCCCTTATCTTAACCCAAAGCATAGAAGGGAGATTCTATTGATTCCAGGTCTTTAAGATAAACTCTTTCAATCAATTGCCAATCAGGAAATCTTTGAATCCACTTATGGCCTGGAAGCACCTCCCTCCCCACCTTTGAGTTATTCTACCTTTCTGGACCAAACCAATGTACATCTTACATGTATTGATTGCTGTCTTATGTCTCCTTGAAATGTATAAAACCAAGCTGTAGGGGGCCAGGTGTGGTGGCCTTATACCTGCAATCCCAGCACTTTGGGAGGCTGAGGTGGGAGGATTACTGGAGTCCAGGAATTGGAGACCAGCTGGGCAACATGGTGAGACCTCTTCTCTACCTCCCACACTCCCTCAAAAACCAAGCTGTAGCCTGACCACCTTGGGTACATACATATTCTCAGCATCTCCTGGGGCTGTATCACAGGTCATGGTCTTCATATTTGGCTCAGAATAAATCTCTTAAAATATTTTAGAGTTAGACTCTTTGTCAGAATCATTGAGGTGCTGGGAGGGTGGTGCGCTCTGAGAAGGCATGGAAGGCCTATGCTGGCTCCCCAACCCCTCATACATTGCCCTGTGCATCTCTTCCATTTGGCTGTGCCTGAGTTGTATCCTTTATAAGAAACTGGTAGTAACCATAAGTAATGCATTTCCTTGAGTTCTGTGAGTCATGCTAGCAAATTATCAAACTTGAGGAGAGTGAGTTGTGGGACCCCCCAAATTTGTAGCCAAGTTGGACAGAAGTGTGGATAGTCTGGGAACCTGGGACTTGTGACAGGAATCTGAAGTGAGGGCAGTTTTGTGAGACTGAGTCCTTAAACCTGTGGATTGAATTGAAGGATACTCAGTTGGTGTCAGAGAATCAGAATTGGTGTTGGAAAAGATACCACACATTTGCTGTCCGGGGGGAAAAAGGCCCTCAGGTAAGCGCATGAATCTCCAACTTACAAATGGAAACATACCAAAGCATCAAGAGACGGCTCAGCTCATCATTAAAGCAGTGTGCAGGAGAGCTATAACTCAAAAGTGCTCTTAACCATATCTTTTTTTGAAAAATTGTATCCTCTTTGAGGGAAATAATCTATCTTTTCTGTTTTAAATCGTTATTATTTATTAGCTTCTCAAATCTCTTTGGAATTTAATTGAATGCTTTTATCAATTAATGGTCTTGATGAAATTGCTTGTATTTTTGACTATTATTTGCATGGCCAGAGTAATTTTACTTACCCTTCTGAAGTTAGCAGCACAAACAACTGAGGAAGTGCAAGATTTTTGCTTGATTTTTCTTCAGTTTCTTCTATATTTTAAATAGGACACAAATATCTCTAAATAAAAATAACTTCCTCCCAGTATATTTGGAAAACATCCCAGACTTCCTGTCCATGCCTCGCAAAGTTGCTGCTGTCTAGTCATTATTACTGTTTGTTTTTTCCCTTTGACATAAGTGACCCTCACAGGAATAGCTTCATCACCAGCTGTTTGGCCAGTGGTATTCCACTTACTTTGTTTTTCCTGTTTCTCTGAAATATACTGAAAAATAATCACTCCGTGCCTTCCCTTGTTTAGAATGAATTTACTCAATCGCTCTGGAAACTTACCTTGTAAATGGTTTGGAACCATAATGAAAAAAGAGGGTAGGCTTTATATACTTTATATTGGTGCCTTAGGAATTGACATTTATTTATTGAGGATTTTTGTGCTCATTTTCAATTTGAAAGGGTCCTAGTGTTTAGAATTAAATTGTGGGACTTGAAAGCTAAAAAGGAACTTGGAGATCGTCCAACTGAGGAGCCTTATTTTTTAACTGAGGAAACAAAAGTCGTCAAGATCAACCATAAATCTGATAGTTTGCCTTGGTGAAAGAAACCTAGGTTTCAGAAAATCTCTCATGTAGTTTGCAGTTTACAGCCACAAGGACCAGGAGTCTGGAGACTTGATAAGAGGGTCTGTTTTTCAAAATATTAACAAAGTTTAGCCTGGAAGCTGCCTTTGTGAATTTTCCATGTCATTGACAGTGTTTGAAATCTCGTGATATCTTCAGGATCAATAACCTCTACCATGTACTTTTATACTTTTTAATTAGTGGATTTTCAAACTTTTAAAAACAATAACTCCTTTTTTTAATATAATCTTATATTGAACCACAGTATACAAAAAAGATGTGATATTTAATTAAAATAGTTTTAAGCATAATTTTAATTTGTTGGATGATAAATTAATGATGACATAACTAAAATTTATGAAATGCTGATTAGAGTACTTACATATCTCACTTCTGTCTCTAGCTTAAAATATTTCAATGGGTATACTGTAATTCATTTAACTAGGCCCTTGTTGATGTGTATTTAGACTGTTTCCATTCTTGTTTTTGCAAACAATGTTGCAGTGAATAATGTATGTATATACTATGTGGTGTGTGTATTTGTGTTTCTGGGGATAAATTCTGGAAATGTAATTGCTGTGTCATTAGAATATGTTTTTAGTTTTGAAGGATTTTATCAAATTGGTTTCCAATTTGATATATATTCCCACCAGCAGTGTATGAGCAAGCTTAATTCTCTCATGCTCTCATTGACATGGTATGTTATTTTTGGTTTTTGCTATTGTAAAAACTTGTATCTTAGTGTGGTTTCAATCTTCAATTTGTATTATATATAAATTTGAGTAACTTTTTTATGTTTAAGAGCCATTTGTGTTTCTTTTTCTCTGAACTATTTGTTCATATCACATTGCCCATTTTAAAAATTGGGTTTCCTCCCCTCTTAATGAGCAGGAGGAGCCTTCTGTGTATTGAGATTAACTTTGTGATATAAATTGCAGATTATTTTCCTCAGGTTTTCGTTTCTATTTTTCCTGTGGTTTGTACCTTTTCCATTTTTATGGATATCTAAACTCAACCTTAACATGACCAAAATGGAACCTTGGATTTCTATCCTTCCCTTAACCTCCTTCTCTTCTAGCCTTCCTCAGTGAAGAAACAGCACCTCTCATGTCTCTCTACTCATACATAGCCCAAGCCCAAAACCAAGAAGTTATCCTTGCCTCCTCTTTCCCTCCCTCCCTGTCTCTAATCCATCCTCAATGGTATTGACTTCCTCTCCAACATGTCCCAAATCTATTCATTTCTCTTAATATCCACCGATTTAGTCCATCCTTCCTTTATCTTTCACCTGGGTGGCTGCCATGGCTTCCTAGCTGTTCTACCCTCAAACTGACATGTCTCCTTACAGGTACTGAGCCATTCTCTACTCTGTAACATATGTGATCTTTTCAAACCGCAAATAATCAGATTGTCATACCACTCCCTGAACCCACCCCCCTATTCTTGTTCAAAACCCTCCTGTAAGTCCTTATGTCCCATGGTAAAGATTATGCTTCTTGAAATAGCCCAACCTGCTGTTTCTCCAGCCTCACCTTGTACTATGTTATTGACCCCCACCCCTCCCCACCTCACCTTTGGGTCTTTTGTGTCACCCTGTTCCCTCCTGACTTGGGGATTTTGCATAAATTATTTTCTCCTGGAGCATCCCCCTTCTTCCATCAGTTTATGTTGAGTTATTCTACAGGCCTCAGTTCACTACTTGCTTTCTCTAAGAGAGCCAACAACTCTTCCTAATAGGTAGGAAACCCCTGTCATAAGCCCTTCCAACACCTTGTATCTCTTTCATAGCACTAATATTTACTGTTTTATACTTATTGTGTGAGTCTTTGATTAAACTCTATGAAATAGGGATCTTGTCTGTTTTCTCTACTGTTATGTCCCGGAATCTATCATAGTACCTGGTACATGGTTAGCTCTCAAAACATTGAATAATTGCTTAATTATAAATCCTTCGGTGTAGAGTTTACGGAATGTACTGTTTTGCCCTTTCTGGAAAATGGGACATTTGCTCTTGGCCAGTCTTTGTTCTCCTCTTCTTTTCCCTGTGACTTTCCCAAGACTACTAAATTTCAGCAATTTCATTTTGGAAGTCTTAAAGCATTTCAAACATGAAATTTATCCAGGTCAATGGTCTTGAATTCATTTAAATCCTGTAGATGTTCTTCAAGTCTTGGACTTCAGTTCCTTCCATTCCTTTTTTATGTGAAGGTTATTTTTCTTGGAGTTGAGGACAATAACTCAGACCACATTTTCTGACCCACATCAATCCAGCAAAATCTAGGTGGTCCACAACTTCTGTAAGTTTATTTTAAATTCGGTTACTTAGAATTTGTAGTTCAGAAAATATTACCCCAGAGAAACCATGTTAAAATTGATCTTTATATTTTCATGAAGATGTCTTCAAAACCCTTTTAACCAATAGGGTATCTGAAATAGTACAGTTTTAGTATGAACTCTGAGTTTCTCTGATCCTATTTTATTGAGGCAGGGTCTTGCTCATCGCCCAGGCTAGAGTGCAGTGGCGTGATCATGGCTCTCTGCAGCTTTGACTTCCTGTGTTCAAATGATTCTCCCACCTCAGCCTCCTGAGTAGCTGAGAGTAGCTGGGACTCAGGCATGCACCACCATGCTTTGTTAATTTTTTGTAGACACAGGGTTTTGCCACGTTGCCCAGGCTGGTCTGGAACTCCTGGAGTCAAGCAATCGGCCTGCCTCAGCACCCCAAAGTGGTAGGATTACAGGCATGAGCCAGTGCCCCTGGCTCTGATCCCATTGTAGCTCTGTTTTTCTTTTTCTTTTTTTTTGAGACTAAGTCTTGCTCTGTCGCCCAGGCTGGAGTGCAGTGGCACAACCTTGGCTTCCTGCAACCTCTGCCTCCTGGATTCAGGTGATTCTCCTGCCCCAGCCTTCCAAGTAGCTGGGATTACAGGCATGTGCCACCATGCCCCGCTAATTTTTTGTATTTCTTTTTTTTGTTTGTTTAAGTAAAGACGGGGTTTTTGCCATTTTGGCCAGGCTGGTCTCTCATGCCTGACCTCAGGTGATCCACCTGTCTCGGCCTCCCACAGTGTTGGGATTACAGGCGTTAGCCCCCGAGCCCAGCCTTAGCTGTGTTTTTCAATCTGAATCCATAGACCCTCATATTAGGAAGGGCTGGGAGTTTAGTAGGATTAGCAGTGCTGGGAGAAGATACATTGGGTTGGTACTGGATTTCCTACCTTGTGGAAGGATTCCGAAGATCAAGGGTAGGAAGGCACATAACATATTTCGTAGTTTGAAATTTTTATCCTAGTAAATTGTGTATAACTCATGATAATCAAGTATCTATTTTATTTAATAAGGGAAACTGAATTATAAAGGATGGATTGATAAATCAAATTACTCTCCACTATTGGGAGAATAAAGCAAAATGAAGATCCTATTAATTATGGGTCAGATAGTCCCATCTAGAAAGAAAACTAAGTAGGAGTGCTTTATCTCCTTGCTTGTATTCAGCATGGAGAAGTCTTTACAAGAGGGTAATTAATTAGGGTGTTTTTCACAAGGCTGTGCCTTCCATAGAAATGGTTTTCTTCTATATGTGGATCTTGAGTTTTAAGATGCTTTCAAACCATTTGAACTCTCTTATTATAACAGAAGTTTAGTCATGCACCAAATGTATTCCTATGCAATTTTCAGTGACAAAATGGTTCTCTCATTTGGATGTGTAAAAACAATGCCAGGAACAAAAACAAAACTCATGATTCAACTGATTTTGTACTCTCTTTGGGAAGAAGAAAAGACCCGTTGAGATGAAGATTATAATTTCAGTAACAAAGAAAACATTCAAGGCCCAGGCAACTCTTAAATTCAATACTAATAATCTATGAAATAAATTATAAGCCTATGTTTCTGTCAGTTCTTTAGGTACCTGCTTGTTTGCTAATACAGAAACATTGTTTAATTTTACATGTATTTCTTAGTGTGAGTCAAATCCACCCTAAAATGCATTTGGTTATTTGTTTACACAGTTAGTGGCTGGTAATAAAAAACTCAAACAATTTCTGAGAGAGTTAGAATCTTCATGTTGGTAGGTACCTTAGAGGGCATCTAGTTTAGTACAGGATTCCTTTCTACCAGGGACAAACTGTTTACAGAGGCCCTTTCCTGCCACTTGCGAGGTTCCTCCTGCAGGCCTTCTCTGTTCCTTGAACTTACCAAACTCTCTAAGACTCTTTGTACTACCTTGAACACTCTTCTCATAGTCCTGGTGGCTTGATTTCTTACGTAGGACAGATTTCTCTGAAATACTGCCTTCTCAGACAAGCCTTCCCCAGATCTCCTACCTAAAGGACCTCTCCCCTTCCCAACTGCCATAACTCTATCATAAGACTCTGTTTTATTTCCTTATAATACTTGTCAGTGTCTGAAATTATCCTATTTATTGTCTATCTCCTTTAGCTCCATGATAGCAGGAGCATGGTCCGTGTGTTTACTACTATATCCTGAAGTATCTACAATAGTGGCTGTCCCATTGTAGTCATCTGACAAGTATGACAAAAATGAGAATGATTGAATAACCATTGATGATTGATCATTTTGTTAATGTTAAAACCAAACTCTATAAAATATTTTAAAGAGGGTTTATTCTGAGCTAGTATGAGTGACCATGGTCTGGGGAACCGTCTCAAGAGCCCTGACAAAGTATGCCCTAGGCGATCAGATTGCAGTCTGCTTTTATATGTTTTAGGGAGAGAAGAATTGTAGGTAAAATCATCAGTCAGTACTTGGAGGATGATATGCATTGGTTCAGCCAAGGTAGTGGGGGATCATAGGTGGTTTAAAGGATTTTCTGATTGGCAGTTGGTTGAAAGAGTTAAGCTTTTTCTAAAGACTTGAAGTCAGAAGAAAGAAATGCTAGAGTTAAGATAAGGGTGTTGGCCGGGCGCGGTGGCTCAAGCCTGTAATCCCAGCACTTTGGGAAGCCGAGACGGGCGGATCACGAGGTCAGGAGATTGAGACGATCCTGGCTAACACGGTGAAACCCCGTCTCTACTAAAAAATACAAAAAACTAGCCGGGCGAGGTGGCAGGCGCCTGTAGTCCCAGCTACTTGGGAGGCTGAGGCAGGAGAATGGCGTAAACCCGGGAGGCGGAGCTTGCAGTGAGCTGAGATCCGGCCACTGCACTCCAGCCTGGGTGACAGAGTGAGACTCCGTCTCAAAAAAAAAAAAAAAAAAAAAGATAAGGGTGTTGTGGAGGCCAAGGTTCTTGTTATGTAGATAAAGCCTCATAGGTAGCAGCCTTCAGGGAGAATAGATGGTAAATGTCTCTTTTCAGACCTTAAAGGTGTCAGGCTCTCAGTTAATCTCTCCTCGGTTGGGGGTAAGGCCCAGAAAGGAAAGGCCTGGCTGCATTAATGGAGATTTGTTGGCCCTGTGACAGTTATTTTAAAATATGTCAAATAAATACATTTTGGGGTAAAATATTTTGATTGCCTTCAGGGTCTGCTATTTGTTGTGTGATGCTATACCACAGCCAGATTGAAAAGTAAGCCACATTATACTTTATACTAGGTTAATCATCTCTGATGAGGCTGTATGGTTTGTAGGGCATGAATTAACCCCTACTTTGCCTGACTTTAGGTGTTGTTTATAATTTGGTATCTTATTGCCAGAGTCTGATTTGCCAGTCTTATGATCGCCATCCAGAAAGAGGGAGTATAACGAGGTATGTCTGACCTCTCTCCCTGGCTGGGAATTCAGCTTTTCAGGTTTCTCTGGGGTGCTCTTGGCCAAGAAAGAGTTTGTTCAGTCAGTTGGGGGGGATTAGGATTTTTTTTTTTTTTTTTTTTTTTTTTTGAGATGAAGTCTTGCTCTGTTTCCCAGGCTGGAGTGCAGTGGCGCGATCTTGGCTTACTGTAAGCTCTGTCTCCTGGGTTCAAGCAATTTTCCTGCCTCAGCCTCCAGAGTAGCTGGGATTGCAGATACACGCCACCATCCCTGGCTAATTTAGGATTTTATTTTTGGTTTACATGTGTCCAATCACTACTGAGCTGAAATTTGTCTCCTTTTTGCTTCTATCACTGATCTTAGTTCTGTCCCCTGGAATAAATCACTGGCTCTATTCCATTTTTTCCGAAGTCTTCAGACATTTGGATGTCAGTCATCTCTCACTGAGGCCAAACTCACCTGGTTTCCTTACCAGTTCCTCATCTGGCATGGTTTTAGGTGAGTGGTCACTATCCAGGTTATCAGTTATTGGGAATTTTTGGTTTTGTTGTGATACGCAGCACTAAACATAATGCGTTATGTTGTGTCTTGAACTTCCGAGAGAGAGAACAGTTAAACTTTCTTGTTTAATGTGATATTGCAATGCTTTGTCTTTGATAAAAATTATTTTTTAATACCATATAAATGACGAAGGAACTATTTATATATGAAATCATTATCAGAAATATTCTCTTAAAAGTTTGTTTTATAATGGAATATAACAACATAGAAATACAGTAAACATAAGTATATACTCTAATGAACAATTATAAGTGAATGTCTATTTAACCATCACTCAAGACATAGAAATAGTGCCCCAGGAAGCCCTCCTGTGTTGTGTTGTATTGTGTCTTGTCGTCTTGTCTTGTCTTTCCCTTTCTCTTTCCCTTTCCCTTCCTTCCTTCCTTCCTTTCTTTCCTTCCTTTCCTTTCTTTCTCTGTCACCCAGTCTGTGCACAGTGCACAGTGCACAATCACGGCTCACCGCAGCTGTGATCACCTAGGCTCAGGGAATCCTCCCACCTCAGCCTCCCAAGTAGCTGGGACTAGAGGCGGTCGCCACCACGCCCAGCTAATTAAACAAACAAAAAAAAGTTTTTGTAGAGACAGGGTCTCATTATGTTGCCCAGGCTGGTCTCAAACTTCTGGGCTCAAGTGATCCTTCTGCCTCAGCTTTCCAAAGTGCCGGGCTGCTACATGTCTTTTCTCAATCTCAGTCCCTCCTTACAGGTAATAAATATCCTGATTTTTTACAATAAACACTTACTTGATCACTTTTTTACACAGTTACCACTTACATATACATACTTAATATACTTTATAGTTCAGCTTTGTCTGTTTTTAAACTGTATATAAAAGGAACAATGCTGTTGTATCAGTTTTCTGTTGCATAACAACTTACCACATGCTTAGCCACGTTAAGACACCATATATTAGCTCACAGTTCTGTAAGTTCCCGGTCCGATCTTTTTATTACTTGTGTTTTCTGTTTCATGAATTTTTCTCTTACTCATTTCTTTCTTTACATTTTCATTGGGCTCATTTTGTGGTTCTTTTGTTTAGCCTCTTGAGTTTTATGCTTAGTTCATACATTTCCAGTTTTTAGTATTTTCTGATGTATGCATATAAGATTCTCAATTTCCTCCTTAAGCATTGTTTTCTTTCCATGGATTTGTATTTTTGTTAAGTGTATTATGGTTTCTTCTTTGATTGATTTACGGATTATTTTGAGAATGTATTTATTTCCAAACATAAGAATTATTTTCTAACTATTTCTTTTGTGATTGATCAACTTTAGTTGTGGAAAGAGACCATCCTTTTACTTCAATCCTTGTAATTTATTTTATTTATTTATTTATTTTTGAGATGGAGTTTTGCTCTGTTGCTCAGGCTGGAGTGCAGTGGTGCCATGTGGCTCACTGCAACCTCTCCCTACCGGGATCAAGTGATTCTTGTGTCTCAGCCTCCCGAGTAGCTGGGACTACAGGCACGTGGTCATCACACCCGGCTAAGTGTTGTATTTTTAGTAGAAACAGGGTTTCACTATGTTAACCAGCCTTGTCTCGAACTCCTGGCCTAAAGTAATCTGCCTGCCTCAGCCTCCCAAAATACTGGGATTACGGGCATGAGCCACCATGCCTGGCCCTCGTAATTTATTTTGAATTGCTTTATGGCCTAGCATATGATCAGTTTTTGTGAATGTTGTATGTGTGCTTGGAGAGGAAAAAAAGATATTTTGCAGTTCTTTGCTATAGTTTATATGTTCGTTTGGTCAAGTTTTAAAACCATGTTCAATGTCTTCTATATCCTAATATTTTTCTCTTTCATTTAGTTCTCTTTTTTTGTTATGCTCTCTATCTAGCATTCCAATTTATTTTTATAGTTTGATCTTTCACCTTTTGGACCTTTCAGTTCTGTCACAATGTTCAATCTTTGGTTTTTATTGCATCAACCCTACCGTTGTTTTGTAGGCTATTGCTGATCATTTATAGGCTATCCCTGACCCAAAGTCCTTTGGGGGTCACTTTCTTTTTCAGTTGTTTCTATTGGTTCTTGTTCGTGGTATCTTACCTTGTGTATTTGGCCATCTTTGATTATGTACTGCACTTTGTAAATGAGAAATTATCTGTAGCAGTATTGTGAGGCCTGATTGATGCCATCTTCCCTCAGAGTGTTGCTTAGATCACCCAGATGACATCAACCTACAGTTCAAGTTTGTCCAAGGGCTGATTTATTTCTGTTTTTTCTTATCTTGGGAGTATATCCTGGGGTTTTGGCTTCAAGTGGTGATTTATCAAACTTTCTCCTTATTTATAAAAATTTTATTTTAAATGATTATGGATACATAATAGTTGTATATATTTATGGGACACATGTTATATTTTGATACAAGCATACAACGTGTAATGATCAAGGTAATTGGGGTATCCATCATTTCAAGCATTTATCATTTCTTTGTGTTAGGAACCTCCCAATTCCACTCTTTTAGTTTAAATATTTTGAAATATACAATAAGTTATTGCTAACAAACTTTCTCATTTTGAGACACCCTTGACTTTGTGTTCCTAATCTGTAATGATTTCAAGAGCAAGCCTGTTTTTCTCTCACTTTCTGGATCTTCAAATACCAGAAAAGCTAAAATAGTTGTGGGTGGTTTGGATTCTGTCTCTGGATTCTATTCTTTTGCTTTGATTTTAGCCAGGTAATTCTTCACAAAAGTGTTTGGAGCTTTTAAGACGTTTCTAAAAAGTATTCCCTCTAGCATTTGTATTTGTCTGTAAAGGGACATTTCATCCGAGATACGTATTTTGCCATCACCAGAGCTAAAGTGTTTTAGTTTTTATGCCTTAAAAAAAAAAAAAAAAAAAAGTTAATCAGCTATATTCATATAAAATATATAAAATTGCAGCTAAATCCAATATGGCATAATTTTTTTCCTCAGTATGAATACTGGTATTTAAAAGACCATTCTTGACATCCAAGATATGTATCTACTCGCATAATTTTTTTTTTTTTTTTTTTTTTGAGATCGAGTCTTGTTCTGTCGCCCAGGCTAGAGTGCAGTGACATGATCTTGGCTCACTGCAACCATCACCTCCCAAGCTCAAGCAATTCTCGTGCCTTAGCCTCCTGTGGAGCTGAGACTACAGGCACCCACCACCACACCCGGCTACTTTTTTGGTGTTTTTTCTAGAGATGGGGTTTTACCATGTTGGCCAGGTTGGTCTCCAACTCCTGAACTCAAGCAGTCTGCCTGCCTCAGCCTCCCAAAGTGCTAGGATTACAGGCGTGAGCCACTGTGCCCAGCCCTACTCACATTCTGATTCCCAGTTTTTTTTGTTTTTTGAGGTGGAGTTTTCACTCTTGTCACCCAGGCTGGAGTACAATGGCAAGATCTCAGCTCACTGCAACTTCCACCTCCCGGGTTCAAGTGATTTTCCTGTCTCAGTCTCCCAAGTAGCTGACATTACAGGCGCCTGCCACCGCACCTGGCTAAGTTTTGTGTTTTTAGTAGAGACGGGGTTTCACCATGTTGGCCAGGCTGGTCTCGAACTCCTGACCTCGGGTTATTCACCCGCCTCAGCCTCCCAAAGTGCTGGGATTACAGGCGTGAGCCACTGCGCCTGGCCTGATTCCCAGTTTTTATTACTCAGTTTTGACTGCCACAAAGAATAGTGAGACCAAATGTTCTTTTTTTGTTTTGTTTTAATTTTAAATTTTTATTTTTTTTGAGACAGAGTCTTGCTGTGTCGCTCAGGCTGGGGCGCAGTGGTAAGATCTCGGCTTACTGCAACCTCCACCTCCCGGGTTCAAGCAGTTCTCTTGTCTCAGCCTCCCAAGTAGCTGGCACTATAGGTGCACACCACCATACCCGGCTAATTTTTGTATTTTTAGTAGAGATCAGGTTTCACCATATTGGTCAGGCTGGTCTCAAACTCCTGACCTCAGGTCGTCTACCTGCCTTGGCCTCCCAAAGTGCTGGGATTACAGGCATGAACCACCACGCCCAGCCACAAATGTTCTTTACAATACTTACATACAGAACTTTTTGGGTCTTCTCAGAATGATTAATTTTTATCTCAAGTTTCCTTTGAAATGAACCATACCATTATTGGCAGAGAGTAGAATATGTAAATATTTCCTGGGTGTTCTTTCAAACCAGCCATAGAAAATGAAAGAATGGTTCGTTTTCAGAAATGCTCTGAGCATCTTTTACCAGGAATGTGACTGATGTAGATCCTCATATAGCTGGCTCCTTGCCATTGCCATCTCAGCTCAAATGTTACCTTTTTAGAGAAGCCCTCTCTGTCTGAGTAATCATTCTTTTCCCCTCTTTCATAACAAAATACAAGATAATAGTCTCGTGTTTTTTTCCACCAGCAAAATGTAAAGTTCCACGAGGGTAAGGACCTTGCCTGTCTTGTTTACCACTGTGCTGTGTGTCTTATCCTGAAAACATGGGAGGCAGTCAGTAATTATTTGCTTAATGAATGAATAAATGTTTATTTCTTCTCAAATTGTGACATGTTTTTTTCTAAATGTCAGAGTAATCCTTAAAAAATTTTTGATTCCACTGAACTCAAGTTTTCTAAAATAAGTATAGCAAAAGGAGGTCAGTGTAGCTGGAGTGAAGCCAGTCAAGGGAGAGACTAGTAGGAGATGATATCAGAGGAGGGGACGTCAAGGCCTGTGGCTCATGTGGATTTTGGTTTTCACTCTTAATGATATGGGAGGCCATTAGAGGGTTTTGAATGAGAAGTGACATGGTCTGACTTATCTTCTTCAAGAGTTACTCTGACTTCTTTAAGGTCTGTAGGAATCTGTAGGGATACTGAAGTATGGTCTATTCTGGGCTCTCACATCTGTTCTATTGGCTAAGTTAGTCTGTGCCAGAACCATCCTTTCTTAATTTCCCTCACTCTATTATAATCCTCAACATATTCAGTAGGGCATCCTGCCAGATCCTACCCTCAAAGCCTAGTGCTCTTGTAACTTTTCTTATCTTTCTTACTCTTTTCTTTTTCTTATTCTTTGCTGCTCATACTTGTAGTAGGAGGGTGTTGCTTCTACTTGGAACTCTGCCCTTCCATATATATTTTAAAATCAGCTTGTCTTAATTCTTTAGAAAACCTTGTTGGGATTGTGATTGGAATTGCATTGACTGTATAGATCAATATGGAAAGAATTGATACCTTTATAGTTTTGAATCTTCCTAGCTGTAAAATTGGGATAACTTGTTTAGGTGTTTTTTAATGTCTTTGAGTAAAGTTACATATATATTTGAAAAGTGGTTTTGAATATCTTTTGTTAAATCTTATGTGCTTTTAAGAATTATTGTAAATGTGGTTTTTGTTTTTGTTTTTGTTTGAGACAAGGTCTGGCTCTATTGTGCAGGCTAGAGTGCAATGGCACAATCTTGGCTCACTGCAGCCTCCGCTTCCTAAGCTCAAACCATCCTCCCATCTCAGCCTCTGGAGTAGCTGGGACTAGAGGCATGCTCTGCCACACGCAGCTAATTTTTGTATATTTTGTTGAGGCTGGATTTCGCCATGTTGCCCAGTCTGGTCTCGAACTCGTGAACTCAAGCAATCTGTTTGCCTCGGCCTCCCAAAGTGCTGGGATTACAGGCGTGAGCCACTGTGCCCCACCCATAAATGTGATATTTAAAAATTGCTTTTTCTATTTCTTACAAATGATCTTTACAAATGCAATTGATATTTGTGTATTAAGCTTATGTTCAGCTACTTTGCCAAACACTAATAATTCCAATAATTTATGAATTCTTTTGAATTTTCTGTCTGTTTTCGTTTCCTCTTTTCAATCATACATTTTATTCATTTATTGTTTCTTATTTTACTAAACCAGCTATAACCCGTGAGGATGTTTTTGTTTTTGTTTTTGAGACAGGGTCTTGCGGTGTCACCCAGGGTGGAGTGCAGTGGTGCGATCATGGCTCACCGCAGCTTCGCCCTCCTGGGCTCAAGCAGTCCTTCCTCCTCACCCTCTGAGAGCAGCTGGGACTACAGGCGTGCCCCACCACACCCGGCTAATTTTTGTTGTTTTTCTAGAGACAGGGTTTCACCACATTTTCTAGGCTGGTCTTGAATTCCTGAGTGTGAGTGATCCGTCCACCTCAGCCTCCCAAAGTGCTGGGATTATGGACATGAGCCACTGTGCCTGGCTAGGATGTTTAATACTAATGTTAATAAGTATTAATAGTAGAACTCCCTGTCATGTTTTTGTTTGTTTGTTAGAGACAGAGTCTCACACTGTTGCCCAGGCTGGTGTCTGGTGGTGCAATCAAGGCTCACTGCAGCCTCGACCTCCTGGGCTCAAGTGATCCTCCCATCTCAGCCTCCCACAACCATGCCCGCCAGTCTAGTTTTTTTTTGTTTTTGTTTGTTTGTTTTTTGTTTTTGTAGAGACTGGGTCTCCCTGTGTTGCTCAGGCTGGGCTCAAGCGATCCTTCTGCCTTGGCTTCCTGAAGTGCTGGGATTATATGCGTGAACCACTGTGCCTGGCACATGTTCTTAAGTTTTAAAGGGACTGTGTCTACTATTTCACATTTAAGAATGATGTTTGTTGTAGATTTTTGTCAGATGCCCTTATCAGGATATGCACATTTTAAAATCACCTAATAATGTATATATTGCTTTTTAGAAAACTTGCACCAATTTACATTTCTACCATCAGTGTATGAAAGGGCACTTCTTGACAATGCTTATCCACATCGTGTGGGGTATTCTTGTTAAAAGTTTCAGATTTTATAGGCAGTAAGGAACTTGTTGTTTAGATTCATTTCTTGCTTTTAAAACAATATTTTGTCTTGGTACCACTGTTATTCTTCTTAGAGATAGGATAAGCTTTTTGAAACAAAGCTTATTTTGAAAATATTTCAGATTTAGAGAAAAATTGCAAAAATAGTGCAAAGAATTTCCTACTTTCTATACCCTTGACCTAGATTTTCCAAGTGTTAACATTTTATCATATTTGCTTTATCATTCTTTCTGTCTTTTTTTCTCTTTCCCCATACACACTTGTAATTTTTCTCAATGGTTTAAGTTGTAAACACGATGCCCCTTTAAAAACTTTAGTGCTGTTTCTTAAAAACAAGAGCACTGTTTTATGTAACCGAAGTACTAATATGAAAATTAGAAAACCACTGACAACAGTACTATAATCTGTGAACATTTGAATTGTGTCAATTGTTCTTTATAGCAAAAAAAGAACAAAAGCTTTTTCTTGTTCAGGATGTAATCCAGGATCATGCATTGTATTTCATTGTCATATCTCTTAATCTTCTTTAATCTGGAATAGTTGCTTCTTGTTACTCAGTTGTTTCTTGTCTTTTGTGACCTTGACATTTTAAAAGAATACAGGCCAGTTATTTAGTAAAATGTCCCTCAGTTTGGGCTTGTCTCTTGCTTCTTGTGGTTAGATTCAGGTTTTGCATTTCTGGCACGAATGCCACAGAGGTGGTGATGTGATGCATCCTATCAGGGGACATATAATGTTGGTTTGTCCCCTTATTGATGATGTTAACTTGATCACTTAATTAAGGTGGTATCTGGCAGGATTCTTCAGTATAAAATTACTATTTTTCTTCTTGTAATTAATACGTATCTTGTGGGGAGATACTTTGAGATTAGATAATATCCTGTTTTCCATCAAATTTTCAACTGCTAGTTTTAGCATATATTGATCATACTTGCTTGAAATAATTATTACCAGAGTGATTGCCAAATGGCAATTTTCTAATTTTATCACTACATTTATTATTTGGAATTATACTTCGCAAAAGAGCTTTCTCTTCTCCCTTATTTATTTATTTATGTCAGTAAGGACTTTTATATGGGTTATAATCTGTTACTGTGCTTATTTACTTTGTTGCTCAAATATGCCCAATTAGGCCAGTGGGAGTCACATCAGTCTGACTCCTGTGTCCTTTTGAGGTACCCCTATCATTCTTTGAGCATTTCCTTACTTTCTGGCACCACAAAAATATACCCTAGGCTCCTATGGTACTTCTCCTAGCCCACCCTTGGAATCAGCCTTTTCTTCAAGGAACTCTAGTTCCTTTTATTAGAGCCCCAGCTGTGTTCATAGCTATAGGGGTATCATTGCTTCTAGGCCTTCTCAGCAGACAGAGCTAGGAAATATATGTATGTGAGTGCACATTTACACAAACACCTTTATATCTGTCTGTACCCCTGTATATTAAAAACTGAGCTTATATTGTTAACACCAACTCCAAGCCTTCTCCCTTTTTATATTTGTTACTCCCTTTTATGAGAATTAAGAAACCAAGGTCAGTATATTCACCTATTTGCTCTATCTTAGAACACACACAAACAAGTTTCATGTCACTGTATGAAAGCAGGTATCTAAGTAGAGTATAGTATTTGTTTGTAATTCTTTTTGTTTTTAGCTTTAGGAGAGTAGATAGTGAAAATGCTGTTTTCAAAAGTTACCTATGGTTAATTCATTTGTCCTTGTCCCCTAAAGTGTGGTTATATTATTCATTTCAAATACAGAGAGGTTCATTTGTTTGTTTGTATTCGTTCCATTTTGGGTTCTTCGCTCCTATTACTGTTGGTTTCTTCTTCATTTAAGTGTATAAAACATTAAAATGGATTGAAAAATAACTATACAAAAAGGTAAGATTGGTTATTAGAGTACTGCAAATATAAAATTTACAGCTTTTCATTGTGTTTGTTTTTTTCAGGGAATTGTTTAATACTTCATGATTGCAACAAGTATGTGAAAGTTCCCACCAGCCAGTGAGAATTTCTTCCTTCAGAAGGTTTTTGGTCTTACCGCGCAGCTTTCTGAGTTCTTTTGGTGCCATGTTTTGTGGCTTGCATCAAAAGAGGAGTTTGTCTTCATGAAGATTCCTAACATTGGTAATGTGATGAATAAATTTGAGATCCTTGGGGTTGTAGGTGAAGGTAAGTTGGAATTTTTGCATTCCTTGAGTTTTGAGCAATGAACAGTTAGTTATTCCTACCACCAAAAAGTTACTAATCGGATCCTGTTAATTTAACCTGTATCAATTCACATGTGTGTCTAAGAGTAAAATATTAAAAATAAAATTACTCTTAAACAATTTGGGTCTCTCCAATAAAAAATTAATAACATTTTAAAACCTTTTAAAGTTTAATAAATCAAAATTTTTTTTTCCCTTTTATTTTAAAAAGAGCCCCAGTGTTACAACAATCTTGACTGCCTTCATTCTTTTTAGCAATCATGAATTCCTTAGTCTGCATTTTTTTCTTGGTTACATTTTATTTTTATATCAGCTAGGCTTATTTTGAATAACTTAAATTTGATTCATTCGTTCATTCATTCGAGACAGAGTCTCAACTGTTACCCAGACTGGAGTGCAGTGGCACGATCTCGGCTTACTGTAGCCTCTGCCTCCTGGGTTCAAGTGATTCTTCTGCCTCAGCCTCCTGAGATTACAGGCGTGAGCCACTGTGCCCAGCTGATTTTTGTATTTTCACTCTAGACTGGGTTTCACCATGTTGGTGAAATTGTACTTAATACCTGGTAAATAAACAAATAACTTCTGTTTCTTTGAAAATGAGAGATTATGTTTTGTAAATTCTGAGGCAGACAATTTTATCTCTGAAATCAGGGGGGATCTTATAATCAGTATGATGTCACAGTTTAATTGGCAGCTCTTCCTTTCCTAATAGTACATAAAATAATGCTCATGACCAATGATATACCATTGATTTGATGAAATATGATGTCATTTTGTATAAACCGACTCCTAAAAAAAAAATCGTTTCTTCTGATTTTTCTTGCTTAGTTTTTGCTCTAGACTTAAAGATAACTTTGGAAATTTTGATAAATGATTCCGTTAACAGAGGATAAGTGATTGTAATTATGGTTTCTTAGCATTTGTATCTTTAAAGCATATGTTACAAAAATTTCATATTTCAGAATTTTCAAATAAACTTTGAATTCCTAAAGGACTGTAAAAAAGTTTACCTATGTGAACAGCAAAGCTGTTTTTAAGTTTTTAAGTTGGCAAATCCTTTTCAAATACATAGAAACAATTAAAATAAAGAGTTTAATCATTGGATGCTTGTTTCAAGGTCTGAAGTTCAAACCATACAAAACAAATAGATCTTTGTTCCTTCACTAGTCAACTCCTCTTCCATTTCTTCACCGATGTTATGTAAAAACTCATTCTCAGTGTCTTGCCTACCATCTGTTCTGGAATAGCCTATTTTATTTTTCAAAAGTATTAGAATTAAAGACCAATGTAATAAAGCTGCTGACTGGAGAAGGCTAGCACATAGGGTGTAACAAGATTAGAATGTTCCAGATTCTGGGCCTAAGTTTTTCTGGATTATAACTAGTTTTTCTCAGTATAGCCATAGGTGATCATCTTCTTTGGGACTGGCTCAAAATTACCAGACTGATATATATATATAGATCTGATATATATATCTCAGAATCTGTTACTTTAAGTTGTAATCAGAACCACCATTGCTGTATGTTTCTTTCTTTGGAAATCACCTCACATATTTTTTTGGCTAGGATATACATATAAAGTACATAAAAATCTTTCGCCAGGCACGGTGGCTCGTGCCTATAATCCCAGCACTTTGGGAGGCTGAGGTGGTGGATCACAAGGTCAAGAGATCCAGACCATCCTGGCCAACATGGTGAAACCCTGTCTCTACTAAAAATACAAAAATTAGCTGGCTGTGGTGGTGGGCACCTGTAGTCCCAGCTACTCAGGAGGCTGAGGCAGGAGAATTGCTGGAACCCAGGAGGCAGAGGTTGCAGTGAGTGAGCTTGTGCCACTGCACTCCAGCCTGGTGAGAGAGCGAGACTCTGTCTCAAACAAACAAACAAAAACAAACAAACAAAAAAACCTGTCAAGCAAACTCTACATTCTTGTAGTTTAGACAGGGTATTTTTCACCCCATAGAAAAACTGACATAGACAGAGAATTGAACAATTGCCTGGCAATTGTGAAGTTAAGTTAGATGGTTATAATGGCTGGTTCTATGCTAACTCTGATAATAGGATTCATCCATCTCTACCAAAGTGAAGGAGACTTGTTCAGGTCCCATAGACTCTGCTGGAGACACATTTCCTAATTTTGTATCCCTGAAGCCCCCTTCTCATAGATAAATGCAGGCTTGCCAGTCTGCTAATGTTAATGTTCTTGATGTTTCTGTAAAGCTCAGCTATCATTCATGACATTTTGATTCTCTTAGTTAGATTTTTCACAATATAATTTTAACCTCAGTTTCCTGGGTACCTCGCTGTCAACTCTGTTCTACTTCTAAGGAAGAAGTTTATTGCCTAGATAATAGGATAAGTAACCCCAAAGGTGTTTACTTGTTGAAATACACCAAAGACGGTGGGAGTGCTTGTGGCCTTTGTGCATGAACTGAGTCTTTATTTATGGCAAAAGTTAGCAAATCCTACCAGCTATTAATTGGAATACTGAGGCCTGGACTACCTTGCCAGTCAGGAGAGACATTCAGCTGGATGTGGTGGTGCATGCCTGTAATCCCAGCACTTTGGGATGCTGAGGTGGGAGGATCGCTTAAGGCCAGGAGTTTGAGACCAGCCTGGGCAACATAGTGAGACCATGTCTCTACAAAAAAACTTTAAAAACAAAACAAAACAAAACAAAAAAGAAGAGGGGCATTTCAATATCCTAGAGGAAGATTTTAATGTCTTCTAGAACAGATAGTGTATTTGGTGGGCTCTGTGCTTGAGCTTACTATTGGGATGTCATTAGCGCTTAAGGATTTTTTTGTTTGTTTGTTTTCGCGCCCAGGCTGGAGTGCAGTGGTGCGATCTAGGCTCACTGCAACCTCTGCCTCCTGGGTTCAAACAATTCTCCTGCCTCAGCCTCTTGAGTAGCTGGGATTATAGGCACCTGCAACTATACCCAGCTAATTTTTGTATTTTTAGTAGAGATGGGTTTTCACCATGTTGGCCGGGCTGGTCCCGAACTGAACTCAGGTGATCTGCCAGCCTCGGCCTCCCAGAGTGCTGGGATTACAGGTGTGAGCCACTGTGCCTGGCCTAGCTCTTAAGTTTTAAGTTCCATAGAATTTTCTGAGTTAATTTTCATTTATTCTCCAAGTTCTTGAGACCAAATCTTGTCTTCATAAATGTATAAGCCTACATTTAAACATATTGCCA
Source organism: Mandrillus leucophaeus (assembly GCF_000951045.1). Taxonomy (NCBI): domain Eukaryota; kingdom Metazoa; phylum Chordata; class Mammalia; order Primates; family Cercopithecidae; genus Mandrillus; species Mandrillus leucophaeus. Next base: position 2,252,266 of record NW_012105353.1, on the reverse strand, counting down.
GTGAAATTTTCTTTAAAAAGAAACATTTAAAAATACTTGTTGGAGGAAATGACTTGTCTATACTCTTTATAATAAATGTATAATAAAGTATGTTCCATTTGTATGTGGCTCATTACTGCATTATCACTATAGAATCTTGTCACTTTAGTGGTCATTATTATAACACTGAGAAGCAATGTCAATATAGCAGAGCTTTGAGTTCTTCAAGACCTGTAGTTTGTATGCATGCCCTTGATTGTTTACTTCTTTTTATTATAGGAGCCTATGGAGTTGTACTTAAATGCAGACACAAGGCAAGTACATTATTTTTAAAAAGAAATATCTGTATATGTTTAACTGTTTTGAAGCTAATGTAGTGCTCTGTGCATGTGGGCATGTACAGGTTGAACATTCCTTATCTGAAATGCTTGAGACCAGAAATGTTTTGGATTTTTTCAGATTTTGGAATATTTCCATATATATAATGAGATACCTTGGGGATGGGACCCAAGGCTAGACACGAAATTCATTTATGTTTCATATATACTTACTACATATAGCTTGAAGGTAGTTTTATGCAATATTTTAAATTTTTGCCTAAAACAAAGTTTAAATACTTATATGTGGAATTTTCCACTTGTGGCATCATATCAGTACTCAAAGTTTTGTATTTTGGAGCATTTTGGATTTTTGAATTAGGGATGCTCAACCTGTAATTAAAACTCTGGTTATGATGATGTTGTTTAATGAAGTGGAATTAATATGTGAATGCTGCCAGAAAGAGACTACTTTTAGGTAAGCTTGATCATGGTTGGGTAGTCCTTAGTTCTTAGCAATCACGTGCTATTTTTTTTTTTTTTCAACTGACCTATGCCATGCACCTCATAATGACATTTAGGTCAACAGTGGACAGCGTATACGATGGTGGTCCCATAAGATTAAAGATATGGTATTTTTCGTTTAGATAAAAAACATGTTCAGATACACAAATACTTGTCATTGACTATGGTACTCAGTAAGGTAACATGCTGTACAGGTTTGTCGCCTTGGAGCAGTAGGCCATACCATGTAGCCTAGATGTGTAGTAAGCTATACCATCTAGGTTTGTGTAAGTATACTCTATGATGTTTGCGCAGTGATAAAATCACCTAATGACATATTTTTCAGAAAGTATTCTTGTCATTAAGTGATGCATGACTGTGTAAGTGAAAAGCTGCCTAATGGGAAAAGAGAAAAGGTGGTGGGATGGGAAGAAGAAAGCAGGGCAGTGACAGATTTAATTTATGTTCAAGTACTTATGAGCAAAGAGAAGTTTTTTTCTTTTTCATGTAGACCCATTAACTTAGATTGCTTGATGCATTTGAATCCAGATTTTGAAGGGTAATAAGGTAGGTGTTTAGATATGAGCTAGGACTTAGGATAATAGTGTAGATTATGATTACTGGCTATAGTTGATTACCCTTGAACAGCTGTGAAATGAACCTTACTGGAAATTATTTTACTATGATAATAATTACAAATTATTCAGAGAAGTTATTTGAAGTTTCCATAGCTGTTGTTCAGTGGTAAGCATGTTTTACTAGGAGAGTAACTTTCAGATGGCAAGTGTTGAAACTGTAACAAACATTAGATTAAATATTTTTCTATTATGGCATACCTAGTCTGAGTATTTGGCTTCATTTGCATATAATTTGTTAAGACGAAGGTTTTAAGTTTTTTCGTGATATTTTAGAATGATATAATTTATGTCTGTGATGATTTTAGCAATTTAACCCAAAACATTTAAACTCCTGAATCTGTCATCTATTGAAAATAATATGTGTGTGTATGTATGTAAATACGCACACAAATAAATAAAGATGATACTCTTATATTTGCTTTTCCTTTTGTACAAAATACCACCTGCCGTTTGGATTTAAGCCTTCGTGACAGTTAATGTATTTTTGTGTTTAGATCACAGATCTCTTACTTCCATGCAGTGGCTTTTGTATTCTTCTTGAAATTGGATGTTTGAACTATTTTATGTGAATAATAGTTATCTGAAGATCTCTTTGCCATTAAATTTTCAAAAATGGTTTGAATACTATTGGTTCTTGATTAAGGATGATTAAGAATTTAAAACAATAAATATAATAAATTTAGCACCTTGAACACCTTGCTAAGAAATGTTATTGTAGTTTGAAATTAAACAAATGAAAACCTCCCTAATAAAATGCTAAATGCTATACTTTTAATGACTTGCCTTTAGTTATAAATTTCTGAAGCTTAAAAAAAATTCCTGGGTGGATATTACTTGGGAGAAATAGGTTATTAGTTTCCAAGTTAAATTTGACTTTTTCCCGAACATAAAACCACCTTTTATACAATGGCTCTGTTTATGCAACATTGCAAATGGAAGCTTCAGTTCTTCTAATCTTGGGTTTTAAAACTCAAAGATTTATGAGATATATACATACCTTACATATGTACATACACATATGCATATATATATTATACATATACGTATATCTGATATATATTACACATCATGTACAGAGTCCAAATGTTTTCTCCTAGTCATTGTCCTACTTCAACCTGTGACCTTTTTCTCTATACTTTCTTGTAACTTTAAGCTCTCCCTCTGCCGTTTATATAAAAATAGTTTATTATTTAAATATATTGTTTTTATCTTTCTATTTACTCATTTGTTAAAATGGTTGTTTCGTATACCTGGCTCTCAAAACACACACTGTTAGTGCCAGCAGGATGGGCCCAGTGTGAAAGTGGATGAGAATGGACATCTCTGCTCTTAGGAAACCAACTCTAAATGTGAACTCTGATTTTTAGTTACTGTGTATAGGGCACTTTGAATTACAAGGATAAATAAACCATACTTTTCTTGCCTTTATATGGCTTATGGTCTGTCTGAAGAGATAGAAGAATAGATACTTAAAAAACAAACAAACAAACAAACAAACACAAGCCTGTGAGGTTGCTGCAAATGAGATACATCTAAAACATTTCTCTCTTTGCTGTCCTTCACTACATGAGGTCACACACCAGCTCTTTAAGTGTTGTTGATTTCTCCTTGCATGTGTCTAAAAAGATATCACTGGATGGAAAATTTAAAGCATAAATTAGTGCCTATCTCAGAGTATTATAAAACTCTTTTTTAGAATCTGCAGCTGTTTAGTCATTAGGCTTGTTATAGATAGTATATCCTTTTCCCAGCTAAAATCAGACCTTCAAATCTATATTCCATTATCCAAAAATAGAGAATTTGATGCTTCTGGTAAGATTGACGCTTTAGGGTCAAACAACGGATTGTTATGAAACTCATATTATAATTAAAAATGTATATAATCTTCCCGATTGTACTTATATATAATCAGGCCAATATATTTTGCATACCTTTAAAAATTTAGTGAAATGTTTATAAAAATGTCTAAGTCAGGTCTGTGTGATTGTTTATGCATAAATTGGGTATCTTTTTGAAAAGGTTGACTGTGGGTGTATATATAAATAAATAATTCTTAGCATGTTTTATATTTGTACAAGTGTAGAAGAAAGTCACTGTTTTAATCTGTGTACTGTCGCAATAATTGAGAGGTCATGCTGACAAATAGGTGTATTTTGTCTTTTGTGCATAGAATATGATGTTGGGCTGATCCAGACCAAAGATTATACTTCCTAATTTACTGAAATTAATGCTGCTCAATTTCAAAGCAAAAATATAGCTCGTACGATTTTTTTTGACAGCTAAACAAAATTAAGCTGTATGTATTAATTGTATATATAATAAGTTGTTATATATACACATTGACATGCATATGAAATCTCTTGGCAGTGACTAAGCTTCTTTTTAGGACTCATTGTGACTACTCACATTTGAAAGATGTTCTAGGCCGGGCACAGTGGCTCACACCTGTAATCCCAGCATGTTGGGAGGCCAAGGTGGGCAGATCACCTGAGGTCAGGAGTTGAAGACCAGCCTGGCCAACGTGGTAAAACGCAGTCTCTAGTAAAAATACAAAAATTAGCCGGGCATGGGGGCGCATGCCTTTAGTCCCAGCTACTCGGGAGGCTGAGGCAGGAGAATCACTTGAACCTGGGAGGTGGAGGTTGCAGTGAGCCAAGATCACACCACTGCACTCCAGCCTGGGCAACAGAGAGAGACTCTGTCGCAAAAAAAAAAAAAAAAAAAAAAGATATTCTGGTTTGGACCTTTACCCTGCAGATATGCATAGTTAATTATCTTTTTATTTGTATGCGTGTTTCTGTTCCCTCCTCCTCCCCGCAGACGAAGTCTCTCTCTCACCCAGGCTGGAGTGCAGTGGTGTGATCTCGGCTCACTGCAACCTCCACCTCATGGGTTCAAGCGATTCTCGTGCCTCAGTCTCCCGAGTATCTGGGACTACAGGCATGCACCACCATGCCCGGCTAATTTTTGTATTTTTAGTAGAGATGGGGTTTCATTACATTGGCCAGGCTGGTCTCAGACTCTTGACCTCAAGTGATCTGCCCACCTCCACCTCCTGAAGTGCTGGGACTACAGGCGTGAACCACCGCACCCAGCCTTGTGTATCTGTTTTAAAGTGCCTATGAGATCGGCATGTTTTATAGCATGGTTTTCTTAGCAAAAACCCAAAAAGGTCATGCTTACAACAAGGCAAGGATAATTGAATGGGGTTGAAATAAAGACATTCAATTAGAGCTTGAGGAAAGTGGGCTTGTACGGCTTGATAGAGAGAGGCTGGAGGGTGATGCTCATTGGGCCCAGGACAGGAAAGTGGTGATGCATATAATTCATTTCCTGTGACTGTGGTTGACTTATGAGAAGTTTTTGTTTGTTTTGAAGCAGTAGGTGACATATGCTTTTGAGATAGCTGGTTATACAAAGCTGTGAACATCCAGCATTGGAGTACAGCCTGTAAGTGTTCAATAAATAATAATCTTACATTAGAGGACTGAAGATGAAGGATGCAGTAGAGAGCTGTTGCAGAGTAGCAGGGACCTGGTACTTGTGGAGGGATGAAAGATGATCCCAGGGACTTGAATGTGGTAAACTAGAAGCTTTGGTATTATTTATCTGACTGGGAAACTTATAAAAGATATATGAGTTTGGGGGGAGAAATAATGAGTTTGGCTTTAATAAAGAATAAAAATGGCAGCAGAATATAAAACCTAATATTAACAAATACTACCTATTGAGCATCTACCACATACTAGACACTCTGCTAGATGTCTCAATCACTACAACAAGATAACTCTATTCTTAGCCTCATTTTACAGATGAGGAGACTGAGTCTCAGAGGGTCTATGTAATAGGGCCAAAATCATGTGGCTGATAAATTGTGGAACTAGGCTTTGATCTGACTCCAGAAATAGCTAACTTGAGCATGAGATAGGAGCTGTCTCGTCTCGTCTCGTCTCGTCTCGTCTCTTCTCTTCTCTTCTGTCTCTGTCTGTCTGTCTGTCTCTCTCTCTCTCTCTCTCTTGCCCAGGTTGGAGTGCAGTGGCACCATCTCTGCTCACTGCAACCTCTGCTTCCCGGTTTCAAACAATTCTTGTGCCTCAGCTTCCCAAGTAGCTAGGATTACAGGCATGAGCCACCATCATGCCTGGCTAATTTTTGTATTTTTAATAGAGATGGGGTTTCACCATGTTGGCCATGCTGATCTTGAATTCCTGACCTCAAGTGATCCACCTCCCTCAGCCTCTCAAAGTGCTGGGATGACAGGCGTGAGCCATTGTGCCCGGCCTACTTTTTTTTTTTTTAATTGCTAAACAATTTTAAGAAGATACTTGAGGAAAAAGATCTGTCTCCTCTTAGAGAGGCACTCATAGAGAACCATTGTGTGTGGTTTCTGCTCTTGTCCTGGGTTTTGTTGCTGACCCAATTAATTGTAGAACAGTGTCTGGAACACTGAAATAGTCTCACCCAAATTCTAATTCTTTGTATTTTAATATTTTGTATTTGAGATTTTGCTAGACTGTTGATACCGGAAAAACTACAAATGCTGCTGTTGTCTTTTCTTTTCTAGTAAGATAGGGTCTCACTATGTTGACCAGGCTGGTCTCGAACTCCTAGCCTCAAGCAGTCCTCCCATCTTGGCCTCCCAAAGTGCTGGGATTACAGGCATGAGCCACTTCTGTTGTCTTTTTATCTATTAAAGAAATTGTGTCATTTTCCATGCTGATCTGACTGTGGGTGTGTGTGTGACGGAGTTTTGCTCTTGTTACCCAGGCTAGAGTCCAATGGCACAATCTCAGCTCACTGCAACCTCCACCTCCTGGGTTCAAGTGATCTCCTGCCTCAGCCTCCCGAGTAGCTGGGATTATAGGCATGCACCACCACACTGACTGATTTTTTTGTATTTTTAGCAGAGACAGGGTCTCACCATGTTTGTCAGGCTGGTCTTGAACCCCTGACCTCATGTGATCCACAACGCCTGGGCCTCCCAAAGTGCTGGGGTTACAGGCATGAGCGCCTGGCCTGACCTGACCTTTTTAGGGAACTAGAAGAGTTTTGGGCCTTTGCAAGCCTCCTGTTTGCCTTTATCCTCATCATCCGAATCTACATTTAGTTTATTGTTTGTGAGTTTTTTAGTAAACAGAGTAAGGGATTAGTCATGTTAGAATTAGTATTACCTCTTTCTACTCTGAAAACTTTCCCTCATTCCTCCTTTTTACAGTGATTCAGTTCCTAAATCATCATTTCCCCTCTCTCTTCTAGAGGATGAATTGGCTGGAATGCTTTTCCAGTTTACCACTTTCAAATCCTTGGGATTATCTTTCATCCCTCTTCAGGGACTGAGTCCCTGCTACTCTGCAACAGCTCTCTACTACATCTTTCATCTTCAGTTCTCTAATTTAACATTCTTATTTATTGAATACTTATAGTTAACTTTGAAGTCCTTTTATGGTAATCATAAAAATATAATTAATTCAAAGAAGAGAACATCTCTTCTGTACTATAAGGTGAATAATTTCATTAGTCTCTGATAAATGTGCTTAAGTGATTTATACTAGCTCCTTAATGCCACTTTTCTTCAAAACTTCAGAAACAAAAATGAGTGTGAATCTTTTTTCCCCCTACAGGCCTGCGATATATATGCACTGATTAACAAATATCTATATAGTGGAAACTCTTGAGTAATTTAAGCATAGCTCTTTATCAGTTGTTGAAACTACTTCAAAGGAGTGCATGGATCCCAGCACTTTGGGAGGCCAAGACAGGCGGATCACCTGAGGTCAAGAGTTCGAGACCAGCCTGGCCAACATGGTGAAACCCCGTCTCTACTAAAAATACAAAAAAAACTGCTGGGCATGGTGCCAGATGCCTATAATCCCAGCTACTCGGGAGGCCAAGGCAGAATCGCTTGAACCCAGGAGGCAGAGGTTGCAGTGAGCGGAGATTGGGCCACTGCGCTGCAGCCTGGGCGACACAGCGAGACTCCGTCTCAGAAAATAACAAAGTAGTACATGGTGATCTATTTCTACATAAAAAGTAATCCAACACTGATTTACTGTGTAATTAGAAGCTGTAGTTCATATTTTGCAATTTAAAGGTGACTTTCATATATTAAAGCATTTTAATTTTTAAAAGTCGACTTTTTTTTTTTTTTTTTTAAAGCTACTTCCTGTACTTAAAACACTGTGTTCTAGGCATGGCATTATAAAGTAAAATTCAACCAGACATCTAAGAAAAATCTATTGAATGCCTATCAAATATCAGGCACTTAGCTAGGCACTGACTGCAAAAAAGCAATAAGATGTAATTCTTACTTTTAAGGAATTTAACATGGATAAATTAACAAATATAAAGTCATGTTTTCTTTTTTCTTTTTTGAGAAAGAGTCTTGCTCTGTCGCCAGGCTGGAGTGCAGTGGCACAATCTCGGTTCACTGCAACCTCCACCTCCCAGGTTCAAGTGATTTTCCTGCCTCAGCCTCCCGAGTAGCTGGGACTACAGGCGCCCGCCACCACGTCTGGCTAATTTTTTTATTTTTAGTAGAGATGGGGTTTCACCATGTTGGCCAGGATGATCTCAATCTCTTGACCTCATGATCTACTCTCCTCGGCCTCCCAAAGTGCTGGGATTATAGGTGTGAGCCACCGTGGCCCGAGCCCAGCCTTAAAGTCGTGTTTTCTGTTCTCAGGAAGTTTAGCATATAGTTTGGGAGAGGTAAATTTGAGATAAGATGGTAGTTGACATGATAGTGTGAAACCTTCCCCCCCACTTTTTTTTTTTTCCCCCAATAAATTCTCCATTGAAGTCTGCTTTAGGAAAAACTCATGTCAATAATAAAGCAGGGCATGGGTGGTGGGGAAGCATTTCCCAGAACCCCACGTGAGAACTACCATAAAGCTGGGGATAGAGTTAAGGAGTAACATTATTAGCTGATAATGGACTGAATGAGAATGGTATAGTGAGAACCTCTGTTTTACCTCTGTGTGTCAGAGGGCCCAGAATCCTTGGTGTGGTAATGATGGATTGTAGAACCTTCCCCAAATGGCACAGCTGAAAGTTGATCCAGGAGGCCCAAGTCATTGTTGTTAAGACTCTACCATATTAGGATGGGCAGGAGAACCTTCCCTAGTTGTATAGGTCTGGAGCTGGCAAACTACTGCCTGTGGGCTTTATTTTATAAATAAAGTTTTGTTGGAATGCAGCCACAGTCATTTAAGTATTTTTTGTGCATGCTTTTGCAATACAATGACAGTTGAGTAGTTGCGATAGAGACAGACCCACAAAGCCTGAAATATTTATTATCTGGCTTTGTATAGAAAGAGTTTGCTGACTTCCGATATTGAACAAGCCTTAACTAGGAGAATATTGTGGGAACAGCGTAGTGGCCTTGGTGAACCACAGTCTCAATTTCTATTTGACTCTTTGCCCTTGGTGCTCTAAGAGCCTGAGGAATAAGGTTAATAAGGTGGGGGACTTCAGTGAAAATTACTTTTCCCTTGATCGGGACTTGAGTAAATCCTTTGAATGGCTGGGCAGGAAGTTTTGTATTGGTTACCTCTTTCACATGTCAACTCTCACAGCAGAGATGTGGAATTTGCTGGGTACTGGACATACAGAGACACATGCAGTCTATTTACCTTCTGTCACATCACTGGCCTGCATAGGGCCCTTTCCACCCAAAGATGAATACGAAGAAAATAGTCCTCATTGAGACTGAAAAAATTCTTCAGCTCAAGAGAAGGACATTCTCATAAATATGAAGAGATTTATGAGTGTAAAATTCTTTGGAGAAAAATATGTGAGATTCAAGGGAACGTAAATAAGAAATTAAGATGAAACAGTTAACTTTCGTTTCAAGTGCCTCTTGTCTTCCAGGCATTGTGCTAGCTGCTTTATTTTCATGTCTCTTTCAATCCTCATAATAACCATCAAAGTTAGAAGGAATTATCCTTCTCTTATGTGGGGGAAACTGGTGCTCAAATAGGTTAATTTCCTGAAGGCTATACAAGTTAGTAGATGGTTGAGCCAGGAATTCATCACATTTTAGGCTCCCCCTTTTTTAAAAAAATTGAGATAAAAGTCACATAACATAAAATTAACCACTTTAAAGTATACAAGTATGTGACATTGAGTACGTTCATAACGTTGTGCAACCACCACCTCTTACAAGTTCCAAAACATTTTCATCACCCCAAAAGAAAACCCTGTACTCATTACCCACCATTTTCCCTTGCCTCTGGCAACCACCAATCTGCTTTCTGTATTTACCTATTCTGGATATTTCATATAAATGGAATCATACAAATCATACAACATGTGGCCGTTTGTGTTTGGCTTCCTTGACCTGTTTTCAAAGTTCATCCACGTTGTAGCATGTAACAGTACTTCATTCCATTTTATGCCTGCATGATACTGTTTCGTGTTGTATGAATATACCTCATCTTGTTTATCTTTTCATTGGTGATGGACATTTGAATTGTTTCTACCTTTTGTCTGTGAACATTCATGTACAAGTGTTGTTTGAGTTTCTATTTTCAGTTCTCTGGGGTGTATACCCCAAAGTAGAGTGGAAATGCCAGGTTTAATTTTTTTGAAAAATTGCTTAAACTGTTTTCAACAGCAGCTGCCCTACTTTACATTCCCACCAGCAATGTATGAGAGTTCCAATTTCTCCACATCCTCACTAACTCTTGTTTCTTCCTTCTCCTCCTCCTCCTTATTGTTGAGACACAGTCTCACTCTGTCGCCCAGGCTGGAGTGCAGTGGCTCCTTGCAACCTCCGCCTCCCAGGTTCAGGTGATTCTTGTGCCTCAGCCTCCCGAGTAGCTGGGATTACAGGTGTGCAAGCCACCATGCCTGACTAATTTTTGTATTTTTAGTAGAGATGGGGTTTCGCCATGTTGGCCAGGCTGATCTCAAACTCCTGGCCTCAAGTGATCCACCTGCCTTGGCCTTCAGTTGTCCCAGCACCTGGATTTGTTGAAGAGATCATTCTTTCCCCATTTACTGGTGCTAGCACCCTTGTTGAAAATCAGTTGGCCATAGACATGCGAGTTTGTTTGTGGACTCTCACTTTTATTCCACTGGGCTATGTGCCTGTCTTTATGTCAGTACCACTGGTTTGATTACTATAGATTTGTAGTAAATTTTGAAATTCGGAAGTGTGAGTCTTCCAACTTTGTTCTTCTTTTTCAATACTATTTTGGCTATCAAGGGCTCCTTGCAATTCTGTATGAATTTGAAATTTTTTTTTCTTCATTTCTGGGAAAAAAAAGCTGTTGGAATTTTGATAGAGATTGCATTGACTCTGTAGATTGCTTTGAGTAATACTGTCATCCTAACTATAAATTCTTCCAATCCATGCGACCTTTCCATTTATTTAAGTGTTTAACTTCTTTTAGCAATGTTTTGTAGTTTTCCGTGTACTAGTCTTTTACCTCATTGGTTAGATTTATTCTTAAATGTTTTATTCATTCAGGTGCTTTTTTTGTTTTTGAGGCAGAGTCTTGCTCTGTTGCCCAGGCTGGAGTTTTGTTTTGTTTTGTTTTGTTTTGTTTTGTTTTGTTTTGTTTTTTGAGACAGAGTCTTGGTCTGTTGCCCAGGCTGGAGTGAAGTGGTGTGATCTTGGCTCACTGCAACCTCTGCCTCCTGGGCAAGGTTGAGGCAAGCAATTCTCATACCTCAGCCTACTGAGTAGCTGGTATTACAGATGTACACCACCACACCCAGCTAATTTTTATATTTTTAGTAGAGACAGAGTTTTGCCATGTTGGCCAGGCTGGTCTCGAACTCCTGGCCTCATGTAATCCACCCACCTTGGCCTCCCAAAGTGCTAGGATTACAAGCATGAGCCACCACGCCTCTCTGCTCTTTTAAATTAAATTGCTCTGTTAATTTCTTTTTTGGATTGTTTGTTGCCAGTACATAGAAATATTACCAATTTTTTTTTTTTTTTTTTTTTTCCTGAAACAGAGGCTCTGTCACCCAGGCTGTAGTGCAGTGATGTGATCTCGGCTCACTGCAACCTCTGCCTCCCGGGTTCAAGCCATTCTCCTGGCTCAGCACCCCCATGCAGCTGGGATTACAGGCAGGTGCCACCACACCCAGCTAATTTTTGTAGTTTTAGTAGAGACAGAGTTTCACCATGTTGGCCAGGCTGGTTTCGAACTCCAGACTTCAAGTGATCTGCCTGCCTTGGCCTCCCAAAGTGCTGGGATTACAGGTGTGAACCACAACACCTGGCCCCAGTTGTTTCTTGTTTTTTTTTTTTTTAAATTGTGGTAAAATATATGTAATATAAAATTTGCCTTTTTGTTGCTGTTGTTGTTGTGTTGAGACAGAGTCTCGCTCTGTCCCCCAGGCTGGAGTGCAGTCGCGTGATCTCGGCTCACTGCAGACTCTGCCTTCTGGGTTCACGCCATTCTCCTGCCTCAGCCTCCAGAATAGCTGGGACTACAGGCGCCTGCCACCACACCCAGCTAATTTTTTTTTTTATTTGTATATTTAGTAGAGATGGGGTTTCACTGTGTTAGCCAGGATGGTCTCAATCTCCTGACCTCGTGATCCACCCACCTCAGCCTCCCAAAGTGCTGGGATTATAGGTGAGCACCCGACCCCTTTTTAACTATTTCTAAGGCCACAGTTTGACATTAATTGTATTCACAGTGTTACGTAACCATTACTACTAAGTATTTGCACAATTTTTTCATTACCTCAAACAGGAACTCTCTGCCAATTAATAGCTCTCTAATTCCCCCATCCCCAGTAGTAGTAACTTCCAATCTACTTTCTGTCTCTATGATTTTTGCCTATTCTAGATATTTTATATAAGTGGAATATTACAGTATTTGTCCTTTTGTGTCCGATTTCTTTCACTTAGCATGATGTTTTCAAGGTTCATTCATATGGTGTGTATCAGAACTTCATTCCTTTATATGGCTGGACAATATTGGAACAACATATAACAATATTATATGGTTGAATCTTGAAAGCATTATGTTCATTGTATATGTATACAACGAACAAAATGTGGTATATACATGTAATTAGATATCATCTATTACCATTGAGTATTCATGCTGTTACCTGTGGGCTTTATAGATGTTCTTTATCAGGTTGAGGAACTTGCCCTCTATTTCTAGTCTTCTCATCTGCCATGGATATGATATGTGGGGGGAAAATGTACACCACATTTTGTTTAACCATTCATTTCTTCGTGAACACGAGTTATTTATACCTTTGGTTATTATGAATAATGCTGCTATGAACATTCACATACAAGTATCTGAGTCCTTGTTTTCAATTCTTTTGGATATATACCTAGGAGTAGCATTGCTGGTTCATATGGTAATTACATGTTTAATATTTTGGGGCCTACTAGTTTTTGTGTTTTGATCTTGTATTATGCAACTTTGCTGAATTTGTTTATTCTAATTTTGTGTGTGTGTGGATTCTTTAGAATTTTCTCTATATGAGGTACCATCTGTGAATAGGGGTAGTTTTACTTATCCATTTACAGTTTGGACACCTTTTATTTCTTCTTCTTGTCAAATTGCTCTGGCTAGAACTTCCAGTGCTGTGTTGAATAGAAGTGGTGAAAGTGGGCATCTTTGTCTTGTTCCTGATCTTGAGAGGAGGGGTTTTAGTCTGTTACCACTGAGTATTCATGATGTTAGCGGTGGGTTTTTAAAATGTCCTTTTAACAGGTTGAGGAAGTTGTCCTCTATTTCTAGTCTTCTCATCTGCCATGGATATGATATGTGGGTAAAGGTAGATAGGCAGTTTAAAATGCACAGTGTTATCATAAAGCAGCTGTCTCTTTCACCAAGCCTTCCTCTGGTTGTTGTGAGTTTTTGAATAGTTGCAGAGTTGTGGAAACGTTGATTCGGATACTTTTTGCCAGCTCATTAGTTGTTTTTGTGGAAGGACAGAGTCCTAGATTTCCCAGTTCTGCCATTTTCCGTGCTAACACTCTCTAGTTATGTGTTCTGCACATATTTTTTTCCAGTCTGTGGCATGTCTTTTCATTCTTATAATGGTATGTTTACCAAAGCAGAAGTTTTTAATTTTAATGTAGTCCTACTTAACAAGTTTGTCTTTCATGTACAGTCCTTTTGGTGTTACATTTGAAACCTCATTGCCAAACTGAAGGTCACCTAGATTTTCTAGGTTATCTTCTGGAAGTTTTATACATTTGCATTTTACATTTAGGTGTATGATCTGTTTTGAGTTAGTTTTTGTGAAAGTTGTAAGGTCTGTGTCTAGATTCTTTCTTGTGCATTTGGACATCTAGCACCGTTTGTCAAAAAGATTGTTTTCTCCATTGGATTGCCCATGCTCCTTTGACGAAGGTCTGCTGATTGTATTTGTGTTGAGTCTATTTTTTGTTTATTGGTTTGTTTGTTTTAGGGATGGGGTCTTGCTTTGTCATCCAGGCTGCAATACAGTGATGCAATCATGGCTCACTATAGCTTCAAACTCCTGGGCTCAAGTAATCCTCCCATCTCAGTCTCCCAAATAGTTGGGACTACAGGCGTATGCCACCACGCCTGGCTAATTTTTGTATTTTTAGTAGAGATGGGGTTTCAGCATATTGATCATGCTGGTCTTGAATTCCTGACCCCAGGTGATCCACCCGCATCAACCTCCCAAAGTGCTGGGGCTACAGGCATGAGCCACTGTGCCCGGCCTAATTTTTAAATTTTTTGTAGGGACAGGGTCTTGTGTGTTGACCAGGCTGGCTCTTGAGTCTGTTTTTGTGCTTTATTCTGTTCCATTGATGTCTGTGTCTATTTTGCACCAATACCATATTGTCTTGATTACTGTAGTTTTATATTATCTTCAATGGGAGTAGTAGTATCAGTCCTCTCACTTTGTCATTCTTCAGTATTGGGTTGGCTGTTTTGGGCCTTTCGGTACAACCTTTGACTTTAGTTTGTCAGTATTCACAGAATAGCTTCTAGGGATTTGGATTGGGATTGCATTGAATCTACAGATCAAGTTGAGAAGAATTGACATCTTAACAATATTGAGTCTTTTTTTTTTCCCCCTTTTTTTTTTTTTTTTGAGATGGAGTCTCACTCTGTTGCCCAGGCTGGAATGCAATGGTGCGATCTCGGCCCACTGCAACCTCCACCTCCCGGGTTCAAGTGATTCTCCTGTCTCAGTCTCCTGCATAGTTGGGATTGCAGGCTCCCACCACCACGCCTTGCTAATTTTTGTATTTTTAGTAGAGACGGGGTCTCGCCATGTTGGTCAGGCTGGTCTCGAACTCCCGACCTCAGATGATCCACCCGCCTTGGCCTTCCAAAGTCCTGGGATTATAGGCGTGAGCCACCACGTCTGGCCACCAATATTGAGTCTTATAATCCATGAACACGAAATCTCTCTCTATTTATTTAGATCATCTTTGATTTCTTTCCACAGCAATGAATAATTTTTCACATACAGATCCTGCAAATATTTTGTTAGGTTTATACCTTAGTACTATTTTTGGGGTGCTAATATAAATTGTATTGTGTTTTCAGTTTCAAATTCTAGTTGTTCTCTGCTGATATACAGGAAAGTAATTGACTTTTGTATGTTAACTTTGCATCATGTGACCTTGCTATAGTTGTTTATTAGTTCCAGGTTTTTCTTTTTCTTTTTTTTGTTTTTGTGGGTTCTTTGGGATTTTCTACATAGACAGTCATGTCCTCTGTGAACAAAACAGTTTTATTTCTTTCTTCCCAATTTGTATATCTTTTCTTTCCTTTTCTTGTCTTACTGTATTTCTTATGACTTCCAGTACAGTGTTGAATATGACTTATGAGGTGGGGCATCCTTCTGATCTTAAGGGGAAGGCATGTAATTTCTTGCTGTTAAGTACCGATAATGTTAGGTTTATGTAGATGTTCTTCATCAACTTGAGGAAGTTCTTCTCTATGCCTAGATTGCTGAGAGGTTTGTTTTTTTTTTTTTCCTTAAATCAGTAACAGAGATTGAGTTTCAAAAAATGCTTTTCTATATCCATTGATAAGACCATGTAATTTTTCTACTTAGCATGGTGGTGGTGGTATATTACATGGCTTGATTTTGGAATGCTGAAGCAGCCTTTCTTTTTTCTTTTTTCTTTTTTTTTTTTTTTGAGATGGAGTTTCGCTCTCGTTGCCCAGACTGGAGTGCAATGGCGTGATCTCGGCTCACTGCAACCTCCACCTCCCCAGGTTCAGGCGATTCTCCTGCCTCAGCCTCCCGAGTAGGTGGGATTACAGGCATCCGCCACCATGCCTGGCTAATTCTGTATTATTAGTAGAGATGGGGTTTCTCCATGTTGGTCAGGCTGATCTCGAACTCCTGACCTCAGGTGATCCGCCTACCTCGGCCTCCCAAAGTGCTGGGATTACAGGCATGAGCCACTGCACTCGGCCCTGAAGCAGCCTTTCATACCTGGTGTATAGTTGTTTTCATATATTGGTGAATTTGATTCCCTTAATATTTGTTGTGCATTTTTGCATTTATATTTATGAGAGGTATTGGTCTGTAGTTTGCCTTTTGAAAAATTTATTTAGCTTATTTTGGTATTAGGATGATGCAGACCTCATAGAATGAGTTAGGAAGTATTCCTTCTGCTCCTGTTGTCTGGAAGAGATTGTAGATAATTGGTATAATTTCTTAAATGTTTGCTAGAATTCACCAGTGAAACCATGTAAGAATGGAGCTTTCTTTTTTGGAATGTTAATAATTATTGATCCATTTTCATAGATACAGGCCTATTCAGATTATTAATTTCTGTGTAAATTTTGGTAATTTGTATGTTTCAAGGAATTGGTCCATTTTATCTAAGTTGTCAAATTTTTAGGCATAGATTTATTTATAATAATCTGTTATTTTCCTTTTAATGTCCATGTGATTTGGTAGTGATGACTCTTCATTCAAATCTGATGTGAATAATTTGTGGTTTTTTTTTTCTCTTGGTTAATTTGGGTAGAGGTTTATCAGCTTTATTGATTTCAGAGAAGCAGCTTTTATTTTTATTGTTGATTGTTTTCAGTTCATTGATTTCTACTGTCATTTAAAATTTTTTTTCTTCTCCGTGTTTTAGGCTTAAGTTGCTCTTCTTTCTTTTCTTTCCTAAGTTAAAGCTTAGATTATTGATTTTACGTCTGTTTTCTAATAACACACTTGATGCTATAAACTTTTCTCTAAGTGCTGCTTTCACAGTATTGCACAAGTTTTGACTTGTATTTTTATTTAGTCCAAAATATTTTAAAATTTCTCTTGAGACTTCTTTGACTCATGTGTTGTTTAGTAGTTTGTTGTTTATTCTGTGACTATTTTGAGACTTTCCAGTTATGTTTTTGTTACTGATTTCTATTTTAATTCCATTGCGGTATGATGGCATACTTACTATGATAGCTACACATTTATTAAGGTATGTGTTATGGCCCAGTTGTGGTCTATCTTGGTGATTGTTCCATGTAAGCTTGAGAAGAATGTGTATTCTGCTGTTACTAAAGTGTGATATAAATGTCAAGTAGATCCAGTTGCTCCATGGTATTGTTCAATTCATAGATATCCATACTCATTTTTTTGCCTGCTATATCGGTTACTGAAAGGGGCTGTTGAAGTGTCCAACTATAGTAGTGGGTTTGTCTATTTCTATTTGCAGTTATATGAGTATTTTCCTCATGTATTTTGATGCTGTCTAGTTTGGTACATTCATATTAAGGATTGTTATGTCTTCTTGGAGAATTTTGCATTTTGTAATGCTCTTCTTTATCCCAGTGATTTTCCTTGTTCTGAAATCTGCTTTGTCTAAAATTTATGTAACTACTTCAGCTTCCTCTTAATTAGTGTTAATGTGGTATAATTTTATCCATCCCTTTACTTTTATCCTATCCCTTCCTTCCCTCCCTCCCTCTCTCTCTCTCTCTCTCTCTGTCTGTCTCTCTCTCGCTTTGCTTTGCTTTCTGTTTATTTATTAATTATTTTTAGATACAGAATCTTGCTCTGTTGCCCAGCCTGGAATGCAGTGGCACAATCATGGCTCACTGCAACCTCTGCCTCCTAGGCTCAAGCGATCCTCCCACCTCAGCCTTCTGTGTAGCTGGGACTACAGGTGTGCACTGCCATGCCTGGCTAATTTTTTGTATTTTTTGTAGAGACGGGGTTTTGCCATGTTGCCTAGGCTGGTCTCGAACTCCTGGGCTCAAGTGATCCTCCCACCTCGGCCTCCCAAAGTGCTGGGATTATAGGCATGAGCCACCACGCCTGGCCCATTTCTTTATATTCATTTTTTTAAATCTACTCTGATAATTTAACTGGTGTTCGGAGGCCATTCACAGTTAAAATGATTATTAATATAGTTGAATTAATATGAACCATGTTTATAACTGATTTTCTATTTGTTGTACTTTTTTTTTTTTAATCCCCTCTTTTTCTGCCTTCTGGTTTTAACTGACCATTTTACAGGATTCCATTTTCTCTCCTGTTTTAGAGTGTCCATTATACTTGTTTTTACTTATTTTTTTTTTTCGGTCATTGCCCTAGAGTTTGCAGTGTACATTTACAACTTATCTAAGTACACTTTCAGATAACTCTATACTGCTTCTTGAGGACTGTAGGTACCTTTTACTAGAGTATTTGAACTTCTTCCTCCAGTCCCTTATAACGTTACTGTTATTCATATTGCTTATCCATATGCTATACTCAGTCAATAATAGTTACTATTATTATTTTGAACAGTTATCAGTTAAGAATAGGAAAAATAGATTTTATCTTAACTGCATTTATTCCTTCTCCAATGCTCTTTTCTTTCTGTAGATCCCAGTTTCTTATCTATATAATTTTACCTTCTCTCTGAAGAACTTTTTAAAGCATTTTTAAAGGGCGGGTCTACTGGTGACAAATTCATTCAACATTTGTTTATCTGAGAAACTCTCCTTCAGTTTTGAAGGATCATTTCACTGAGTAACTTTGAGGTAGAGTTTTTTTTTTTTCTTTCAACATTTTATAAATATTTCACTCTACTTTCTTACTTGCATGGTTTCTGACAAGACGTCAGATGTAGTTCTTATCCTTGTTCCCTATAGGTGAGGTGTTTTTTTTCCTCTGGTTTCTTTCACAGTTTTCTCCTTGTGTTTAGTTTTGTGTAGTTTGAATATGATGTACTTAGGTGTAGATCTTTTGGTATTTATTCTGTTTGGTCTTCTCTGAGTTTCCTGGATATGCATTTTGGCACCCTTAATTTTGAAAGACTCTTTGCCGTTATTCTTTCAAATATTTCTTCTCCCTTGTCTCACTTTTCTCTTTGTATTCCAATTATATATGTTACACCTTTTGTAATTTTCCCATAATTCTTGGATGTTCTATTCTGCTTTTTAAAATTCCTTTTTTCACCGGGCACGGTGGCTCATACCTGTAATCCCAGCACTTTGGGAGGCTGAGGCGGGCGGATCACAAGGTCCAGAGATTGAGACCATCCTGCCCAAGGTGGTGAAACCCCGTCTCTACTAAAAATACACACACAAAAATTAGCCGGGTGTGGTGGCGCACGCTTGTAATCCCAGCTACTCAGGAGGCTGAGGCTGGAAGAATTGCTCGAACCCGGGAGGCAGCAGAGGTTTCAGTGAACCGAGATCACACCACTGCACTCCAGCCTAGGCGACAGAGGGAGACTCTGTCTCAAAAAAGAAAAGAAAAGAAAAATTCCTTTTTTCTCTTTCCATTTTAGTTTTGGAGGTTTTTACTGACATATCTTACAACCTAGTGATTTTTTTTCCTCAGCTATGTCCAGTTTACTGTCAAGTCCTTTAAAAGCATTCTTCATTTTTGTTACAGTGATTTTGACTTCTAGCATTTTATTTTAATCTTCCTTAGAGTTATGTATGCTTATATTACCCATCTGCTCTTGCATGCTGTCTACTTTTCCCATTAGAGCCCTTAACATATTAATCACAGTTATTTTAAATTCCCTATCTGATAATCCCCAAGTCTGTGCCATATCTGAGTCTGGTTCTGATGCTTACTTTGTCTCTTTAGACTATGCTTTTTCTGCTTTTTGGCATGCCTTGTAATTTTTTTTTAAGCTGGATATGATATATTAGGCAATAGGAACTGAATAAATAGGCCTTTAGTGTAAGGTTTTATGTTAATCTGTCTAGAAGCTAGGTCATGTTTAATGATGTAGGTATAGATGCCAGAGGCTTCAGTTTCCTCTAGTACCTTTGTTATTTTATTTTTCCTAGCCTGTTGTCTGTGGGTTCTCCTAAGAACTCCTTTATAAATATTGAGTCTGTGTCTTGCAACTCTTTCAGTTGTAATTCCCTGTTAATGTACTGGAGCTCTGTTGACATGATGGGAAGAGTATGGCGAAGGGAAAGTGTTCTATAATCTCATTCTTTTGTAAGACCTGAGTCTTTGGCTACAACCTTCAGAAGTGTTTCCAGCCACCCCGCTTCCCTCCTTTTCTTCTGTTAGATGAAACAAGAAGGCTAGAGGGACTGGACACTAAGGCTCTGGTAAATTTTCTCTTGGAGTGTTGACCTTTGTTATGAAAAACATTCTGACCTTATTTCAAAATGGTTACCTTTCCCTTAGGCGTATTTCAAAGTGGTTACTTTCTTCCTCTCCCTACCTAAAAGAAGAGGAGATTTTTATTAGATCTTACCCCTGGGTGTATTTCAAAGTATTTTTCCTTGCGTCTTACACAAAAGGGGAGGAGTTTTTTCTTGGGTCTTCATAGTCAGAATCTGGTGAGATTTCCTGGAGGTAAAACTGCAAGAACTTAGAGGGCCTCCTAAGATTTAGTCCCCAGGAGTTCTCATTCACAAGCTAGTCGCAGCCTTTGTCAAAATTGTCATTTAAGTTTTCTTACTAGTGTATGATTCCAGTGCCTTCTGCTCCAGGTAAGCTTATCTTGGATGTGATTCTTTGTATTTGCCTGTTTCTCTAGATTTCAGGCAATTGGTTTACCCTCTGACCTCAATTCTATAAATCCAAGAAAAGTTGCTGATTTTCAATTTGTTAGGGTTTTTTCTTAATGTAAGGACAGGAGTGATGGCACTGTATGGGTTGATGCTGAAACTGGAAGTCCTGTTTACATTTTAAAATTGGAAATATCTTGTCCAGTTTATAAGTAATATTCAGCAAGAGGTTTTTTACCTTTCCTGTGAACCATTTTCTTAGCTGAAATGACTCATTCCCAGTTATTTTCATCCCTTTGAATTTCAAATCTCTGAATTTTCATATGCTTAGTAAGAACTTTTTCAGAACAAAATATTTGGAAAACTTAAGAATTTTATGTAGTTCTTGCAAATGGCTACTAACTTTACCCTAAAGAAACTAGAATTATTACACCTTTTGATTTCCTTTTTTCCCCTATAGCATTTTTTTTAACCTTCTATAAACCATGCTCAGGTAGTTCTAGTGATTATTTTCTTCACTTATTTCACCTCACTTATTTTTGAAGAAGAACTCAGTTTTCTAAGGCACTTTGAAAGCTCTAGAGACCAAGCACGGCTTAAATTTGAAAAACTAATGAGAATAAATGTGAAACTCTTATGCTGCCAATGGTTTATTTTCAATTAACCTTGAAAAATGTATTAATTATAAACTATAGATCGTGGTGACTTTAGCTTAATAGGATTAGTTTGAGAATCTGTGCGATAGAGGACAATTTGGCTAAAATGTGTTATTTAAGCAACCAAGAAAGTACTGTGTGTACTTTAAAGCCTTATAATTTGATTACTGGCTACAAATTTGCATTTTGGGAGACTTCAGTTCTTATCCTTGGATAACAGTCGTAACTAACCTTGGTCATTTGAGACATAAATTTCGTTAACCTTGCTTCTTTTTTAGGGTTCATTTTAAGTTTTATTTTTCTCACTGAATGTACTGTGAGAAATAGCCATTAAACCAAGAAACAAATTAACAGTATATTTAAAGATCACTTATTGGTTAGCAGATTAATGTGGTTACTTTAATAAATATTTTCTTCTTATTTGATTAAAATGGATATTTGTCTTTGAGAATTAAATATATTTTTAAAAGAATTAAAATGTTAAATAAAATGTAATTTTTTTGTTTTTTTACTCTATGAATGCAATTTTAATATACTAAATAAAATTTGTTTTAAAATGATTTGCTGTACTGAAAGGATTTGGTTGAAAATAATTAATTTTTGCTATGTATAATCAATTAGCTGTGGCCCATTTTAAAATAGATCTATTTGTGTAGCATGCTCTGAATTAGAGACAGAAACCTTTTACTATGCTTTCGCTTGGAGACCTTTATTATAAAGAAATAAGGGCTGTAGAGTGGAAATGGATGAAGACTAGCAGGTCTTCAGGAGTGGCATGCTTATGAGTTATGCACCATGCCAGGTTCCACCACCCTCAGCAGATTTGTGGGTGGTACCAGTGTTGCTCCTCCTGAAATGTTTTTTTTAAGAACTCTTCTTTTTTTTTTTTTTGAGAGGGAGTCTCGCTCTGCCACCCAGGCTGGAGTACAGTGGCCGGATCTCAGCTCACTGCAAGCTCCGCCTCCTGGGTTCACGCCATTCTCCTGCCTCAGCCTCCCGAGTAGCTGGGACTACAGGCGCCCGCCACCTCGCCCGGCTAGTTTTTTTTTTTTTTTTGTTGGGGCGGGGTTTCACCGTGTTAGCCAGGATGGTCTCGATCTCCTGACCTCATGATCCGCCCGTCTCGGCCTCCCAAAGTGCTGAGATTACAGGCTTGAGCCACCGCGCCCGGCCAAGAACTCTTCTTATATTATAGCAGTACCCTAGAAGAAACCCACAAGAATGAATACAATGTATAGTAATATAGTCTTAATAAAATAGCTTCCATGTGCTAACAATTCAACTGAAGATAGATGGTCTACATTCAGTAAATACATATTTAAGTTAGAACCCCTGTTGTCAGGGACTTGACCTCCAATTCCCAGATTATGAGGGAGCAGCAGCTCATTTTTTGTTCTCATCTTACTACTTCATGCTAACTGGGCTGGCAGCTACCCTTGGAAAATGCCACTTCATTCACTGAAGCATTCAGTGCCACAGTGCCAGGATTGATTGCCTGTTCCTCTCTCCAGAGATTCTTAGGACCAGCCCCATCATTCTTGACATCCTCTTAATTTTTGTCACCACCAAAACTCACTGGCCATCTGTTAGCACAGAATACCCATCCTCGTGCTGCTCTGTAGGTTCCTCAGTCTGATCCAGTTTCCTCCAACCCTCCCACTGGCTCCTAGAGCTCTTGAACAGCCATTCATAATTTCTCCCATGGCCTCAGTCTTGCCCCAGCATCACAGTGTAATCTCACTTTCTGTCCCTGGTTCTCTGCTGCTGCCAAATGGATGCCTGAAGGTAGCTCCCACTCTGGCATCAGTCTCAGGCTATGCTGTTTCTTCCTTTGCCTACTACCTGGTAACCTCACTGCCTGCCTTTTAGTTCCTTGAATACAGTGAGATCTTCACTCTTAAAAATCTTTGCACAGGCTGCTTCCTTCGCCTACAGCAATTTTCTCACTCTTTTGGCCTGGCTGACCCTATCCAGTCTGATCTGGGTGTCTTCGTGTTGTCCTCTGCTGGGGCCTTCTATTTGTTTTTTTCTTGGCACTTAATTAAATTTGAAGTTGTATATTCACTTGCTCACTGAGCCTTTTTTCTGGATTCCATGATAGATATTTTTCCTCACATTTCTGAAATTGTGATGTACACTGGATTTCTTGATTCCTTTCTGAGTGGTAGGTAAAATAATGGTTTATCTTACAATTATCTTACAGTCAATGAAATACTGTACTTTTAATTATTGTTTCCCCTGGTTGATTGTGAGTTCCACAAGTATAGGAATTCCATTTTACTCACCAATGAACCAGTGCCTAGCACAGTACCTGGCACCTGGGAGGCTCTAAATAAATACTAGTTGAATGAGTATCATTATCTGTTTGGGAGATTTTGGCCCTAATTTTCTCAAGATGAATTAGTCAGTGTGTAAGTATGAATTGTTAATTCAGTTTCTGTTGTTGAATCATTGTTTTCGACATTGCTTTATTCTGAAATTGAAAGAGACCTTTAGATTTGTCTATTTTGTTCCTCCATCTATGTAACTTGCCCTATTATAGGTATATGTACATCCTTGTTTAGAATTATTCACCTTGCATGAAAATGAATTCACATAAACTTCTACCTGGTGTGAGCAATTTTCTTTCATTAGGGAGAAGGAGCGAGGAAGGTACCAAACAGCAGCAGACTTTTGAACTTGAGACAGTTTTGGCTGCTTCAACTTAACTTTTTTCATTTTACTTAGTCCCTCAATGAGTACAATCATTTGGCATGCCTACTTCACTTTTTTTAAGTGAACTAACAGCGAACAGGCAACATGGGTGACTGGAGTGCCTCAGGCACCTCCTAGAGAAGGTTCAAGCTTAGTCCCCAGCTGGAGGTGAGGTGTGGCTCTCAGTGCTTTTCATTTCCCGAATCCTGCTCCTGAGTACTGCAGTTGAGTCAGCCTGGGATGATGAGCAGTTTGCTTTTCATTGTAACACTCAGCAGCCTGGTTGTGAAAATGCCTGCTATGACCAGTCTTTGCCAATCTCTCATGTATGCTTCTGGGTTCTGCAGATAATACTTGGGTCTCTGACCCCACTCTTGTACCTGACACACGTGTTCTATGTGATGTGAAAAGAAGAGAAGTTGAACAGGCAACTGGGAGAACTCGAAGTTGCCCAAATTGGTGATGTCAGTGTGGAGATGCACTTGCAGGGAATTTAAATAAAGAAGTTCAAGTGTGGCCTTGAGAAACATGGAAAGGTGAAAATCCCAGGGAGCTTGCTGTGAACGTGTACCATCGGTGTTGTCTTCAGGCCTCTGTTTGAGGTGGCCTTCCTGATGATCCCGTGGTCTGTCTATGGGTTCAGCCTAAGTGTGGTTTACACTCGCAAACGAGATCCTTCCCCACATTAAGCGGACTGCTTCCTCTCTTGGCCCCGGAGAAAAGCACCTTCATCATCTTCATGCTGGTGGTGTCCTTGGTGTCTCTTGCCTTGAACATCATTGCGTTATTCTGTATCTCATTTAAGAGCATTTAAGGATCATGTAAAGGATCAGGAGAGGGATACACCTGGCCTACAGAGTCCCTCCAATGGCTCTATATCAACTCTTCCTCTCTCCACCATGTACCTTCCTGGGGACAAGCTAGTTCCTGGAGAAAGAAACAATTCCTCTTGCTGTAGGCACAACAAGGAAGTGAGCAAAACCCTTCTAGTTACAGTGCATAACAAGATTGAATGGAGCAGGCAGGAAGTACCACCTCTGACTCCCAGTCTTTTGATTTCCTGCTGATAAACAGAATTCTTAAAAACAAAAATGTAGATACTGGGCACTAGCCATGGTAGGCCAGCAGCCATCCTGAAGAGCCAGAAGTCATGCCAGCAGCAGCCTGATTACCTAGAGATCAAGATGCATACTTGGAAGCGTTATGTTTCTGCTTGATTGTTTAAGAGAAGGAAGGCACAGTAGAAAGCACACCTTTGCCCCAGTAGAGGTGGTACTCAAAAACCTCAGTCGGAAGACTTAGGAGACACAAAGACATTAGACTACCAGGGTTCCTGTACAATGAGAAATACTAATTTGCTTAATATTTGATAGTAAACTACTATCATTTTTAGCTTTATTGCATGCAATGTAGACCTAGTTCATCATATTACAAGTTCTAGAGAGTGTTATTTATTCAATACGGTTTTTTTTTTTTTTTTTTTTGGAGACAGAGTCTTACTCTGTCACCCAGGCTGGAGTGCAGTGGCGTGATTTCCGCTCACTGCAACCTCCACCTCCCGATTTAAGTGATTCTCCTGCCTCAGCCTCCTGAGTGACTGGGATTACAGGCATGCGCCACCACACCTGGCTAATTTTTGTATTTTTAGTGGAGATGGGCTTTCACCGTGCTGGCCAGGCTGGTCTCGAACTGCTGACCTCAGGTGATCTGCCTGCCTCAGCCTCCCAAAGTGCTGGGATTACAGGCGTGAGCCACCGTGCCTGGCCTCAATAAAGTTTTAAGAAAGCAACCTACGTATCTCCCTCCTGAGAGCTTCTGGCTGCACTGATCTTTTCTAGACTTTTAAACTTTTCATTGGCACATCTTCATTTAAGCAAAATAAGCTAGAATCAGAATTTTAGAAATGAAATTGCAGTGACTACATTACAGAAAGTTTTAGTATTAACATCTTTAATTGTATGTAGCAGGATCACACATATACCCATTACTTTCAAATGTGCAAAAACTGTAGCTTTTTTTTTTTTCTTTTTCTTTTAACTGTTCTACTTTTCATCAGAAGCTTCTTCCCACCCCAGGGCACTGGAGGGAAGAAGACACAGACAATTTAAACATGAAACCTGCCCATCCAGCATCTTGCTGTTACAGTTTAAACAGTCTCATTTGGAAAACTCAGTCTCTTGGCTAAATTTCCTTCTCATAAACCCTTTTATGAGAGTGAGGAATAATCACAGTTATTTACTAATGAAATGTGCGTGCCTATTGGATACTACAAAACTCGTGAAACTTTTGAATCAGATTGGACGCTGCCGTCCTCACTTCCTGTTTCACATTCATTTTCACATATATCTTGCTTTTTTCCCCCTTAAACTTTTAATCTTGAGATAATTATAGTTCACATGTAGTTGTAAGAAATAATAGATTCCTTATATCCTTTGACCAGTTTCTCCCATTAGTAACATCTTACATAATTACAGTATAATATCATAACTAGAAAATTGACATTGATGTATTTCCATTGACGTTATTCAGATTACACCAATTTTATCTGCACTCCTGTGTGTGTATATTTAGTTTTATGTAATTGCATCACTTGTGTAGATTCATGTGTCCACCACAGTCAAGCTACAGAACGGTTTTATCACAGGGATCCCTTGTGCTGCCTTTTTGTAGCCATAGCCACACCCTTGCCTTCCCCTCTTTCTAACCCCTGGCAACCACTAATCTGTACTTCATCTCTATAATTTTGTCATTTCAAGAATGCTATTTGGATGGAATGATACAACATTTAACCCTTTGAGACTGGCTTTATTCACTCAACACAACTCCCTTGAGATTCACCCAAGTTTTTGTGTGAACTAATAGTTTCCTCTTTTTTATTGCTTTTTTTTAGTATTCTACAGTATAGAGGTACCAGAGTTTGTTTACCTTTTGAAGGATCTTTAGATTGTTTCCAGTTTTCATTTCCCTGGGTTAGGTGCTCAAGAGTGCAGTTGCTGGGTTGTATGGTATGTGAATGTAATGCTTTGTAAGAAACTGGTGTATACTTTTCCAGAGTGGCTGTACAATTTTACATTCTCATCAGCAATGTGTGAGGAATCTAGTTTCTTCACATGCTTACCGGCATTTTGTATTATCACTATTATTATTTTTGTGTTAGGCATTCTAATAGTTGTGTAGGTGATCTCACTGTAGTTTAAATTTGTATTTCTCTAATGGCTAAAAATGTTGAACACCTTTCCTGTGCTTATCTGGCATCTGTGTATTTTCTTCAGTGAAGTACTCGTGCCATTTTTCCAATTTTGAATTGGATTGTTTTATTACTGTTGAGTTTAAGTTCTTTATATATTCTGGATTTAAATCTTTTGTCCTGTATGTTTGAAAATATTTTCTCCCAGCTTATAGCTTGCTTTTTCATTATCTTAACAATGTCTTTCATGGACCAAAAATTTTAGTTTTGTTAAGGTCATTTATCAATTTTTTTTTTTTTTCCCTATGGACTGTGCTTTTGGTGTCAAATCTGAGAACTCTGCCTGGCCCTAGATCCTGAAGATTTTCTCCTGTGGTTATTTCTAAGTTTTATAAGCTTACATTTTACATTTAAGTCCATGATCTATTTTGTCAATTTTTGTACAAGGTGTGAGATAAAGGCCAAAGTTCTTTTTTCTTCTCCCTTATGGATGTCTAGTTGCTCCAGCACCATCCATTGAAAAGTCTGTTCTCCCTCCATTGAGTTCCTTTGCAGTGAAAAATCAGTTGGGCAGATTTGTGCACCTCTAATTCTGGATTCTCTGTCTCTCTTCTAATTTCTAGAAAAGACTGTATAAGATTGCTGTTAATTCTTCCTTAAGTGTTAGACATCTCCAGCAAACCCATTTGAGCTTGCAGATTTCTTTTATTGGAAACTTGATAATTATAATTATATATTCAATTTCTTTAATAATTACATGACTCTTAAAGTTGTTTATTTCATCTTGGTTAACTTTTGGTAGTTTGATTTTCAAGGAAATTGGTCCATTTCTTCTAAATTGTCAAATGTAAGAGTGTAAAGTTTGTAGTGTTCCTTTATTTCTTTTTAATGACTGCAGGATCTGTAGAGATCTTCCATGTTTTGTTCCTGATACTGATGATTTTTGTCTTCTTTCTTTTTATCTTTACCAGTCTTGCTAGAAGTTTATCAATATTAATTGTTCTTTTTGTGGAATCAGCCTTTTGCTTCATTGATTTTCTGTTTTCAATTTCATTGATTTCTGTTTTTATCATGATTATTTCCTTCTTGCTTTGGGTTTATTTTCTTTTTTTAGTCTTGAGGGAAGAATTTATCTTATTGATTTGTAACCTTTCCTCTTTTTAAAAAATGTATACATTGAATACTATAAATTTCCCTCTCAATACTGCTTAAGCTGCCTCTCACATCTTTTGATATATGTTGTATTTTCATTTTCATCAAGTTCTATGAAATTAGAATTTTCTTTCAGACTACTTCTTTGACCCACGGATTATTTAGAAATGTTAGATTTCATTTCTATTTGGAGATTTTCCTGTTGTCTTTCTCTTACTGATATTTAATCGGATTCCATTGTGGTCAGAGAAAATACTCTATATTATCTCAGTTCTTTAAAATTTGTTAAGGTTTGTTTTGTGGCCCAAGATGTGTTCTATCTTGGTGAATATTTTATGGGCTCTTGAAAGCAACACGTATTCTGCTGCTGTTGGGTATAGTATTTTATATATGACAATGAGACCCTGTTGGTTTCATTTTCTTATTTTTTTTGTCTTCTGGAAGTTTTAGGATTCCATCTTATTTATACAGTTTTTTAGTATATCTGTTTGTATTGTGTTCTTATTGATCTAGGTATTAAAATATACATTTGTGTTTACCACAATCTGTTATCAATGTTTTACCACTCAAGTGAAGTGTAGAAATCTTACTCTCCTTTAGACCCTTTTGCCCTCCCCACTTAAAAAACATATATGTCTTAAGTATTTCTTCTACATACATCGAGCACCACATCAGATGGTGTTATAATTTATAATTTTTGTCTCAACCATCAAATCTGATTTATGAAACTCATGAGCAAAAGGATAGTCTTATATTCCGCACCTTTTATTTTTGTAACCTGTTCTAATATTTTTTTCTTAAATTCCAAGCTTCTTTGGTTATCTTTTACTTTCTTTGTTGTTGTTGTTGTTTGAGACAGGGTCTCATTTTGTCACCCAGGCTAGAGGGTCACCCAGTGGTGCAATCACAGCTCACTGCAGCCTTGTGACTTCCCGGGCTCAAGTGATCCTCCTACCTCAGCCTCCTGAGTAGCTGGGACCACAGGTTTGCACCACCACACCTGACTAATTTTTGTGTTTTTGGTATAGATAGGGTTTTGCCATGTTGCTCAGGCTGGTCTCGAACTCCTGGGCTCAAGCAATCCACCCTCATTGGCCTCCCAAAGTGCTGGGATTACAGGCGTGAACCACCACGCCTGGCTGGTTATCTTTTACTTCCTATTTAGAAAACTACCTTTAACCATTCTTTAAGGGTAAGTTTGCTAGCTACTTCTCTTTGTTTTCCTTCATCTGAGAATGTCTTTATTTCGCTTTCTTTCCTGAATGGTATTTTTGCTTGGTACAGAATTTCTGATTGACAGTTCTTTTTTCTCTTCTCTTCTCTCTCTTTTTTTTTTTTTTTTTTTTTTT
>NW_012105353.1:2209623-2222841 GCF_000951045.1 Mandrillus leucophaeus | reverse complement strand
TGCTCTGTCTCCAGGCTGGAGTGCAGTGGCGGATCTCGGCTCACTGCAACCTCTGCCTCCCAGGTTCAAGCAATTCTCCTGCCTCAGCCCCCCAAATAGCTGGAACTACAGGCGCGTACCACCACACCCAGCTAATTTTTTTATTTTTTTCGTATAGACGGGGTTTCACCTGTTGGCCAGGATGGTCTTGATCTCTTGACCCTGTGATCTGCCTTCCTCGGCTTTCCAAAGTGCTGGGATTACAGGCGTGAGCCACCACGCCTGGCTGACAGTTCTTTTATTTAGTGCTTGAAAATTGTTGTGCTGTTTCCTTTTAGCCTCTGTGGTTACTGATGAGAATGCACTGTCATTCAAATTGTTTTTCTCCTATAGGTAAGGTGCTGTTTTTTTGTTTTTGTTTTAGTTTTCAGAAGTTTCACTATGATGTGTCTTGGCTGGAATTACTTTGGGTTTATCTTGTTTGGAGTTTGCTCAGCTCCTTGAATCTGTAGGTTATATCTTTTGCTAAATTTGGAACTTTTCCATTGTGATTTCTTTGAATGTATTTTCAGCTCTACTCTGTTTGTCCCATCCTTCTGAACCTCCAGTGACATGAATATTAGGTCTTCTGTTATAGTGCCACATGTCTCTCAGTCTCTGTTCATTTTTCCCCCATCTATTTCTTTTCTGTTGTTAAGACTGGATTATTTCTATTCTGTCTTTAAGTTCACAGATTCTTTCCTCTGTCTTCTCCATTCTGTTGTTTAGTCTGTTCACTGAGTTTTAAATTTCAGTTATTTGTTCTATTTTTGAATTCATGAAGTTTTTCTTTGTTGTTCGTTTTTGTTTTTTTGAGACAGTGTCTCACTCTGTCACCCAGGCTGGAGTGCAGTGGCACAATCATTGCTCACTCCAGCCTTCACCTCCCTAGGCTCAGGTGATCCTCCTACCTCAGCCTCCCAAGTAATTGGGACCATAGGCGCGCCCAGCTACTTTTTGTTTATTTTGTAGAGACAGGTTTCACCATGTTGCCCAGGCTGGTCTCCAACTCCTGGACTCAAACAATCCTCCTGTCTTGGCTTCCCAAAGTGCTGAGATACCAGGTGTGAACCACCATGCCTGGCCTAAGTTTTTTTTTTATATCTTCCATTAATTTTTGAGAGTTCCTATATTTTATTATTTGGTTCAAGTATGTTTGTAATTACTCTAAAGTATTTGTATGATGGCAGCTTGGAAATTTTTGTGTGATGATTCTGACATCTCTACAATCTTTGTTGGCACCTGTTAGTCTTTTTTGCATGTTGAGATTTCCCTACTTTTTAGTATGATGAATAATTTTCTACTGAAACCTGGACATTTTGGATGTTATGTCATTAGACTCTGGATCTTATTTAATCTCCTGTTTTTTCTTGGCCTTCTCTCTCACCCCCTCTGGAAAGGAAGGGGATGGAAGTTGAGTTTTCTAATTCTGCCTCCATTGACACCCACTGAGAGGGGCTCCTTGCTGCTGCTTTGTTGGGTGGGAATTCCAGCTCCCTAGGCCTTTGCTGACCACTCTGGCTGGGAGGGCCAGGAGTATCTTGTTACTGCTCCCCACATTGGCCTCCACTGACACCAGCATGGCAGGGGATTAGACATGTTCTCTACGCAGCATTTGCTGGCATGGGTGGGGCCCCAGTTTTCACTGTTTCGTGGCTGGGGTAGAGTAGTTATTGTCTAAAGTCTTTTGTCCTGCTAGGCTGTTCTTTTCCTGGTCCTTTAGCTGGAGAAGAGAAGGCTTTCGTTGGGGCTCTTTTTTGTCTGTGCCCATGGGCTCTTCTGGATTCTTTATTGAAGTATTTTTATTAGGGTTGGTTTAAAATCCCTGTCAGATAATTCCAGCATCTGCTTCATCTCAATGTTAATGTCTCTTAATTGTCTTCTTTCATTCATTCAGGTTGTGATTTTCATGGTTCTTAATATGATGATTTTTTTTAAATTGTATCCTGGTCATTTTAGATATTGCAAGACTCTGGATCCTATTTAATGTGTGTTTTAGCAGGTAGCCACGCAGTTGAGGTATAGGATAAGGGCAGATGCGTATGTTCAATTTCCCTCTTGGTCCCATTGATACCACCTCTGCAAAAGCTCCACTTTTACTCACACTACCTCATTGCAGATGGCTGGGGTGGATGTTCAGCTCCTCACTTGGCCCCACCAACACCTTCCCAGTGAAATCGGATCTCAGATTTGCACCTGCCTTATTGCCTCTGCTACATCTTGCAGATGCTACCCTGGCCGGGAAGTCAGAGGTGCTACTGCCTGATGGGCAATGAAAGATTAGCTCCTTGGTCAACCTCACTGATCCCATCAGGCAGGGAATTGTAACAGTGCCGCCTGCTTTCTCAGGATGTGTATGTGTAAAAGAGTGTTTTCCCACTTGGCCCGGCCCGAACCTCAGTGGGGTGGTGCTGCAGTTTTTCCATTTTCCTTTTGGCGGTACCCTCCCTGTTGCCTGGAATGGGGAGGGTATTGCCAAAAAGATTTTCAGTTGTTAGCCTACCCTTTTCCTGGCCCTTTGGCTGAACGAACAGGTTTTTCTTGGAGCTTCTTTTTTTTGTATTTGTCTATCAGTGGTTCCAGGTTGAAGGCTTTTGCAGCACCTTATTGGGCATATATGGAAGACAGTAAGGAAACCCAGGAACTCACTGCCGTGTTGCCTCTCAAGTGCCGAAGTCCTATTCAGTGTGCCATCTTCTTTCCATCTTGGCTTCCTATGCACGTTTGTGTGTCATGGTCAAGGATTTTTAGTCTTAAGGAGGAGGACCTGGAAGGAGTGGGGCTGCTCCATCTTGACCAGAATGAAAAGTCTGTGTGTGCGTGTGTTTAATATATAATGAAAATTCTAAAATCTGTTAACACCATTTTGTATAATAGTAATACTATATTTTAATATTTAAAGAATAAACTTAATAATTTATTCTTTAAATACACTATGTATCAGGCACAGTGATTGACCCTTGGGTCTGCGGATAGGACTGAGACATAATCCTTACTTTCAAATAGCTGATAGTTTTGTAGAGTTCAAAGACCTGTGGAATCAATTTTAATTTGCCCCATTATACTCAGATGGAAACCACTCACAATTCTTTTAGAAATAAAAACGGAATCTAGCTTCATACTACCTGACTGGTAGTATTGTGGGAGCTTCCTCCCGTCTCATTGGTTGAGATAAGCCTTCTTTGGTTTATGAGGTACTAGGCAAATTGGGAAGGGGTCTAGTGCTTAGTGCCTTGTTGTTACTCTGGTTACAATTAAACCCTGTGCCAGGAGCTGCCACCCAGTGGGTAGTGCTTCCCTGGCCCCAACTCTCCAGGCTATGGTGCTTAGTGATCAGACAGATGGAATCTCCGCAAGTACCACCACTGTCAGAAGTCCTGAACACCCCTCTCTGCCTCACGCAGAAGCTGTGGTCCCACGATCCTTCCACTCCTGGAGGAACCTTAGCTCTATTGGATGGGAAGTTCAGCTCGACTGCCTTTGTGAGTCTGGGCTTTATAATAATGACTGTTCTCCCCATGGGCAGGAGAAAGTAGACCTCAGGGATACAACCCCATGATCTCTGAGTTCCTTTAGAAATTTGGTTTTGGTGATTTGGGAATGCCCAAAAGTAGAACATTTTTGAACTTTCTTCTTGATGGTAAGTGGGTGATAATGGTGATAATGTTTCTTTAACTCTTGTGTGTTCTAAGCATTTTACTTGTATCTTCTCATTTAATCCTGATAGCAACATCAGGAATAAGTTATATTATTATATCTGATTTTCTCCGCAGGAAATTGAGGCACAGAGAAGTTAAGGAACTTCCCTAAGGCCACTCAGGTAGTAGGTGGTAGAGCTAGGATTCAAATGCAGGCAGTCTAGCTTAGAGCTGAAGTTCTTCTTACCCTTCTTTCAGTGATGTGACAACCTTTGAGTTTTATTTTGCTTTTTTATTATTTGTTTGAAATTAAGATTGATGTATCTAAAATAAGTGTTCCAGGCTTCTAAAAAGTGCTGCACAATTAAATATTACTAAAGTATGTTTCTAATTAGAAAAGTGTTTTTCTTTCTTACTAAACCACATAGATTTGGGAACAAGAGTATAAAAAATAACCAGTAATAGGTTACATTTACAACTGTTTGGAGTATAGTCCTTTAATAATCAGATTTTTTGGTTTGTTTCTGTAAGTGGGAAACAATGATTTTGTTAGAAATCTCTCCTTTTGGCCAAGTGCAGTAGCTCACACCTGTAATCCTAGCACTGTGGGAAGCCGAGGCGGGAGGATTGCTTGAGCCCATGAGTTAGAGACCAGCCTGGTTAACATAGGGAGACCCTGTCTCTACAAAAAGTACAAAAATTAGCCTTGTGTGGTGGCACACAGATAGTAGCCTATAGTCCCAGCTACTCAAAGGATGAGGTGGGAGGATCACCTGAGCCTGGGGATGTCGAGGCTGCAGTCAGCCGTGATCGAGCCACTGTACTCCCGCCTGGGTGACAGAGTGCAACTCTGTCTCAAATAATAATAATCATAATAAAGAAAAATAAAAGGAAATCTCTGCTTTTTTGTTTGATTGCTTAGGGCTCAATAAAAAATTTAACCAGATTATTTCTGATTATGTATATCTATTATATATCATATTTTGTTATACATTTTTGATCATTTCTATTGTTTTTACATGTGTTTATGTTTAAATACAGGTAGTAGAATAACTAGAAGGATGTGACTCACAAGTCATTATGTAAATATTATCCATGCCAGTACATTTAAATTCTGTAGGGACTTAATTGTAAGGCAGTTATAATATAGCCATGTTCCTCTGTTGAGAAAAGATTCATACTGCCCTTTACCTTGCTTTTTCAGTGAAAACGTTTAAATATTTTCATTCATTTGAAATGTAGAATCAAAGTTTCATTTACATGCATATTCTGTGTACTTGGTACTATAATCTTACAGTTTGTTCTATTATTTGTAAACACAGAATGTGAATATAAATTTTCTGCCATGTTTTGTTAGGAATAATGTATTTCTCCATTAATTTACATGTTTTCATACCATTGGCTCTTAAATTTCCATGAACACTAGCCACAGTGTGATTTATCTGAGGCAGATTTTTTTTCAAATTCATATTGATTTATCTTCCATGCCACTTGAATATATTTTGTTGATTATAATAAGATTCTTTATTAGTTCTAGCTCAAGAGAAACCACATGAGTGAGCTTTAAAACTTCAGATTAGTTCATTAAATAGACATTTGGTAACACACCTACTCTAGTGAGTCCTGTTGGTTGTTTGGGATAAAGGGTAAGAAGGGCATGGTCAGTGATTACAGAGTGACTACACTCTAGAAGGGAAAGGCTTATTATTGCGGCACAGAAATTGGGCATATCTCCTACTTCTTTCTTTCTTTCTTTCTTTCTTTTTTGAGACAGAGTTTCCATCTTATCGCCCAAGCTGGAGTGTAATGGCGCAATCTTGGCTCATTGCAATCTCCGCCTCCCGGGTTCAAATGATTCTTCTGTCTCAGCCTCCCTGGTAGCTGGGATTGCAGGTGCCTGCCACCACGCTCGGCTAATTTTTGTATTTTTAGTAGAGATGGTGTTTCACCATTTTGGCCAGAGTGGTCTCGAACTCATGACCTCAGGTAATCCACCTCGGCCTCCCAAAGTGCTGGGATTACAGGCGTGAGCCATCGCACCCAAAGAAGTTACGTATCTTCCTTCTTTGGCCAGCATGTCCTTTGTCTCATTTCTTATTGGTCACTGTAAGTTTCGTCAGAGGTATTTAGAACAGCTGGGGGCCTTTCTGCTAGGTCTCAGGGGCACAGAGTTAAGTGAGGCACCTACCCTCATGGATCTTAATCATTGTCTGGCTGGGAAGTGAGGCTGCGTGGCAAAGCATAGATTCCAGTGCAGTTGTGGTGAGTGGTTTGCTGGAGGTGTGAATAGGGTCTTGGGATCACGAAAAGAGCAGTACACAAAACAAGCTGGGGGATCCTGCAGTGCTTCCTGAAGGAGGGTTTTGAAGGCGTAGAAGGAGTGAACTAGAAGTAGAAGGGCTGGCTTCTTGTCATTTCAGTAAAGCTAAAACACCACCTCCTTAGATACTGCACCAGTACTCTACTGAATTGTCTGTTTTGTTACGATAATCTTCTTGTTCTGTTACTTGTTTCCTTGTTATATGTCTCTTCCCTCCAGAATGTAACATCTGTGTATTCCCAGTGCCTTTTACATAGTAGGAGCTTAAAAAATGTTTGTTGGTTGAATGAATGAATTAATGAATGAAGAATGAATGCTTGAGGCAGAGTGTGAGCAGATAAAAGCAAGTGTGTGTGAAGGCTTAGTTGAGAAACTAACTGCAAATGATTAGGTGTGACATGAGCAAGCGAGCTTTTCCTTGCAAATTAGGAGGTAAAGCATGGAATTAGAACGTTATCCCGAAAGCCTCCAGGCTGCATGATGTGTAATGCAGCATTCTTTTCCTGAATTCCTGTGATTAACAGCTGTGAATATTTTAAATTTTCATTATGTGCAAAACTGATGATCTCACTGAGGCCATTTAGAGAATATTGTTTGAAGAGGATTTTAACTGGACTGCCTCAGTGATGTTCTTGACATCAAGTAACCAGACACAAACATTTCATTCAGGTTTACAGTGTTCTTTGGCTAATTCTCTTGAAACATTGAATTATGCCACTGTTGTTTCAAGACAACAGACAAAACTTTTGAGAGTTTTGTCTCTTCCTCCTTTTGCTTTAGTGCTCAAGGTGTGGTGTACATTGGTCATCAGGCCAATGTGATGGTGATAAACAGTTCCTCTTCCAGGCCTGTGTGATAATACAGTTTAATTGAGCAGACTTTTAATTATATATGTATGATAAAATGCTAGATACTTGGATGTAAGACAGACTAGACATATGTTAGGAATAACGCTTAAAATCTTAAGGAAATTGAACACTTGTTCAAAGGATTTTTAGCAAAGCAATTTTATTTTTGCACAGAGGGGGTGCCTCTTCGGCCAGTTGTCATGAGAGTATACTTGAACAAAGGGCACAAGAGTTTTTATTTTTGATGCAAGTTTTGTTTTTGTAATTTTTTTTTTTATTGGCCGGGGTTAGGTTGTATAATTTAAATTAATTTTGGTTGGTTAAACATTTGTGTTGTTTTGTTTTGTTTTGTTTTGTTTTAGATAGGGTGGGGATGTAAAAGAAAGTGAAGGGGAAGGGGTGTTTGTAATGAGCTAGAAAGTGTTTTTTTTAAATAAGGGATGGAATGTGAGCTGGTATTGATAATGCTTGGTATTGAGGCATGCCTGGGCATTTAACAAAGGCAAAAAGGAAAAAGGAGAAAAAAGGTGGGGGGGTACTATGAATTAAAGAATAAAAGATTGATCAGATTATTTGAAAATAAACCTTATTATATTTTACACATAGCTCTTTGAAAAATAGCATGGGCTGCTGATTTATGTCTGATAGCCTTCTCTTTCTGTGCTAAGAGAAAGTACATCTGGCATTTTCTAGTTTTCTTCACAATGCATAATAAGATATGAGGAGTTATTACAAGCCTAACTAGATACTTTGAAAAATTAGATTTTAGGAAAAGAAAATAAAAATTGTTACTACCCTACGTTGAATGTATTTTTCACTTTTCTCTGTAGATACGGTTATGGCAAAACGCTGTGACTTGGAACCTTTTTCAGATTTCAGTTGTCTTATTCTGCTTCCTTGCCTGCTTTGTGAGCACATCTGTCAGAAAGTGTGGTCACAGGGTCCCTAGAGATAACCCAGCGCAGTGCTTGAATAGGGAGTTTCTATGTTTCTGTTCTTACCTCACAGTGTTTCACATGTTAGCAGTGTCATAGCGATTGCGCACCTGAGCACCTTGTGCCTAGGTAGCCCGAAGATGTTATACAGAACCAAATTGCTGTTTGTTTTCTTTGAACTTCGGAGTTTTGTTAAGCTCGTTCCTGTTCTAAAACAGCCATATCTCTTGTGAATTGGAAAAAATTAAACCTTGGTGCATTGGCTTTATTTGCAATTTTAGTATTCTCATTTCTTACAAAATGTAAAATTAGGATATTGTATTTGCCAAATCTTAAGACTTATAGATTTTATATACATGCATGCACAATTCATCAGTGTGTTGATGAATAAAACAAATAATAAAATATAACAAAATATAACAAAACAGAATCAAGCTTTTTTTATGGAGCCCTAATTTATTACCATTTTTGCTCTACTGTCTCTAACGTCAGCAGAATGTATGAGTATGTACTCATGGGTCTGGCTTTTGTTCAGGCTCTAAGAAAGCAGTGAGCAACTTGCTCAGTAGTAGCTATGCTATTGTTAACTACCTGTACATTGTTTATACATGAATAATTGCAAAAATTAAGTATACTGACTTCGATGGTCTCTACATAACTTACTGAAACAATTGGTCATAAGAAAGGCACAGTCTGTCCCTCCCTTGATAAAGGAATCTCTAGCAAGCTCTATCACTTGTTCAACAGAGCAATAGATTTTTTTCTTCATTTGGACAATGCATTTTTATGCTGATCATCAGTCCATAATTTTAAACTTTGTTTTCTATTCTGTCAATATTCTTGAATCTTTATTTAGCAGGGATAATACTTTTGGAATACCTGATGATATATCTTTGGTCAATAAATTGGTTTTTCTCTTCTGATCTTTTCTTTTATCACGTCCCCAGGAAAGAGAGCAGGATGAATGCCACTTTGTAGGGGAATTTCCTTGAGTATTAAAGGAGAAATGAAGGACAGCCCATTCAGGTGTCAAAGGAATGTGGGAAGAACAGGCAGAGTTAGAGCAGGCAGGTGGTCAGGTATATATGTCTTGTCATTCCCCACCCCCATCACCTTAGGGAACTGAAGTTCAAGGTTTAGGGGGTGGGTAGGTTGAGGGTAAGCCAAAAGTGAAGGAAGCTTATGCCCCATCCCCTTCTTGTAACTCAGGGAAGAAACTGTCTTGCAAGGCTGCTTTAACGCAATGTAAGCAGCCACAGCAGAAGAAAATGTAGCATACTGTGGTTAGGTGAAGAGGACTGCCAGGCCTCCTTTAGCTGGTGAGTGGCTTCTGAGAAATCCCAAAGTTACTTCACACTCCAGGTAGCTGGATTGAGAGCCAGTGAACCTGTCAATGGGAAAGATGTGTTGAGGGGCAAGCTGATACCCACACTGTAGCTGACAGCCACACTAGCTGACACTGATTGAGCCAGGTCTCGGGTATAAATGAGATTAAGGAGTCTAGATGTCTTCGGCACCAGTTAGAGACAGACCAGCTGGGGTAGATTCCTGGACTCTGGGCCAAGAGAGCACACCTGAGTCTACAGCCTCCATGAGCTCTAACAGCAGCATCTGGCCAATGTCTGGGGTCCACACCTATAAGGAACCTTGTCTTGGAGACCTGAGAATCTCTACCTTACTACAGTGAAGTTCTGTAACCTCACCCATATCCATACCCACAGCTGCCATCTTGGTAGAAGCAGCAGGGAGAAAATTGAAAAACTGAGCATTTACCTGAACAAGACTATAAACCAGAAGGGACTGTGCTACCATATAATGCAAGTTAAAGTCAAGTGTGGGGGCTTGAAACGCAAGGTTAAAACAGTTACAGAAAATTTTAAAGCTACGTTTTCTTGGCACAGGTTAAATTTAGTGTGCTATAAATTACTGTTCCTGCCACAGCAAGATAGTCTTTGAGGATATATTTCCTGCATTTAAATTTAAATTTTGTATTCTTCATTCACAGTGGAACATAGCTTTTAAGTCCAATGATTATCTGAGGTTTAGATTGCCTGCAGTTGGCATGCCTGATGCCATCGTGGTCTCAATTACTTGATCACTAGAAGTGAAATTTTCATTTTTTCATCTCATTGTTATAAGGACAAAATGAAATAGTAACACAATTTCACAATAACTGCATTATAGACTTGATGGTTAATACTAAACTGAAAGGCTGTCTGACAGGCATCACTGCCATGTAGTCTTCAAAATTCTCATTCATTTGCAGACAATTTGTGAATTTGGTATAGACAAGGTGGTTTGAGGGTATCTGCAATAATGTTTGAAGGTTTGGGTTTTATATAAAAATGAGATGCATGTCAAATTTTATATGATCTGTAAGTATGGAGCTAGATTGTTTTGAAAGTTCACCTTTCTCTCTTTCCATTGAAAATAGTTGGTATTTTCTGCCAGAGGGATTAAGGAAAATTGTTCTCTGAATGTCTCATTTTTCATTTTGATAACTCTATTTTACTTTTTGAACATTTTATTAATTACCTAATCTATAATATGAACATAGGGTAGTAAATTTATATTAGTCCTGGAACTATGAGGTAAATTATTTTTAAGTGATTCATCTTGAATTACCCACTTACATACAGTAAGATGTACCCATTTTTAGTGTATAGTTCTGTGTAAACTAGCCCTCTTAGTTCCTTCTTTGGCATTATCAGCCATCGTCCCTTCAGGCTGATACTCTCTATAATAGTTATAATGGAGCATATTAAACTACTTACAAAGGATTTCTGGATATGTGGGTTTGTTTGCATTTATCAATTAAGTGGTCCAAGACTTTTAATTTGGTTTTGTTCTCACATTTGTGGCACTCAAATGTCAGCCATCTAGGTGGCCCCAAGTCTCATAGCCTTACTAGATACCTTGACTTATTATTATTATTATTATTATTATTATTATTATTATTTGAGACAGAGTCTCACTCTGTTGCTCAGGCTGGAGCACAGTTGCAGAGTCTCGGCTCACTGCAGCCTCAACCTTCCTGGCCCAAAAGATCCTCCTACCTCAGCCTCCTGAGTAGCTGGGACTGTAGGTGTGCACCACCACACCCAGCTAATCTTTTGTAGTGTGTGTGTAGAGACAGGGTTTTACCGTGTTGCCCAGGCTAGTATCGAACTCCTGGGCTCAAGCGATTTGCCCGCCTCGGCCTCCCAGAGTGCTGGGATTATAGGCATGAGCCACCATACCCTTCCGAAACTTTCTAAAGCATAGAAAAACAGATCTAATATGTCTCCTAGGGAATCTGTCCTTAAAAAAAACCGAAATGTGGCCAGGCGCGGTGGCTTATGCCTGTAATCCCAGCACTTCGGGAGGCCCAGGCGGGTGGATCACAAGGTTAGGAGTTTGAGACCAGCCTGGCTAACATGGTGAAACCCTGTCTCTACTAAAAATACAAAATTAGCTGGGCATGGTGGTGTGCGCCTGTAATCCCAGCTACTCGGGAGGCGGAGGCAGGAGATGGCGTAAACCCGGGGGGTGGAGCTTGCAGTGAGCTGAGTTCCGGCCACTGCACCCCGGCCGGGGCGAAAGACCCAGCCCCCTTCTAAAAAAAAAAAAAAAAAAAAGAAAAAAACCTGAAATGTATATATTTGTATTCTGTGTTCTTGGCTGGTTGGTTTTTCCTTATATACCAAGGAATGTCTTTTTCTTTTTAAAATTGTGGCAGGAAAAAGTGCTTCTGTGTTAGGCTGTGGTAGAATTAGTAACTGATATCCAAAGAGAAGAATGAGCCAGGCCAGCAGGATATATGTTTTACATTGGCGACACAATACAGTAAGACATTTGCACTAGCTCTTGTCCTTTTTTGCTGAGCACATTTTGGACCAGTTATACATTTATTTCTTAACTACAAGCTTGCAGTCTAGTGGTAGAGTCAGACCTTGATCAAGTGATCATGTAAATCTGTAAAGGTGGAACTTTAATGCAAGTTATAAAGAAGAGGCTCTTGCTGAGAGAACACCACAGGGCCTTCAGATCTCATCAAGGAGCTGTGGGAAGGCTCCTCTGAGGAAGTGAGGATTGATTGAGCCAGGATCTGGGGGATGAGAGAGGATTGAGTGAGCAAGGGAGGGCAAAGCTTGCAAGAACAAAGGGAATAGACCCTAAGGCAGTAGAGAACGTGGCAAGGAGAGACGTGACTCAGCAAGCAAGGGAGACCTAGGGAGAGGAGGCGGCAGAGCTACCTGGCCTGCTATGTGGAGCAGCTGCGACAGAGTCGTCAGGTCAGTGGAGTTTGGGAGAATTTTAAGGGGAATGGTGGAGTTCGAAATCAGATTTCCTTTCCCAAGGAAGAACCTAGTTGCTGAGGGGATGAACATTATCAGAAGGGCCGTGGCAGTACTCATGG
This sequence comes from Mandrillus leucophaeus, assembly GCF_000951045.1. Classification (NCBI taxonomy): domain Eukaryota; kingdom Metazoa; phylum Chordata; class Mammalia; order Primates; family Cercopithecidae; genus Mandrillus; species Mandrillus leucophaeus. The sequence continues at coordinate 2,210,683 of NW_012105353.1, read as the reverse complement.
TGAAAGTGCCAAAGGCTTGACCAGGGGTAGGAGGAGCATTCAGGTACAGGACAGTGGACCCATTTGAAAACAATGTAGGAGGCAAAACCCAACAGCACTTAGTGATAGACTGGATGGATTTGGATTTGGTGGTGCAGACAGGGGAGATGTCAGCAGTGATCCCAAATTTCTGGCTAGTGTTCACTGAGATATATGGGACAGGAGACAGGCCCAGGTTTTGTAGGGGAAGATGCAGGAATGGTTAGGCGTTCTGTCTGAATATTTTACACTCATACATTCTCATTTTACATCTCAATAAAAGATGCATGGAGGGCAGATCCAGCCCAGAGATGGTAGAAGAGATTTTATGTCTTACTGGAAATAATGAGAAAACAGAGTTGTTGTGTTGGAAATTTATCACTGACTTGGCTTGGAGGCAGTTTTTTGTGGTTTTTTTTTGGAGACAGAGTCTCACTCTGTCTGCCCAGCCAGGCTGGAGTGTGGTGGCGTGATCTCGGCTCACTGCAACCTACGCCTCCTGGATTCAAGCGATTCTCATGTGTCAGCCTCCCAAGTAGCTGGGACTACGGGCGTGTGCTACCATGCCGGGCTAATTTTTTTGTATTTTTAGTAGAGATGGGGTTTCACCATGTTGGCCAGGCTGTTGTCGAACTCCTGACCTCAAGTGATCCGCCCGGAAGGCAGTCATTTTATATGCAAAGTCTCTTTGTGAGATCCCACTTCTCACATCTTCCTTTCTTGCTACCTGCTGTCTCATGTTCTTGAAAAAGTGTTAGTATTTTCATAAGACTATCCTCTTTTTAGAGACTGTACATGAAGTAAATACATGGTTTTTCTTGTAATGCTTTCTAAATTATAAGTTTTCTTAAAGTACTCTTAGTGTACCATTTAATTCTAATTATGAGCAGGTTAGAGTTTACATCAGTGTTTCCTGTAATAATAACTCCATCATGTGAACCTTAATAGGCAGTTTTGCCATGTATTGGTATAGACTTGGTAGGACTCCACTAAATTGTTTTTGGCCAAATGTAAAACATTCCTGAAATTTTTACAAAAAAAA
>NW_012105353.1:2102057-2209568 GCF_000951045.1 Mandrillus leucophaeus | reverse complement strand
GAGACGGAGTCTCACTCTATTGCCCAGGCTGGAGTACAGTGGCGTGATCTCAGCTCACTGCAACCTCTGCCTCCCAGGTTCAAGTGATTCTCCTGCCTCCGCCTCCCAAGTATCTGGGATTACAGACCCACACCATCACGCCGGGCTAATTTTTGTATTTTTAGTAGAGATGAGGTTTTGCCATGTTGGCCAGGCTAGTCTCGAACTCCTGACCTCAGGTGATCTGTCCGCTTCGGCCTCCCAAAGTTCTGGGATTACAGGCGTGAGCCACTGTGCCCGGCCATTTCATGGTATAATATTTTAATAGAACCATATTACAAAAGTTATAAAAGTAATCATTGTTTTATAAAATGAGTGTAGACATTTTAGTGCTGTGATAATTTTAATAATTTTTGGAGAATGGATCTTTTAATCTTCTCTTTTTCAATTAAAATTTTCTTTCATAGCATATTAATTTTTCAGTAAAGCTTTACCTGATCTCCTCAACAAGTGATCATTCTCAAATTTTTTTTTTTATTATACTTTAAGTTCTGGGGTACATGTGCAGAACATGTAGGTTTGTTAGATAGGTATACACATACCATGGCATTCTCACATTTTTAAGGGGGAATGTTTATAGGGAAATACCACAAAATGGTTAAAATGAATAAACTCAAGCAGAGTTTCTTACCCTTAGCACTGTCGACATTTGGGGCTGGGACTGTTGTAGGGACTGTCCCGTGCATTGTGGGATGTTTAGAGCACTCTTGGTCTTTACTCATTCGATCCCAGTAGTGCCCCCAGCCTATGTGACAACCAAAAGTGTCCCCAGATGTCTTGGGGGGAGCATGGTCACCCCCCAAGGGAGAACCCTTTAACTAGATTTAGATTTTAATCTCAGATACAGATTGTATTTTTTTAAGTGGTTGAAAAAAGGCACATGCAATAACATATGCTAGTTGCATGATTTTTAGTGCACAAAGCAATACAATTTATGGGCAGATTCATTTGTAGTGATAAAAATGTGTGGGAATGATACATATCAGCTTCAGGATAGAAATTACCTCTGGGTAGAGGGAATGGGAATGAATGAACTTTTATTTTTTGGCATTTTACGTTTCAAAAGGCAAGAGATCCATAGCAAATAAGCCAAAATATTATCAACTGTTAAATCTGAAGGGGATATACATTTTTTTCTGTATATTTGCATGATCTTTTTTGAACTCCTGCGGCATATCATATAACATTTGTTATACTTTTTAGCTTTTGTCATGCATTTTTTATTACATACCAGGTTGTAAACTTCTATGTATATAAGACAGCTTCATTTACTCACTCATGTCAAACACAGGATACAAAAGAAAACCTTACATAAAGCAGAGGTCCAATAAACATTTGTTAGTTGACTGATTGAAATGCTTTTTTTCTTTGGTATAGATTTTTTGTGTGTGAGATTTGGTCTGAAGTACTAAAACTTAGCAGTAAATCTAACTTTTAGTATTGACAAACTATGGTAGTTTTCAAATAATAAATAATATAAGTCAAGATCTCTAAGGAATTTCCTGGAGAAATCTAGGTTTTATCACTGAATAAATATCATGGATGGTATTTTATATTTCTATAGTACTTGGCAAATGCATGTTAGCTCTGATATAATTTACCTGCTATAGAATGTATCCTGTGCTTGAATTTCCTCCCATTTTATAATTTTACTTATAATGTAAAGATAAATACTTTTGGACTAAGTTATTTTAGAAGGTTTACACAGTAAAAAAGATAAAGATGAAAGTAATGAAATATTTGCCTGTTCTTTTAAGTGTATAAATATTATAACATATTATTAGAAAACTATTTAGAAATGTTCATTGGTACTAACATTTCTCCTCGGTGATGTGTGTTTGTGTGTTTCAGAATCATTTTCTACAACAAAATTTACATACATGGCTTGCAAAGGCAGTATAGCATGATTATGGTTGAGAAATGGCATTCAGAATCAGTCTTCCTGGGTTTAAAATCTCAGCTCTGCTACGTCTTAGCTGTGTGATCATGGGACAAATTATGGAACTTCATTAAAACTCAGTATCCTCATCTGTAAAATGAGCATAAGATCCTCCTCAGAATGATGAATTGAGAATTAAGTGAGATAATCCACGGGAAGCACTTAGCATGGGGCTGGGCACAAAAGTACTTAAAAATAATAACTTAAAATGAAGCTTACTTTTTCAGGGACCATACTGGTCTATAAAGTAGTAGTTTCCCAGCCTGGCCAACATGGCGAAACCCCGTCTCTACTAAAAATACAGAAATTAGCCGGGTGTGGTGGCGTGTGCCTGTAATCCCAACTACTCAGAAGACTGAGGCAGGAGAATCGCTTGAATCTGGGAGGTGGAGGTTGAAGTGAGCTGAGACTACGCCACTGCACTCCAGCCTGGGAAACAGAGCAAGACTCTGTCTCAAAAAAAAAAGTACTAATTTCACTTGATCTTAGCCAAAAGGCTGAGAAACAATAAAGTAGTAGTTTCTATGTTTGTAGGGTTTTACTTATGCCCAGGGAGCAGACAGGATATTTGCAAATAAAACGTGAACAGAAATATTTACAATACTTTAGTTATCAAGTTATATTCCCTGCTATTTGGATGATGAAATAAAGAATTTCTCCCAAGAAAACACTTCCTCAGAGAGTAATTAGAAAACGAATTGTAGACTACAGACGGCCCTCCATATCAGCAGGTTCCACATTGATGAATTCAACCATCTGAGGATCGAAAATATTCAGAAAAACAAACAAAAATTTAAAAATACAACAATAAAAATACATATAAAAATAACACAGTATTACAACTATTTATTTGCATGGCATTTACATTGTACTAGGTAGTGTAAGTAATCAAAAGATAATTTAAAGTATATAGGAGAATGTGCATAGGTTATATGAAAATACTATGCCATTTTATGTCAGGGATGAGCATCCATGGATTTTGGTATCCTCAGGGATCCTGGAACCAGTGGCCCCCTCTATATCATTGTAGATACCGAGGAATAACTGTTATAACCTTTTGAAATGGCGTAATCCGTGAATAGGAGAATAAAAGAGTATTTTATTCTGTTCTGTTTCATGATACCTGTTGGATATTTTAACTTAGCAAAAGATTTGAAAAATAAGACTTCTGCTACTTCCTTATACAGTGTATGATCAGTTTAAAGAATTCACTGTTCCAGAGCATAATTAAGTTATATAACTGCATTTTAAAATAACTTAGTAAATTGTATGGCTGTTAATACCAGTTAGTTGCTTTGCCAGAATCTTAAGTAAGGGACAATTAATACTGCTAATAAAACAATGACCTAAAACTTTAGACAATCAGCAACGCAAGTGAGTTGATAGTTATAAGTCTCTCTGTCTAGTATGAGTCTCTAGTGATTGAGGCTTGATTTTTATGGGGTAGAGATCTTGAGAATATTGAAGGAACTATAGGCTCTCCAGATATTTCTATTTGTTAGTACTTATAACATTTATTTTTTATTCTCTTTCTGATTTTTTTTTTTTTCCAGCTGGGGAAATTTATTCTGGGAAATGTGAAATGCCTTGATATGGTTTGTTTACTCATGGAGACGGTAGTACAATTCAGGAACCTTTATCTAAAGTTACCTAGTCTTTCTGTTTGTGTTCCAAAATACATAATACAATTCCAATTTTAAGGTAGAATTAAGGGTGAGGCATAGAATTATCATTCATAGATTACTGGTATATTTGATAACATTCTTAGTTTATTGCTTAAGATGTCAGCTTTTAAATACCTCATATTTTAAATAAAGACACTGAAACAAGTAGCAAACTATGCCTATCTTGCTAACTACAGCTGGTGACATTCTGTTGCAGACGTTGTGGGGGCAATGGTATGCTTTTATGAATAAATTAAATTCAAAACAAGTTTTTCAGAGTTATTTTTTGTATGTTTTTCTCTTTGTCTACACCTTTATTATATATAGCATCTCAGGGTGATGGTAGAATAAGTAATAAAGCTTGACGTGTTACTTCCTACCTCTCCATTAAATACCCATGAAGTTTTACAAATTAATAAACTAAACATCGAAGATCGCTAGCAAAGTCCAGGGAGAATTAATTTTATTAGCAGTACTGGGTTGAAAGCATACTCTTGAACATCATGCTGTTTATCCTACTTTATGAACCCAAATCAGGCCAGATATCCAAAGGGAGTAGGAAATGCCTTGGACTCATGCTCACAGGAACTGAAAAATAAGCAGCCATCTCACTGAGGTTAACCATAATCTGACACCGCTGGAGCTGGAGTTCTCAGCCCCCTACTAGCCTGCATTAGCATCTGCATTTCCAGATCTTTGCAGAGACCAAAATGTCCTAAATATAGTAAGGGAAGAAGCAAGGAAGGATTGGAAAAGGCATGTACTATCCTAGGATTCGGAGTCCCCTGTGGCAAAGTGTGGTGAAGGTAGAGGGAAGAGAGGCTGTGCTTAGAAATGTGGTCTCCAGAATGCCATGAGGTAAACAGCTAATGGCATGTGCTCTTCTTATTCAGAGAACCCTGCCCAGGCAGTTTAACCTCAGACCAGCCAACCCCAATGGGAAGGATATGTGCTAGTGAGCCAGGTTCTAAAATCGGGCTCAGGGTGCATCAGTTCATATTTGAAGTTCAAGTTGAGGCCAAATGCCAGTCCTGGTGGATCTCTTTCCATCTTAGTAAGAATGAGTTTTAAAGGGTGGAGCAGAGAAAACACTATGAAAAGATAGGGGAAGATAAAACATTGCTGTGAAGATTTAGAAGCAACACATGGTTCTGAAAATGACTTTTTCTAACAAACCAATAAAGTTAAGACATCTGCTTAGTCTCCCAAAAGAAAGCTAGAAAGATAAGACCTCTACAGAGAGTGAATAAGCTAAACAAGGCAAAAAATGCAGAAGTTGGCTGAGATAAAGACAAGTGAAAGAAGCCTTAAATGGATAAAACAAAATTGTGTAGCACTTTTGAACTCATTAATGTTCATTTACTAAATATTTATCGAACACCCACTATGTGCCTGCTATTCTAGGTGCTGATGATGCAATCATGAACGTTGCATACTAAGTACAAAAACTTAGTACAAAATATACTAAACAATTATGAAAGATCCAACCTAAAAGTTGTAAGGTTTGTGGTGGAAAATAATAGAAAAATAGGAGTAGAAACAACATATAAGGTTGCTATAAGGAGACTTTTCTAATTTCATTGATTTCCAGGTATTATTGATTCAAAAAATACACATACACATACTCACACACACTCCTCTAGATATATTCCGAATAATTTAAAATTTTTATTTCAAGGAAAAGGAAAAGTTCTAACAGTATTTAGGGAGAAAAAAGAAGTGATCTATATTGGAACAAAATCCAAATAGGCCTCATACTTCTTTTCTGCTACAAATACCAGAGACTGTCAGGTCATTGTTCCCCATTTGATGCCTTATGTGACAGTATTATAATTTCTTTATGTTAGAAAATGGCAGTCCTTCTTTTTAGACCCTTAATTTCCTTCTTCTTGGAAAAATATCTTAGTATATAGATTTTGTTACAAGAAGACACTTTATTCCTACCTGCATTAAGTTGCTTTAATAAGCATATAGACTCTGGTGTCTGTGATGTGAATGGCATTTTCCAGGGCTTTATGGTGCACTTAAGCTTCCAGTGACTCTGAAGAATAAAAGGTTGCCTTCCCAAGAATTCCGTGCCTATCAAGTTGCCATGTATATGTGAAGATGTTCAAAAATGCAAAGACTTGGAAAATAAGACACTTTGTCAGAAAATCTTTCAAAGATGTACTCTGGCTGAGCAAAACATGAATGCAAATCAATCACTCAAATATGTATAAACCATACAAGAAAAGGACTGGTGGTAAACAGTGAAGCAAACTGAATATGTTAAAAAAAATAAAATATTATAGCTCATGTATCTATAATTACAAATTAAATTCAACAGTCAAACCCTGCTCTCAAAAATAAATATATTTAACAAAATGGTATAAGAAGAATCAGTGTCGATAACCTCAGATTAATTTAAAACAGTTCAAGGTCACAATACTTTAAACACTGGTTCTGGCATAAGAACAGATCAGTAGCCTATACTAGACTAGGCTAGAGTCCACTAGAAAAGTCTGAAAGCACATCTAGTATCTATATGTAAGGATGCTAAGATGTAACAACTAAAAATATCTGGTAAAGGGTATTGGGAAAATTGGTTTAGTGTTTAGAAATTATATTAAATCTGGATTCCCTCACCATGTCATATATTAAAATAAATTACAAGTGAATAAAGATTTAAGGAAAGAAATAATTAAAATATCAAGATACATAAATGCAGATGAATATTAACCATGCTCAGGCCAAGTAAGGACTTTGAGCACAAAAGTAATGGACATAATTACAAATGCCTGTATCAGTAAACTTGACTATGTAATAATTTATATTCAACAACAACAAAACTCTAGCAAGCACAACAATCTGGGGAAAAGATTTGTAACAGAATTTGGCAATAAGTTATCATCCATGAATCAGCAAGAAAATATTAACCCTGGGGGACCGGATTTCACTTATTAGAAGAAAACTTCTCTAATCTCATTGAATGCCAGAGAAGTTTTTTTTTAATGATTTTATTTTGTTTTGACAATGGGTGTAGGGTGAATATTCTCACACACTGCTGAAGGGAACTGTGACATGACGGTTTTTTTGGATGTCAGTTTATCAGTATATATTGGGAACCTTTAACATTCATACCCTTTGAACCAATTATATCACTTATAGAATTTACTCTGTGGAAATACAGATGCAGATGTTGAAGTATGTTCATTAATAGACTTGTTAAATAGCCATCCATGAAAAATGGTGGTTTTAAAAATAACAGCTTGAAATGTTGCTTATATAATATCAAGTGAAATAAAAACAACATACAATAAGATATCCAGTATTACTACTACCATTTGAGAAAAATTTACTAGAAGAAAATACACCAAAATATTAGCAAGAGTTAATTTTGTAAATGTCTTCTCTATATCCTTTTTGTACCCTTTATATTCTTTTTGTATTTTCTGTAATGAGTTTATATTATTTTTATAAGCAGTTTGAATACATGTGAAATGTTAAATTCTTTCCAGCATCTTCTCTTAATTGCATGTGTTTTTCACTAAACACTGAATTGGTTTAATGTAGAAAACTTCATCTGTTCGACTTCATTCTTTAAGTAAATACATAAACCATATTGGGGGAGGCGGAGAGAGTGAGTTTTGAGGAGAGAGGATTTTCGTGGTATTCTTGAAAGGATAAATAAAAGAATAAACATTTTATTTGACCCCCATTAGCCGTCGCTTTATACAGTAAATTGTATTTATGAGATGCCAGAGAAAAATAACTAATGAATTTATTCAAGGTGGTATAAATGTGCCACTTACAAATTTAAATTTGTAGTCACATCAGTGGACCGTTTTGAACTGAGTAAAATCTTTTATAAAATCAGACAAAATTTTAATGCCTAGGATGCAATGAAAGAAATGTATGTGGGAGTCTTTCAGTTAGAGTGGAATATAAGATGGAACACTACCTGGAACAATATTCATTTGAGATATGTGCAGTTTTTCTCTATTCCTGGAAGCTACACCTTTGTGCTGTGAGAAAAGCAAGAGGAGGTTCCTGATAGGGTCTGGTCTTTCAGTTATGCTGTAGGTAGATTGCTAGCTAGAGCCATTAGAAAAGGAGCTGGGTAAGAACATGATATCAATGTATTATGGGAGAGTAGCGTATATAAAAGAGTCACCTTTGTACTACGTGGGATAATATTCTAGCTGATAATCTTCTGCATTACTTAAAATTGGCAGTTCTTCCTTCCCAATAATAAAATACCTGGAAGGAGGAGTTTCTTTAAGTCAGAAGATCCATTAATGTACAAATAAATTGTACCCTATACGTACAAGTAAGTTGTCTGTACCCTACAATCCTACTCCTTCATTAAAAACAAAAACACAGTACCTTTAAGTGTCTTTTTCCTCCATAATTTATAGCACTTGCCTGGTATTGTGTTTAATTTTAAAGTCTTTGTTTTGATGCAGGGACGTTTTATTAAATATTAAAAGATTTGATCTGAAAGTGTCCCCACTTAGAGTAAAAAAGAACAGGCCTGAGTCATTCAGAAGGCTTTCATATGACATGTTGGCTTTGAAGAATTTATATTAATTATTTTGCCAAAAGCTTTTTTATTGCTTTTATATACCAGAATTGGATACAAGTTATTTAGTTTAGTGGTACTTAGTTCTTAGCATTTCCATTTCCTTTCCAGCCCTTATTTTCTTTCCTCCCAACCAAAAACAACAAAAAAGATTTTCATATTTTCTTTTAAGGCAGAATTCTGTTATCTCTTCTGTTGAGAAGAGATAAATAAGGGCAGGACGAAGGTGATGATTGGTATTTGGTGATGGAATGTTTATCTCACTTTGGATTTGCAATGACCATCAATAGGGACGAGCTGGAGAAAATTAGATATGCTTGTTAGCATTCTGCTACCAGCAACTACTGTGTATTGGAGAGGCCCTTTCTTGGTCTTGGAAGGCCAATTAAAATGTGTCTCTGGACTTCAGAGGGCAGTACAGATGAGAGTCTGCCACTCATCCTGGCACTTTTGAGTATCCTCAAGACATTGACACTAATGATTTATGAGTTAAGCATATTCCGTCACCGTATCTGCTCTTTGCTCCACACCCTCTCCCTTTCTTCCTTTCCTTCCTTGACAATGTTTGTGGGGTGATAAGAAAGAGAATTTTGGAACCAAGAAATGAGGGGTGGCGGGGGAGAGGAAGATGATGTATTTTTGACACTCTGGCTTCTTGCTACTCTGTCCCAGAATATACCCCCAGGCAATTGGAATCCCCAGTCGGAAAAACACTGGAGAATGACTTTCCTTCTGCTTTCTTTTCCCTTGCAGGAAACACATGAAATTGTGGCAATCAAGAAATTCAAGGACAGTGAAGGTAGATATATATATATGTATATATATCTGTATATATGTATTTTTCCTTCTGTATAAAGTTTTTATAAATAGAGTGTGGAAGAAGTGGGATCTAGCTGGTCAGACACTGTCTATTCCTGATATTTTGAAGTCACAGTCTCAAAGTGAATATAGCTTATTTCTTATGCTTTACTTTCAAACATTTAGTTCCTTTTATGTGGATCTTTTCAAATCTCACGATATTAGAAAATTCATCTTTTTATTTTAAGGTTGCAGTCACCTTTGGAAATCTTGCTCCAAAGGCTGGTTAGAAGAAATGTTGTTTACGCTGTTTCTAAATATTATTAAAATTTAAAAACTGGCTTCAAGTAAATACTTCTGGGGGTCCACACAAATAGCAAGTACTATGTGAAAGATTTCAGTATTGGTTACTGTCATCTCCAGCTCCTAGTCAGAATTAGAAATACAAGGATATATTGAGGGATTGATTTTATATTTAGAATAATGCATTGGGAGAATAAAAGCTTTTTAAGAAGAAATACTATGCTTAGGGGCCTTCATCATATCCGGACCATTTCAGACAGAGTTGTAAAATTACCCCATGCTGGGCAAGAAAGTTTAAAATAATGCATTTCAGTAGTTCATTAGTTTTAAACTCTAGACTGTTGGCCATCCAAAGATAGCCAAATAGAGAAACTCTTGACAAAAATAGGTGTGGCCTTTAAGGTGCTCTAGACAACATTTTTTTTCAGACTTTTTGGACTGAGACCCACACTAGAAATATATTTCATATCCTAACCCAGTGTCCGCACACATATGTAACACTATATGTAAATGAAGCAAAAATGTCACGAACTTCTTTGTTATATGAATGCGAAGCTCTCTACTTTCTGTTCTCTCCTGTTCATATAAATACCTATTGTGACATCAAATAGATTGACTTCACCACTAATAAGTCAGAGCCTGCTCTTTGAAAAACTATGGTCTAGGTGTAAGAAGTATCAACACAGCATCAATCTTGATATCTAATCAGAAGTATGGAAATAGCAGTCATAACTTACCTTCATCAGCACACATCCCCTAAGTGATGTAAGACACCAGCCTCTATATTTATGAACCCTCACCTCAGAGACTTAGCAAACATTAAATAACAAAAAGGGACTTGCTCCAGGATAGATGCAGTAGTATTTGATGTAATCCATCTCTGATGTGCTAGTTATATGAAACACATGCATATCAGCTGGGAACTTTAGCAGTCATTGTATGGGCAGGCATAAAGGGAAGGTAAAAAGGGGAAGGTAAAAAAGAACTTTTTGCTTGTTCTGGGGAGACAAAAAAATCTTGCTTCAAATGGGATATTTGTGGTCTAGCAGGAAGCAGTAGCCCCAGGCCATCCCACTGTGATACCATTGGAAATGAGCTCTTTGAGCAGTGACTTTGGGTCAACAGGTGGCTGAGAGACAAATGGTGATTTCCTAAAAAGAGTGGTTGCAACAGTAGATCAGAGCACAATCTTCGCATGCATGTAAAGGCTTCTGGCTGTGCATTCATCTTTCAGGGCATATTGGCAAGCATCAGTTACCACCAAAAATAATAACTGTCATCAGATTTTGTAAAAAGTACAATCTAGGCCATGTGTGCCATCTTTTTCTGTTTCTGAGACAGGGTCTCACACTGTCACTCAGGCTGGAGTGCAGTGGCGCGATCTTGGCTCACTGCAACCTCTACTCCCCAGGCTCAAGTGATTGTACAGCCACAACCTCCTGAGTAGCTGGGATTACAGGTGTGCGCCGCCACGCCCAGCTAATTTTTTTGTATTTTATTTGTAGAGACAGGGTTTCACCATGTTGCCCAGGCCGGTCTCCAACTGCTGAGCTCAAAGCGATCCGCCCGCCTTGACCTCCCAAAGTGCTGGGATTACAGGCATGAGCCACCTTGTCCAGCCCCATTACTTTCTTTTTAAGTGAATACCATGTTCTTTATAATCTCTATCTTGTGCATACCAATTCTTAGCTTCAATTATATATTTTTACCTGTGTTATGATAGCTTTAGAGTAGAAATCTAGTGTATCCATTGAAATTCATTGAGCACTGAGTGAAGTGCTGTAAGAGTTGAGGTGTGGATACTTTCAAGAAGCATATGACCTATTAGGAGAATTAAGACCTGCAAATAAATAACAATAAAACACAGTAGAGAACAGTTATTGCCTGAATGGAGACATGGAACTTGGATCATTTTGAGGTGAGAGAAACTGTTTCTAGACATGGTATTGGGAATGCATGAATAGTCTAGACATGGAAAGCATTTGATCTGCCCTTATTTTATTAAACCAACAAAACATTAGTCTGGTCTGCCCTCATCTCTGCTAGACCATTATCACTCACCATCCCTCAGAGGCATGCAGTCTTATCACCCACCCCACCTTGTCAATGACACCTACGTACCACCTACACATACTTCTAGAGGGATACTTCCAAAACATTTCTGTGCTAGAACCCAAAGATATATCCTATTATTCATAAACTTTTTCATTCCAGTCTGGCCCACTTACCTGCTGTTTACATTTCTCCCAGGGAGGTACTAGTGCTCTCTTTTTTCTGTCTTTACCCTTTTTCTCTGGCTGGAGTAGTGTCTTGCTTAATGGAAAGAAAGGATACATGTTCGGTAAACAACTCTTTTGGAGTGTGAAGTGTATATAGATAGTCTCATTCAGGTAAGGATGTCTATTCAACCCCTGTGTAAACCATTTAATTCTCAATCAGTTTATTATCTTAAATTTTAGCCAATTATAATAAAAAACAGAGTGTCATGATAATATTGCCCTCATTGTCATGTAGCTCTCATTAATCCCCTTTATTAGTTATTCTTGAAATATTCATTTGATATTATGGCAGTGATTATCTAGATCTAATGTTTAAAAGTCTTAGTGAAGATAATGAAATAATCCTGTAAAAATATTGTGAACTGAAATAGGATCTGCACTTGGTCTGAGCCATGTTCAAGGTAATCCAGTGCAGATGCTCCTTGACTTGTGATGAGGCCACATCCCAGTAACCCATCATAAGTGGAAAAAATTGTTACGTACAAAATGCTTTGGCTGGGCGTGCTGGCTCACACTTGTAATCCCAGCACTTTGGGAAGCCGAGGCAGGAGGATCGCTTGAGCCCAGGAGTTTGAGACCAGGCTCAGCAACATGGCGAGACCCTGTATCTGCAAAAAAATTTTTTAAAAATTAGCCAGGCATGGTGGTGCATGCCTGTAGTCCTAGCCACTCAGTAGGCTGATGTAGGAGGCTTGCTTGAGCCCAGAAGGTTGAGGCAGCAGTGAGCCGTGATCATGCCACTGCACTCTAGCCTAGGCAACAGAGTGAGACTCTGTCTCCAAAAAAAGCCTTTACTGCACTCAACTTACCACACATCATAGCTTTAGCCTAGCCTCCTTTAAACATACTCAGAACAGTTACATTAGCCTATAGTTAGGCAAAATCATATAACAAGGCCTATTTTATAATAAGGTGTTGAATAGCTCATGTAATTTATTGAATACTGTAGTAAAAGTGAAAACCAGAATGATTTTATGGGTATTCTAAGTATGGTTTCTCCTGAACGCATATGGCTTTCATGCTATTGTAAAGTCAAAAAATAGAAGTCAAACCATTGTAAGTTGGGGACCATGTATTCTCTCACTAATATCACGGAATATTTTGTGAGAATATATGTTAACTTCTAGTAGCTTTAAAAGATTTTGCTAATGTCCTACTTTCTTGTTAAATTCATATGTATTCACAAATTTATGTAAAATGTTTGTGAAACTATATTTTGTTAGACTACTATTTAGTTCAAGAAGTCTTTATTATCCCAGGATGATAGATCACTATTTAAAATGGGAATCAAAATTTCATAGCAAATAAAAGTTTATTTTGGGACTTTAAGTGGGTAAAATGAAACTAAAATTATGAAAATAAGTTTATAGTTAACACGAGTTAGGTTATAGTAGCAACTAATATGCTATTTCAAGAAAGAATCAAGTGTTAACCTTTTTGGGAGGAGGAACAGTTTTTAAAGTAAAATTGTAGGCTAGGCCAATGAATAGCTTATATAGTAAACAGGGTGATTAAGAAATATATAAAAAGCTTTGTCAGTTTTCTCTTCTTTTTTTATTCCTGTCTATGTGTCTTCTTCTTTTTCAGGCTGTGTGTGTAGGGCGGGGCGGGGGAGAGACAGGGTCTTGCTCCATATCCCAGGGTAGAGTGCAGTAGCATCGTCATGGCTCAATACAGCCTTGAACTCCTGGGCTCAAGCAATCTTCCTGCCTCAGCCTCCCGAAGTAGCTGGGACTACAGGTACACACTACCACTCCCAGCTAATTTTTTCATTTTTTGTAGAGGCGAGGGCTCGCCATGTTTCTCAGGCTGGTCTCGAACTCCTGGGCTCAAGCAATCTTCCTGCCTCAGCCTCCCAAAGTAGCTGGGACTATAGGTGCACACTACCACTCCCAGCTAATTTTTTCTTTTTTTGTAGAGGCGAAGGCTCGCTGTGTTTCTCAGGCTGGTCTCGAACTCCTGGGATCAAGAGATCCTCCTGCCTCAGTCTCCCAAAATGCTGGGATTACAGGCATGAGCCACCAAGCCTTGGCTTTTTGAGGTTTTTATTCTCTAGTTGTTAGCAGATACAGTTCTATCCGATAATTTATCAGTGTCTTTGCCTGTGATTCTCTCTGAAAGACTTTGACACCGTGACTTGGCGATATAGATTCCTGTTAAAAGGGAAGAATGTTTGAGTAACAAAAAATTTTTGTCTGAGCTTACTTCATTAGTTAATTTTTTCTTGTTTTGATGCTTGTTGACACTTCATAAATTTGGAGTCTCTGATAATGAGTTATTTAAGATACCCTAAATGATGGTATTCTAAGTTTGGCTATTAAGTTCCTGCAGAGAAATTTTATCTAGTAAACACCTGACCAACCAGAAGTCTCCATTGTATTAGTTCTGTTCATTGTAATAGTTCTGCTCATTATTTGGAATTTCTGAGAAGGGAAAAAAATGACCATAGACCATAAAGATACTAGAGATTATTTAGTTAAAAGGCACTTTTCAGACTATGTATAAATTACAAATTTAGCCCAATTCTTCCACCCTTCCTATGACTCCCATCTTCTACAATGAGGTTTGATGTTCAGATGATAATGTATCACTATTGGATTGTCATTCTCATACATACACAAGTACAAGTGTCTGCTGTCCTCAATTTATTAAATAACCCAAGAGCGCTGATTTAGATTATATAGCTTTGGACCAGCAAGAATTCAAAACGTTGTCTGTCCAACCTTTACTTGAGGAAAACCTATTGTCTAGAATTTATTTTTGACATACATTTGGACATTCTTTTTGCTTCTTTAGACTTTTCCATCTTTCCTTAAATGTAAGGTGATGGAGTGAGAGGAGAGCCTCTCTGCTTGTCACTGGGCCTCTGTGCATGGCAAGGAGGCTGACTCCAGGGAGCTATGCAGTAGTCTACATTTAAGATGAAACTTAGGTTTTGTCTCTGCTTTTATATGAAATAAAATTACTTGCATTTCATATTCTGCTGCTTAATGTTTTCTATAGAGAACTATCTTCCTCTTGGAATGGACATATTCTTCTTAATTGTTAGAAAACATTTAATTGATCATCTGTTCTGTCTTCTAATTTATTTTATTCTTCTGTTTACCCAGACACACTGGAAAGCTCTATACTGATCTCTGGATCAGGAGTACTCTGGTCTCTTATTTTATATAATGGTACAAAACCAGAGTTCGTAATCTGTAGTCCTTAAATTCAAGAGCCTGATTTCTATGTGAAAGAGGCCTTGAAACAAAAAGTCCAACCCTTGACTAAACAAAGAATTTGATTAACTGAGCTTGAGCATTCTGGCTAGTCATGGTTTTACCATACTTCCTTTTCATTTTCAACATGGACCTCCTTCAAACTTCAGGGATTCTTCTAGGATTTGGTGATCATTTTACATCTTCTGTGATTTCATAAATTTCTACTGTGCTTTTACCTGTTCTTCATCTCTAAAGATTGGAGGGTCCTCATCTTTCTTGGCGTATGTAACAGTAGCACTAGCATTCAAACTCCCTCAGGCACAATGTCTGTCTGTTGATCTCCCTTCTTCAATAAGAGCAACCAGACTCAAATATGGCACCCCCGTGGTTTTGATCAAGGATGGGTTGATTTTGCTTTATCAGTTTATCTGTTTAAAGGTCCATTTGGGGTGGGGGGGCTCTTCGGCTATACAAAAATGTCAGGTTTGTGATTTCACAAAGTAGGTTACAGCTATTCCTGGATTTCCTTTCTAAGCCCACAGTTCTTTAAAAATAGAGTTACAATAGAGTTTCTGCTCATCTTTAGGTTTTTCTCTTTTCATCAGTTATCTTTTAATCTCCTTTGCTCCTGTGATCTTTCTTCTTAAGAATTGTTCTCTTTTACTTTAGTAAATCGTTCCTGATTTTTAGGTATGTTAACTTGCCTTACTGGTAAGTTTAGAAGTAGGACAGTTTTGGGGTTGTTTTTACTTAACATCCTTTTTCCACCCTGCCATTTTGTCCTCACTCAGTGGGGTTTCTATATATCTGCACATAACTTTGTCAGAGTTGATCCTGCATTCAGCTAAACCCCCTCAGTGATAACTGATGACAAGGTGGGTCAGCATGCACATAAGCAGTTATCACATAGAAGTATGGACTCGGGAAGAGTCCTTCTGAATAATACAGTATAACTCAGCCCCAGTGTACAGATGATGGACCTCAGGCCCAAAGTTGCATGGCGTGTATGTGAATAATTGCAACTAAAATGCTGACCCAGGATCTTCGTTGAGTTTTTCTTCCACCCATACAATGCCGCCTTGCCGTTCAGCTAAACGGTAGCATAGTTATACCTCAACCTGGGTACTGTGACTCACTTTCCAAAACTCACTGTATTGTATACTATGCCACCTTTGTTCCTATGAGGTAGAATGTGACCTTCAGCTCATGCACCCTGAGAAAGTTATCCTTTCTAGACTTGGTTTCTTCATTTGTAAACTGGAGCCCAACCTTGATAAAGAATCCTAGCCTAGACAAAGAATCCATGGGGATTATTTCAACTACATGGCAGTGATTTTTGTGCTCATTTCAGTGGGCTGTGCTACCATCCTTTGAAAATGCCTTACTGAATGCTTTTGTGAGGCATTTTGTAATGCCTTGCAAAATGCTTTCCTACTTTGTGTACCTCCCAGAAGAGAAGCCTGTGTAATTCGACTGTGCCTTCCTTTTCCCCTCGTCATCTGATAATTTAGTTGACAATTTTCATCATAAAGTGCAGGGCAGGCCAGGAACCTTCAAAGTACTTAGAAAAGCAAAATTATAGGATGTACCCAGTAATAATGAAGAGCGCCCATTTTGCTTGAATTTAGGGAATTAACTCCACTTCCTGCCTGTTCCCATTCATTGCAATCTTAGTGCTCAAGTGTTTACCTCAACTTTTAATACTATGACTGGCATAAAGTAGAAAAGCCTTTATTTCCTAAAAACAGCTGCTCAGATGAGGTTGTTTGGGCGCTACATTCTAGGTAATTTTGTGTGCTGCTTTTTGATGATTCATTTATCTTCTCTAACCATTGTTAAGTGGAGTCAATACAGATTCGAATAATGTATGTATAACAAAGCAGCAAAGTTCCATGAGGTTTAGGCTCATAATCAATAAAATTTTAATGAAAAGAAATAATAGATTATTAGATTTGAAAAAGGCAATAGGATTTTTGGGAGATGGAGGCATTTATTTGTTTCTTTTACTGATGAAAACTTAAGTGGCTTGCCTAAAGTTGCATGGTGTACTGTTGGTTGATTAAAAGGCTGAGTCCAAAATGAAATAATAAAATAAAATAAAATAAAATAAAAATAAAAGGCTGAGTCCAGAATCTAGGTCTCCCTAGTCCTAGTCCACTGTTCCTTCTACTAAAACCATTCTGATGCGGCCATTCTGAAGAGGGTTTATCCATTAGCAAAGTGAAACTGCCACAAGCTGGTAACAAATAATAGTACGATGTTTTTTCATTTGCATTTCCAGTACCAAGAATTCACCAAGCATCATAGCTTATGGATGCTCTTAATGATTTTCTTTCTATTTAGGTATTTGTGTGCATGTATATGTGTGCGTTCTTGACCCTGAGCACTGTCAGTGTTCTGTGTCCTCCATTGTTTCTAATCACATACTGTAGAAGACACCTAGGGACAGAGGTGAATAGGGAGAAAAGAAATTCAGTTTATCATGCTGCGTGATAAGCGGTGCTTGAGGAAATTGACAGTGCTGTAAGAAAACTGGGAGGCAAAGTGCCTATTGTTTGCCCTCCAGTTGCTGTGACTGAAGTGAGGAAGAGTTAGGCATGTATGAGCAGAGATTTCCTTACGGCCACAGGTGAAGCATTCATATAGGAAGAATGTATTGATCACCTCTCCTTGTGTCAGGTACAGTCCTAGTGTATATTGTTGAACAGAGGAATTGAGTCCTGTCCTCCTTGAGCTCTTGATTTAGCAGGGGTGGTTGCATAGATTGTATACCACTAAGCAAACAAATATATCAAGAAAAATGGTGAGAAGTTCTGTGAAAGAAAAGTCCAGAACTGTGATAAGGAATAATGGGGATGGGGGCCTACTTGCTTTCATGGTCTGGGAAAGGCTCTGGAGGAGTGACATTTAAACTAAGACCTGAAGGAGCAAGCCCTGTCAAGAGTCTATGTAGTAGACTGAGCATTGTCGGCAGAAGGAGCAAGTCTGAAGGCCATTAAGGTGGAAAAATGAAGTTTGGGGCTATTTTGGGAACTGAAAGATGGAGGTGAGGGAGAGGGACATGAGATGGGGATGGAAAGACAGGCACAGACCAGGTCATGAGTAATCAGTAGACTTGTATCTTGTTAAATTAGTCCCTCGTTAGATCATTTGTTTCTTATTTGAGATCTATGTGTTATTCTGTTTCTTAGAGATAGATGGATTTTAGTTTGATTACCCCAACCTTGAGTAACTCAGAGGGGATATCAGAGAAGCATGTTCCTGATCTTGCTTCTTTAGGAAACTGCTGGTATTCCTGGGCTTCAGCAGCTGCAGCTACCTTAGCATTCTAACAGTCACAGAACACCACTGCTCTGGCGCAGCCCCAATTTGCAGAACACCTGGACCTTTGTCCTCTCCCAATCCTCTAAGTTACTTTGGGATGTCCCCAATTGCATCTCAGACATTCCCCCACTGCCAGGTGGCATCCACTGTCATGCTCTTTTCCCTGTAAGTACCCAGTTCCCTATTGACCATCTTGGTGTGAGCCAGGTAATTCACTGCTTATGCACAGTTGACCTTTCCTACTGCTGGTTCTTGTGTTCTCATAGGCAGTATGTCTCTTGGTCCTAATCTGTGTTCCAGTGTTCTCCAACAGCTTTCTGGCTAAAGTAGAATACTTCACTTATGTAACCAGTTCACAAGGGAGTGTTGACTCTATGCTCCCAGTTTGTTATGGATACTCGGGTGCTACAAAGCCCTTCCCTTTTCTTTAAACTCAGTTTGAGTGGAGGGTTGGGAAAGGGGACTGGGATAGAAAATAATCTGAGGAAACACTCCTGGCTCTGCATTTAGAATCTTCCCTCTCCCTTTGGAATCCATTCAGCCTTTTTCCTCCTGCGTGCCTTGCTTAGAGAGCCTTTCTTCTAGAGAGTGTATTTATTAGGCTTCTGTGCCCCTATCTCCACACTCCATTTTCTTCCTTCTCACACTGAAAGACATGTCTGATCCTGAGGGTCACACAGCTCTCAAGCTGGGATTCTGGCCCTTACCCAAAAGCTTGTGGCTGCATGTGTTTTAGACTTCATAATTTTTGGATTTTAGAATGGACGTGTGGCATGTTATAATGCATAGTACCCAGTAATCAAGTAGTATTTCTATAGCACAACATATGAATGTTCATATTAGATTGGATTAACAAAGACTGTAAATAGTCTCATGTCATTTCATGTGTTAGCCCTCAGTGAATTTGCCCCAAACTTCGAAAAAGCTTTCAGTTTTTAGACTGTGTTTTGGATTTTGGACTTGTAGATGAAGGATTATGAACCTGTATCCTGGTACATATATGCAAAAACATGGTAGTTAAGATTTCCCGGGTAAATCTAAAGGTATAATACAAACTCACTTAAATAGAAATATTATTTTCATCACTCCCCTGCCAATTAATCCATTAGAGTTAATATGATTTCTGTCCTTCCTCCATAACCGTGGAGGTTATCATGAATGAAGTTGATGGTATGGAAGAGGGTCTATTGGTTCAGCATAAGTTCTCCATCCCAGAACAGCTACACCATCTGGGATGGACAGATGGACATGCTACAGGGAGGACAGCAGGAACCTATAGCAGCTGCTGTTCAGAGAGAAGATTAGACACTCTCAGAATTCCCTGCAACTTGGCTGTGACTTGCATTGTGGATGCTTGGCACATGACCTCTGCTCCCTGAGGTGACTCATGCAGCCTAAGGAATAAAATGCTCTTTTAGGCCAAAGCTTCATGCCATCCTTAAAAACATCAGCTACTACAGATGCTGGCTGCATAGAGGTTCCTCTGCACACTGATACTTTTGATTCCTTATGGCCTTTTTAATCTCTTTCCTTCCTTGTATAGAGTGTTAGAGTTCAAATGACAATGGATGCTTATATTGTATCTGTAAGTGTGTTTTTATACATACACATAGTAAAAGAAGTATAAGAAAATTTTTATACATACGCATAGTAAAAGGAGTATAAGAAAATATAAACAGGAAGTCAAGTTTGTGCTGATCAAGTAAACCCTTTCTTCGATTTTCTTATTCTTGATCCTTTCAACAAGAAAACATATTATTTAATATTCCATTCTTGGACTTCTTATGCAGAAGTACTCAAAGTGGAAAGTGAAATTGGAGTGTTTTCAGTGTTCTTGGAATTCTTTGAACAGTAGCTTGAAAGTTTTCCTTTTACTCTCTTCACCATTATTTACATTCTAGAAAATGAAGAAGTCAAAGAAACGACTTTACGAGAGCTTAAAATGCTTCGGACTCTCAAGCAGGAAAACATTGTGGAGCTGAAGGAAGCATTTCGTCGGAGGGGGAAGTTGTACTTGGTGTTTGAGTATGTTGAAAAAGTAAGTCATTAATTGCCAATGTGCAGTTTTGCCCTATTCTTTTATTTAATTTAGTTCTTTTATTTAATATTCTTTTATTTAATTATTTTTTATTTTTTTCTGACATTATTTAAGAAAATACTGTTATCTAATATGGCTTATCAATGTACTCATAATCTGAGGACTTTAAAAATGAAAGTGTTGTTCATAATCACTAAACATTCTGAAATATATTTAAGAGTTTTGTACAATTAAACTGTATAGAGATAATCATAAGTTTAAACAATATACTGATTTGGCTTCTGAAGTCTTAAACTCTATGTTCAACAAGTAATTTTTAGACTTGACTTAACTAAGCCTAAACTGAGGGAGAAACTGGTAAGCTGACAGTGATGGTACAGGCTGGAAGAGGCTGTATAAGATACCACACTGAATTAGACCTAGGCTGGGGAATGAGTGGGCCCAGGAAGCAGCATTTGTGAACTGCCAGTGCTTTGGCTTTATTTGAGGGAAGGAGCTGTACTAGGAGGCCTAAGGTGAGGCTTGAGGTGGTAGATGAGACCATAAGTCAATAGTTGCAAGCATTGGAAAAGGAAAGAAAAGCATGCATTGTTTGAGCTGTCTGTACACTTGCCTTAGCATGTATTAAAAAATGGTCAACTTGTTGGTGACAATTTTAATAACATGACCTAAGGGCAAATGTATGTTACAGTAATCAATAATGTGTGCCTAGAAATTTCTTGGAGAGGGGCCTCGTGCAGTGGCTCACACCTGTAATCCCAGCACTTTGGGAGGCTGAGCCAGGCAGATCGCTTGAGCCTCAGGAGTTTGAGAATAACCTGAGCAACATAGTGAGACCCTGTCTCTAAAGAAAAAGAAGAAGAGAAATTTCTTGGAGAGCAGCTGACCTACAGCAGTTGTTAAATGGTCAAAAACTTAAACAGATAAACACTTTAACAACAGTAGAAGAAACTAGAGCCAGGCAAACCTTTAAGCAAGTTTTCTTGATGAGTAAATAGGTGGCTCCTGCCAATTCCTATGCTGTTGTCCAAAGAAGGTTGAAGCAGGAGAGGTTTATGTTGGCTGCAGGTCTATATCCAGGTTCTTGCTATACCATAAATGACAGAGTATCAACATTGTTATAACCAAATGGAAGGCAGTATTGCCAGGGTAACTGACCAGTAATGTGACTTTGAATGCATTCAGACTTTACAAATAGTTTTTTTGAAATAATAAAAAAAAAAGTACATGTAATAATTTAGTTACTAGAGAAACTGGAATGGTACTGGAAGGTTCTTTGTAGTCTTAAACCACTGCTTTATGTTCCTTTTCCAGAATCTGTTTTAAGTTTCTTTTTCTGTGTCAATTTATACATTCCTCTAAGGTAACTTCCATACCAAAATAAAACTAAAAGTTGGTTTTTAAAAAAAAGTTCTATTTAAAAAAAAAAGAAAAAAAAAAAAGGATTGCTATAGTAGGATTCCAGGGGAAACCAGATACTCTTTATTTTTTAAAAAATTTTTAGAGATGGGGTCTCATTATATTGCCTAGGCTGGAGTGTGGTGTTTATTCACAGGTATGATTATAGCACACTGCAGCCTCAAACTCCTGGGCTCAAGCAAATCTTTCACCTCAGCCTCCTGAGTCGCTAGGACTACCGGTGCACGCCACCATGCCTGGCTGCTTTTTATTTTTTCATTGTCATAAATAATCATGCAGTTTGTAGTTTTCACTACCAAATAAGAAAATTTTGACATCTCTTTTAGTTTATCTTTTTTATTTCTGTTCTACTCATGGTGGTTGTTCATTATTAATAATAATTTAATACAACAAATGGAGAAGTCACCTCTGTGTATCTGTTTCCTCACTGGGAGAGGCAGTTTTGTATGTCTGAGATCTCCCTGCTGGTAAATGGCTGAGCTGCTACTAGAACTCCAGTCTTCTGAGAGTCAGGCCTGAGATTCTTCCCCCGACCCTGTGGTTCTTAGGTAGAACATGACTGTCACACCTGCCACATTAGTGGCAGTACGTCATAATTGACAGTGAGTCTCAGGAGAGCAAGGAGAAAGTTCTCTAAGGGATAAGGGGCTAGTAACAGAGACCCAGGATTACAGAGGCTTAAACAAAATAGAAGTTTCTTTCGCCCTCACATATAAATACAAAGGTAGGGCAGTATAGGACTAGTGTGGCAGCTCTGCTCCACCACACTGAGGTGACCTTGTCCTCAAGGTCAGGATAGAGTTCCAGCTGTCACATCCCATTGGCCAGGACATCATTGCATGACCACATTAGCTGCAAGGCAGAAGAGAAACGTACTCTTTGTTCTGGGCAGCTAGGCCTCCACTTGAAAATTGTGTTCCTGCGGAGTAAGGGAAGACTGGATACTGGAAGACAATATCTCTGCCACTGAGGAATTTAGAATAGAATATGAAACAAGAGATACAATTTGTTTTCCGTATTACAAAGCCTTCCTATTCCACCTGTCCTTTTGGGACCGTCTATGAATTTGTTAATTGAAAAAGAGAATTCAAATGGAGAATCAAAAAACGATGCATACATACTTAAAATGTTTATTTTAATTGGAAACATAAATACTGTATGTATTCATTTAACACGCTATAAAGGTAGGGTCAAGTCCTTTTGCCTGTCACTCTTCTGAAGTTCTGATTGGTCTTTTTTACATACGTCATACTCATAATGCATCTTTAAGGTAAAGCAAATGCACAAAAACATCTGCAAAGCAATCTCAGTGCAGAATCCTTCAATGGACATGCTTATCCCCACTAGCACCCATTCCTTGCCAGTGTTTTGTAGTTGTCTCACGTTTGATTAGATGGCAATAAGTTTAGTGGCTTTTCCTTTATTATTAAGCCTTTCTAAAGTATTCAACTTTGTTTTCTTATAAACAGCAACTCTTTTTTTAAGAAACATTATTTCATTGGTTTATATGGTATTTAATTGTATTAAAATAACAAGTGTATCTGTTATAAATAGGCATGGGAGTAAATACAACTGATTCTTTATAGGTATACAACTTGACTGGTGGGAACAAAACTGTGAGGCCAAATTAGAGCAGTGATTTTCTAACTGGTCTTATGACCCCTTCACACTCTGAAAATTATTGGGAACCCGAAGAACTTTTTGTTTATGTGTATTTTATCTATTAGTGTTTCTCATATTAGTCATGACCAAGCAATATAAAAATATTAGTTCATTTTAAAATAACAATAAGCATATTGCATGTTAACATAGATAAGTTTGTATGTCAGTTATTCTTTCAAGTAAAAAATGGCGTTCCACATAAAAAGCAGCTCGTTCAGCTTGCATCTCAATCCTCCAAGTGCTTTCCCTCAGGACAAGCATTGGACAGATGGCGCATGTGCAGCAGAAGGGCTTTATGTGCAGTCTGCCATTTTATCATGCAGATTCCAAAAAAGACATGTAGTCAAGAATTGAAATTTAGTCAAAGTAATATTTTGTACTGCTTCATCAAGGATGCCCTTAACTAAAACTTCTGTTTTCTTTTTTAAACGCAAGGTTTAACTGGATTAAAGAATCCAATGCCTTTATTCATGCTGAGGTGCCAGCAGTTTACCCATTGTTGCTTTGTACCATTAGTGTAAATGCCAACACAGTGAAAAAGGCAAACATCACAATCTTATTATGAATATAGTTTTGACTTCATGGGCCCTCCACAAGGTCTGAGACCCCACAGATCCACATGTCACAGTTTGAGAACTGCTATCCTGGATGGTTGCCTACAAACAATAAGCTATGATTGTACCATGGGCCTTACTTGTACTTTACAGTGGGAAAGAGAATGGTTAATCTGGAAATTCAATAGAGACTGGCTAAGTGGAGTTTCTACATAATAAAAAATTTTGCATGAATTTTATTTATAATGGTGTCTGACTCCAAATTAAGGTTTTTGAATATTGAATTGTATGGGGTCTGTGACTCTTTATTTCAATAGTATTTTCTGGCCTGTTTGAATTTTTGTACTAAATGTATTGATCATTTTTAATTTTAGAGATCTTTTTTTTCTTCCAAGAATATTTCCCAGATCTTCCAGATGTATTTTAAAGGCTTGATTTTTATCACAAGGTTCTGTTGCAGAGATACAGCACACTGTGTTAAAAAGGACTCTTTCCCCCCTTTATACATTACAGTGTCATATATCTACTTTGTATTGTTTTTCTCTTCTAATTATTCTAAAATAATGCCTGAAAACCTTTAGGGAGAGTGAAAAGTATACAGGGTTATTATTTGGAGTAGCATTAGGGAATAGTAAAAATGGAATTCCTCATAAAAGAAAGCCACAATTTTAATGCTGATTCAGCATGAAAAAGTTGTAGATAGAAAGCAAAACAATAAAAAAAATGCTCTATATTGGATGAATTATTCTAGATGCTTTGTAAAATTGTTAATACATAATTTACAGGCCTACCTAATTTGGGAAATTAATGACTATTTAATTTTTAGAATATGCTGGAATTGCTGGAAGAAATGCCAAATGGAGTTCCACCTGAGAAAGTAAAAAGCTACATCTATCAGCTAATCAAGGCTATTCATTGGTGCCATAAGAATGATATTGTCCATCGAGGTGAGTATGAGATTTTTAAAATGGAAAATATTAAAACATCAAGTAAAGTTAAGAGTATTTCACATGTTAATGTCTTTAAGAATATTTTCATAAGCATTGGCATTGCCTTTTAAATTAAATATATTTTGAAAGTGCAAAACATGAGAAATCATTTGCTCTCCAAATCTCCTTTTCTGTCACCAAAAGGATGGATTACAAATTTATTTGGATATTGTAGTGAAATCTTTACGTTTGTATAACTATTATAGATCCACTCCAAACTGTAGAAATGCCTGGTGATATAAGAGAACTCAACAAATGTGAACTTTGAAACTTATTTGGGGATAGGAGAAGAGCAAAATGTTGATCTCTATAGCCTTGGTCCTGCAGGTAGACCAGGTAATGTGAAACAACTCTGAATCAGGCTTTATATAGGTGGTCCCTAAGTCACCGGCCCCTATTGGCACTCATGTCTCATTCCTTCTTACACCAACAATCTCCAGTATGTATCTTCACCTCCTAATTTTCCCTACCCCTTAGTGAAAAGTGCCCATTGTCTGCAGTTGCAGGCATGATCAACCTCGCATAAAGGTCATAATTATACTCCCATAAACTGTTTTGTCCTTTACTGCCATGAAGTGGGTGGTTTATAACAATGAAAGGGAAATTACTTGCTCAGCATCATATTTGACTCTACACCCATTATCTTCTCCTGATAATCTCTCTTGCATTGGAGAGTTTTACAGTAGTGGGATGCAAATTAATACAACAGTGACCCTAAATATTTATAAAAAATATTGCAGTATCTATGTTTTGTCTTTGGATTAGCAGATAAAAGAATGCTACATTTTAATTTACCTATACACAAATGCACAAGGATATCACTTTTAAAAATTCTCACTTGTAAGAATAGTTTAAAGGTCATATGAAGAATGCCAACGTCTGTTATTCCTAGAAACAGTTTATATTTCTCTTGCATTTGACTCTCATAGCAATTACCTTATCAAGATTGTTGGTAGCATGGGTAGATCTCTACGTCAACTGGACATCTAGTGTCTGGGGTAATGATTCTAGTAACAGTCTATACTGTAGTTTGGGGATATTAATAAGGAGCTGAGTTAGGTGCATTTCCATCATGATACTGTGATTTGGTTACGTGCATAGTGAATCAGTGGTTGCAAATTAATGGTAGAAACCATGATTTGAAATCTACAGATTTCACTACCTCTGCCCTTTCTCCATTTGCACCTTTACCATATGATAAAGATGATGGGTATTCTATTCTAAAAATACAATTGTGAGATGCCTCCCAAGGAGAGAATTCAACTGCATTTTCTGTGAATTTCTACTTAACTCCCACCACATCTTCATAACATCCATGGAAAAAATTAGAAGTCTTAATTTGACTCATCCAGTATGGCTTCAGCATTAGACATTGATAATTGTGAACCATACAGAAAAGCTAAAGAGATGTAAATATAGAAATTATGTAGAAGAATGTAACAGAAAGCATATCTTGTATTTTTTTTCCAGTAAATATAATGCTAGCTACTTATTCTCATGTATTTTTAAAGTATTTCGTGGGTGTAAGCATTTTATATTTCTATCTCCCAAAATTTGTATTATTAGTATTTTATGAGGTAATAATAGTTTTTTGAAATATGTTGGCCTAGATTTAATTATTCTTAAAATTCAGAGATCCAACTAATCCTTTTAATATTTAAAGAGGAAAAAATTGTTTTTGAAGTTGTGGTCTGCATGTTTCTGAAAAAGAAATTCATTGAAACTTTTATGTACCAGCATAAAATATGTTACGTTTCTTTTTGCTGCCACAGTTTTCTATTGAAATTACTCTAGATAACAGTGTCAATCAGGAGAACATAGAACATTTTTACTAATTTTTTTTTATCTTGACACTCCAGATATAAAACCAGAAAATCTCTTAATCAGCCACAATGATGTCCTAAAACTGTGTGACTTTGGTAAGTTAAAAAGAAATTAAGTCCTGGTACTTACAGAATTAATTTATTGTAACACATAGGTAGCTTTTAAAGGAATATTAAAAGTAATTGTTATGTTTTGACTTAAATTGGTAGAGGAACATTCTTTTGAGTCATATGTTGAAAAATTGATTGCTGGAAGAGTACTGCTCTCTTCAGAGTATTGTCTATTTTTAAAATTTTATCATGGTTTTTGTTTAATCAGAATTCAAAGCAAATACACCCATACACCCAATATCTACTGACTTCACAAAAATTTTTTTTTAATATTGATAGTTGTTCCAAGTTTAATCATAAACACTAAAATATTCTTCTATAAATACACATAAGTATTTTGTATATGCAATTGTTATATATCTGTAAAGTCAAAAGACATTTTTAGAACATTTTCATTTGTTCCCTCTAAATGTTCAATGAATGGGATTAGTAATGTATAATATTCCAGCTTTTGATTGAATGTATAGGGAAATTTTTTTAGTTGTACTCTCTCCTAGTAGAAAATTGTCTATGTCTCCCATGTAGATAACTCTGTATTAAGCTCTGTTAAACATTTAAATTAAAATAATTCAGAAAAAAAATTTAGATTGTATGTTAGGGTTGTTTAGGTCATGGGTCACTTTTTAAAATAATAATTTTGCCTGACCTGTGTGCTGAAAAATAAACACTTGATTTTTTAAATGTCTTTTTTCACATATTTAAATATAATCACAAATACAATGTAAACCTCCACATATAACTAAGAATCCCTCTCCTTATAAGGAAAAAGTAGATCAGATTAGTGCATAGGAGGTGAATTACACAAGCAAGAAATAGAGGCATTGTCAAAATTTGCTTCGTAGAATGACCCATTTTGTCCAGTGTAGCAATTGGAAGCATGTGTAGCTGTTGTCACTCAGTATTTTCAAAGATTTTGAATATTATCAACCTGTTTGCCTGAGAAAAAATATTTTACAGGACTTAATTTTCGTCATACTTTATGATAAGGAATAGTATGTAAAAGAGTCTTTCTATGTCCTAAATTTATAAAGAATGTGCTTAGGAAAAAGGAAATATTGAATACTGGATCTGAAAGATTTTAATTGTGGCATTTTTAGCATTTTCTTAGCTTTACGATTTTCAGGAACAGCATCTGTTTCTGATTTCCTGTCCATAATTGTGATTACCACCCAAAGCAGAGACTTAAGTTACTGAAAATATAAAGCAAGTTATAAATATAAAAGAATGCCTATAGAATGGTTAATAGTAGGAAAAGATTACTCCTGGTCTGGCATTATTTCTCAGAGAAAAGACTGTTGTAAATGGTCAGGAAGTTACTCCTGGCAGCACCACATGCGGTATTCTGTGTCCTGTGTATCCCTAGCAAGGACTTCCTAATTGCTTCCGCTCCCAGAGTACGCACTCCTTGGTCTGACTTGAAGAACCCCATTCAAAAATACAAATATTTCTTCAAAGCGTGTCTTATGAAGAAACATTGATTATCTGAAGTTAGGGGTTTTGTTTTATGCTGGGATTGTTTTTATTTTTTACCATTTCATTTTAAGAAACACTATTTTCCATGTCTCAAAACTGACGTACACCTTAATTTTTACCCTTAATTTAAATGTTCTGATTCTCTATAACTATTCACAGTGAACCTATATTGTGTTTGGTGAGTTAGATGGATGATTAACTTATCCTCCTGCCTTATTTTGTGGCTATGCAGTAGCCCTAAAACCTTTTCAAAGGGTGGGGGTAAAAGTAGTGGTAGAATCTGTAATTGGTAACTAAGAGACCCCTAATATGCTCAGTCATTAGGAGATGATAGTAATTTTGGCCTGCTTTGTTTCCATCACTGTTTATGTAAGGGCTAGAACTGCTCAGCAACAATACATATGCAAATACTATGTAAGTGCCACATAGCAAAATTAATGACCGTCTACAGTATGTTAGTTTGACTTTGATATTGATTTCTAGCTTTTGTGGGGACTTTATTTCATTTTTTTCCTAAGGTTTGCATTTATTGGGAGAACTGATTTAAAAGTATGCTCTGAATAATTATAAAAGCATGGGATGACTTCGAAAACACGGTTTTCTTTAGCATAGTGAAGAGACTGGGTTTGTAGTGAATACATTGTATGTCTTTCAATTGACATGGAACACTCTACTAACTTTTTAAGATAGCAAGGATATTATTAATAAATAGCCCATGTAAGAACAGTCATTACATTCTTTTGATGTTGTTTAAAGTATTACTAGCGCTGAAATATTTTGCCAACATGAATTACTGTTTCTTTTTCAAAGTTACAACTTTGGACTTTACTATCTTTCAGGTTTTGCTCGTAATCTGTCAGAAGGCAATAATGCTAATTACACAGAGTACGTTGCCACCAGATGGTATCGGTCCCCAGAGCTCTTACTTGGGTGAGTTACCATCCCAAAATAGAATGACATTTCCACATCTGCTGATTCTATTGTCATTTGCTTTGAGTTCATCTATGGAAAATAAGAACTTCACTTAATTAAATGTGTCAGTTACATACTGCGGTATAACAAACTACCTAAAACTTAATGGTATGAAACAAAGCACTTTGTTTGCTCACAGTTCTGGGCATAGGGGAATCAGCAGTTCGAGTTCAGCTGGGTGGTTCTTCTGCTCGTCTGTCTTGGAGTCACTCATGAAGTTTTAGTCAGCTGGTAGGTCATCTGGGAGCTGGTTAGTTTAGGGATCTCAGCTGGGTCAGACCATCTCTGATCCCTGGAAACTTATCCTCCAGTAGGCTATTCCAAGTTTCTAAGTGTGATAGTTGGAGAATTCTCTGCTGTAAGAGGTAAGGTAAGCCCCAAAGCAACAGTAGCTTTCAAGCCTTTTTTTGTATGGCTTTTGCCTCATTGACCAGAGCATGTTACATGACCAACCCCTGATCCATGGTATGGAGAAATAAATTCCACCTCTTGATGGGACAAGTGGCAGAGCCATATTATAAAATGGCATATGTATGGAAATGGAAGAAATTAATTGTAGCCATCTTTGCTGATAAACTTCCACATTAAGAATGTGAATATCCACACAGTTTGACATTCTGGCTTATCTATTTGTTCATTTATTAATTCATCAAATACTTATCAAGTATCTCTTACATGCAACCACTTTGCCAGGCACATGGAGGAAATATTGAACTAGACTGAGCACAGTGGCTCACGCCTATAATCCCAGCACTTTGGGAGGCCAAAGCCAGCAGATGGCTTGAGCTCAGGAGTTCAAGACCAGCCCGGGCAACATGGTGAAACCCCATCTCTACAAAAAAAAATACAAAAATTAGCCAGGCATGGTGATTCCTGACTGTAGTCCCATCTACTCAAGAGGCTAAGGCAGGAGAATCACTTAAGTCCAGGAGGCGGTGGTCGCAGTGAGCTGATATCCCACCGCTGCACTCCAACCTGGGCATCAGAACAAGACTCCATCACACACACACACACACACACACACACACACACACACACACCCAAAAAACAAAAAAATGAACCAATTGCCATTTTTGTTCTGAACAGTGTAAATCCCGTTTGATGATAAATGGCTATTCAAACTAGCAGTGCATTGATGATTTTCTCACTAACATCTTCTACATTCATCCACTTTGTGCCCACCCTTTAACTTTCAGTGCTCTTTAATTCATCTGTTAGTACCAGAAAAAGGTCTTCTGATAAGGTTCTTTTCTTTTTAGTACATTTTAACTTTAAAGCCTAAGAAGGAGCCTGTAGTTCTCATTAATAATTCCCTACCTACCCTAGTTGTAGGATTATTTTCCCTAGATTGTATTTCCTTCTTTGGGACCACCCAAAAACATAATTTATACTCCACAAATAAAATTAGATATAGTGATAATGATGACAAGTGCACAAATTATAGGTCTCATTTCTTTAGCGTGCCATACGTGTATCTGGGGGACATGAAGAATTTAATTTTTAAAAATGTTTTTTATATAATAGCAATATAAGTTTCTGGATTTTTTTTTTCTGAAGAGCATGATGACTACATGTTTAAGTTACTCAGGGTTTATTTTGATATTAACTACTTATTTTCCAGTGTCTACCAACCGTCTAGTAGTAATTCTTGATTCATTGCTGACCTAAAGCCTGTAAGAATCATTGACATTAGTTTTTGAAAGCTTTACTATTTTTTTTTTTTAATCAAAAGCTTGCTTTATCCTGAAAAACGAAGATGCTTAGTCACTTTATTATCTCTTCCATTGTGTGGGCAGAGTTTAGAGTTTTTAATGCTAATTTTTAATCTTAGAATCAGGATTGATTTTGTGATTGTCCATATTTCTTCCGTGTACCTTTTGGACTCATTGGGATGCATAGTCCATTTTCTTTTGGGAGAAGTGAATTTACTGGACACTTTACCGATGGAGAAACGAGTATGAAGTAGATCATTCTTAGAACCGCATCTGAGGACTCAAGCGTAGGAGAAGGGCTTGTTATAATATGGTGTTGTCTGTAACATGGCCCCAAAAAGTTTATTTTGAGGAAGCCTTATTGTGAATCTTCAGAGAGTATTTGCTGCTTAATAATACCTATAGAAAAACTGGAGTTATGTTTAGAGATGTGCAGTAGCTGCTAAAAGTATGGGGACAATGTAACTAAATTAGTGCTAAAATAAATATTGCTAATTAAGTGATTGTCAAGTACTAGTTGAAGAACCATATTTGTAAAAATCCCTTTGAAATCAGATACTTGGTTATACATTAAGAATTTAAATTTTATACATTCTCAAGGCTTTGTCCTTGACATTCAGTATCATTCCAGCTGCATAAATTATTCAAATCAAATGACAGAAGAAAAATAGCTTGTAGTGAGTATGTGGAAATTTTCCATAAGTTTCTCCATCTAGCACTATGGAACAAAGTTTCTCTCTCTCAAACAGATAACGAAAGAAAGATCAGTATCTTGCCCTGCCCAACAAACTTACCAAAAAGATCTAAATGAAGTTTCCTTGTGTGGTTCTTAGGTTGATATGGGAAGGAAATGAGATACATGAAATACTGACTTATTATTGCAATGATTTGTTATCCTAGAAATTTGTTCTGTATAATGTTAACAGTCCTTTGATTTAAAAGTTTTGTTTCACTACTGTATCATTTTAGCATTCCAAAATTCCATTCCATATTCTTTTTCAGATATTTTCTTTTGGCTTTCCCTTCTTAAAGCTTGGACTATTTATGTTGGAAATGTGTGTGAGCGTGCACGTGCTTGTATGTGTGTGTGGTTTCTTAATTTGCTATAAATTTAACACTCTAGATAGTGAGAGATAGATATAAAGTTGTTTTGAGGATACCTGGATTTTCATCTACAACCTCCATTTATTAATAACGGCAACACTCCTAAAGCCCTCTGGTAAACTCACACCCTAGAAGAAAGCTATAAACCCCTAAGTAAACTGGAAAATGTTTTGAGGGAAATAGCTACCATAAAGCTCTGTATACATAGGCTACATATATTATATTCAAATAAATAATACAGTAGACCTTAGCACAATCTTAGTCATCAGAAACTGTGATGCTGAGTAATGGAAGGTTAAATAATATTCGGTGTTAAGGAAACACATAAGTCAGTACATGGTAAATTTTAATAGACTGAACTGATAAAATGGATAAGATATATCTTTTTGACATTTAGAGAGCTAAAGGATAATTATTTGTCTTAGAAAATACAATTATTTGGAAGCATTTCATTCCCCAAATGAGGTGTTACTTGCCAGATATGTATACTGTATTAGGGTTTATTAAGCCGTTCACATTTAAGATATAATATCTATTTATGTGAATAAATTTCAAATTAGTGTATACTAACTAAATTGTTATTAAGTTGGTGGCTTTATTAGCATACGTTTATTCACTTGTGTTCTGATGATTTACTTTTCAGTCTTCTTTTCACATGGAACTTTCTAATTTCATAAATACACAAGTGTGCTGCACATTATAAATTTGTTCACAATAATTTGGAAATTATCAAAATATTGTATTTTTTCAGTTGCCAAAATAATCTCTTCCTTTATTTTTCAGCGCTCCCTATGGAAAGTCCGTAGACATGTGGTCGGTGGGCTGTATTCTTGGAGAGCTTAGTGATGGACAACCTTTATTTCCTGGAGAAAGTGAAATTGACCAACTTTTTACTATTCAGAAGGTGCTAGGACCACTTCCATCTGAGCAGATGAAGCTTTTCTACAGTAATCCTCGCTTCCATGGGCTCCGGGTAAGAGGTTTTGCCGAAACCCAAAATGGAATCAATACTGCAGTATTTGAGTCATTGTTCATTGCACAATGGAATGCTAAACTATCCTTTGAATACTATTTCCTTTCCCACTACAGTGTTGATAATCCCTATTATAATATTTTATTTCTGAATTTTTTAATAGTACTTGTGAATTTAAAAAGTGGTAGAATTCAAATTCTAATCATTTTTCTAATTTTTAAGTTCCAGTTTTTCAAAATCTTTTTTAGTGTATACATTCTTACACTCTAAACTTTGGTTATCTTACACTGTTTCTTTATCCAAACTATTAAGCAACCCTGAATATACCAAATGTATGAATGCTGAGCAAACATATTTGTAGTGATTTGAGGAGAGCCCTGAAAACTTGGATTCCCCAGATTTGAAGGTTCATGTTTTGGTAGATGTTTCTGGTCCACTGACAGTGAAACATCAAATCTTCTTTTCAAACTGGTATATTTTCTTGGGGCCATACATGGTGGCTCACTCCTGTAATCCCAGCACTTTGGGAGGCCAAGTTGGGCAGATCACTTGAGGCCAGGAGTTCGATACCAGCCTGGCCAACTTTGTGAAACCCCATCTCTACAAAAAATACAAAAATTAGCTGGGCATGGTGGCACACACCTGCAGTCCCAGCTACTCGGGAGGCAGAGGCAGGAGAATTGCTTGAACCCAAGAGGCAGAAGTTGCAGTGAGCTGAGATCGTGCCACTGCACTCCAGCCTGGGTGACAGAATGAGAGTCTGTCTCAAAAAAAAAAAACTAGTGTATCGTCTTGGGCAGCCTTTCCTAGACTTGACAACTTTGTACAAAACTTTTCGGAGAATATGCTAAATAATGTCTTAGAAAGTGTAAACTTTCCCCAAATGAGGAAGAGTCACCTTATTGGAGTGCCCAGTGAGTTATAGGCTACTTCTGTCTTCCATCTATCCCAAAAACAACTTTTTAAGTTTTCAGCCACTTTATTATTGTTGTTGTTATTATTATTATTATTATACATTAAGTTCTAGGGTACATGTGCACAGTGTGCAGGTTTGTTACATTTGTGTACATGTGCCATGTTGGTGTGCTGCACCCATTAACTCATCATTTACATTAGGTATATCGCCTAATGCTATCCTTCCCCCCTCCCCCCACCCCACGACAGGCCCCGATGTGTGATGTTCCCCATCCTGTGTCCAAGTGTTCTCATTGTTCAATTCCCATCTATGAGTGAGAACATGAGGTGTTTGGTTTTCTGTCCTTGGGATAGTTTGCTCAGAATGATGGTTTCTAGCTGCATCCATGTCCCTACAAAGGACATGGACTCATCCTTTTTTATGGCTACATAGCATTCCATTGCGTATACGTGCCACATTTTCTTAATCCAGTCTATCATTGATGGACATTTGTGTTGGTTCCAAGTCTTTGCTATTGTGAATAGTGCTGCAGTAAACATACATGTGCATGTGTCTTTATAGCAGCATGATTTACAATTCTTTGGGTATGTACCCAGTAATGGGATAGCTGGGCCAAATGGTATTTCTAGTTCTAGATCCTTGAGGAATCACCACACTGTTTTCCACAGTGGTTGAACTAGTTTACATCAATAGTGTAAAAGTGTTCCTATTTCTCCACATCCTCTCCAGCACCTGTTGTTTCCTGACCTTTTAATGATCGCCATTCTCACTGGTGTGAGATGATATCTCATTGTGGTTTTGACTTGCATTTCTCTGATGGCCAGTGATGATGAGCATTTTTTCATGTGTCTGTTGGATGCATAAATGTCTTCTTTTGAGAAGTGTCTGTTCATATCCTTTGCCCACTTTTTGATGGGGTTGTTTTTTTCTTGTAAATTTGTTTAAGTTCTTTGTAGATTCTGGATATTAGCCCTTTGTCAGATGGGTAGATTGTAAAAATTGTCTCCCATTCTGTAGGTTGCCTGTTCACTCTGATGGTAGTTTCTTTTGCTGTGCAGAAGCTCTTTAGTTTAATTAGATCCCATTTGTCAATTTTGGCTTTTGTTGCCGTTGCTTTTGGTGTTTTAGTCATGAAGTCCTTGCTCATGCCTATGTCCGGAATGGTATTGCCTAGGTTTTCTTCTAGGGTTTTTATGGTTTTAGTCTAACATTTAAATCTTTAATCCATCTTCAGCCACTTTTTTGGGCCAACATGGCAATTGCTGGTCATTTTGGGAACTATAAAATAATCTCCCCACCATTTCCTTCCTTTCTCTGAAATGCATAATTCTCAAACCATATTACCTTGCCATTTACAAAGCACTTTGTTTTTTTCTTTTGATTTTCTGGCCCTCAGTTAATTTCCCTTTAGAGACCACCGCTGCTCAAACCTGAGTGCCTAACCGTCCAGATCCTTCTAGGCTCAGTGAATGTGGTTGAAATGAATGGACAGAGGCATACCAGTGTCTCTTTTATCTCCTGCTTTCTCTGTCTTTCACATCTGTCTGAGTTACCTCAGGCAAGTTTGTCATTTCTCCTTTTATTTTTGCTTTTGTAAGCCAAAAATTTGCCATATATGACCAGTAATTGGGGCGCCAAGAGCATATGTAGTTCAGCAGCTTAGCTCAACATTTTTGAACATTTGTCATACTAGGTGTTGGAAATATGACAATAAATAGGACTTGTCCTCAGTCTAGAAGAAAGAAAAATCTATTATATTCAGAAATAAAGTTAGTCATAATTAATGAATTGCATTTTCACTGAGAATCCATCTAAACTCCTTGTCGTAGCCTATGAGACCTTGCCTGACCTCATCTCATACCTATCTCCTTTCCCCCCATTCTCCAGATTCTCAGCACACTTACCTTTTTTGTTCTTTGGCTTCTGTAAACATTCCAGGGTTTTTCCAGTTTCACCAACTTGGGACCCATGGCTGCTTCTCCTGGCAAGGTGCTTCCCTCGTGTGGTCCCTTTTCATTCTATCAGTCTCAAAGAGTGCCCCTTTCTCTGGCCACCCAACATACCACCCTTACCTCCATCCTAGTCTCTCTCTCCCACAGCATCCTTTCTCTATCATAGAACTTACCACAGTATGGAATTATTTTGTCTGTTTCTTTACTTGTTATTAACCATCTAGTCCTCCCACACTAGAATATAGGTTTCTGAAGGGCAGAAATCAACGGTTTTATCACATCACAGATGTGTTTCCAGCATTTAACACAGAAACTACCATATCCAGTAAGTACTCACTACATATCTGAGAAGTGATTAACCAGTCTGTGGCATCAGCATTCAAGCTTAACTGTATTTCTTTTCTCTCCATCTCTCATGCTGCTTTTACCCTTTTACCTTTACCTAACCTTTGACCATCACCCCCAAATAGATCCCCCGATCTTTCTCTTTTCATTTTAGCCTTCTCACATTTCTCAAACCACACAATTCTCTTTTTTGTTGAGAAACCTCTACAAGGTTACTGATAAAGTTTAAACTCTTTAGGGTAGCTTACAAACCCCTTCTTAGTCCTCCAGCCTCATTTCTGCCTCCCGCCTGGCCCAGTGTGTGCTCTTTGGCCACATTGAACCTCTCACCATTTCCTCGACATATTGCTTTTATACTCTGCATTTCCATCTCTATAATGCTCCCAACACTCACCCCTCTTTCTTCTCCTCCTTATTCCTCTTCTAGACTCAGGCCAAATGTCCTCCCTCCATGAAGACCTTCTAGACTATTCGAGGGGAAACTGGTGACCCTATAACACTCTGGTCATACCTCTTTTGTAGCACCCATTGCATTCTCCTTTAAGTAGCTGTTTGCAAATATGTATCCTCACTGGACTAATGAATTCCCTGAGGAAATGAACTGTTAATGTTCACCATTGTATTTGCAGCACACCTAGAAAATAGTGCCTGCGAGGCTGAATAGTGTTGAATGATTAAATATTTGAGCTCAGGATTTTAACATTAACTGCTGGAACATTAAGCCTGGTTT
Organism: Mandrillus leucophaeus; assembly: GCF_000951045.1. Lineage (NCBI taxonomy): Eukaryota > Metazoa > Chordata > Mammalia > Primates > Cercopithecidae > Mandrillus > Mandrillus leucophaeus. Next base: position 2,172,685 of record NW_012105353.1, on the reverse strand, counting down.
GCTGGCTGACTTGTTCTTGGCCTGGTTAATGAGGCTCTATGCTGGATTCTCTGAAGAGAGTATAAACAGATCTGACATGCTGCTTGGCCTTGATAACTTATAAACTAGCTGAAGAATTAAGACTTCCATCCATGAAATAATTAGAAAACAATACAATTTATAAGAAAGTGTGGTATATAATAAAGTACTGCATTGTTTACCTCATTGTATGGTTTTCTAATGTATCTCCGTATGGTTTAGACCATGAGAGTGTCACATATTCTGGAAAGTTAGAAATCATCATTGGGGATTCATTAGAGAAGGCTTTATGAAGCATTTGACATTTGAAATGGATATTGAAGAACGAGGAGCATTTCGATTAGATAGGCCACACAAAGAATATCTCTTTCTCATTTGTCTGTGGTCCTGTTTGTTCATAGTCTTCTTCCCTAAACAATATTGTCTATAAAATTCCAGACAGCACATGATAATGCTGCTTACAAATATCCTTCAGGAAAATTGCTGCCTCCATCACACTTTGACTTTTATAAACCTTAATACTTTCACATTTTAGTCTGAAAGTGTTTGTGGTGTTTTAACTAAATTAGTTTAATCTCTTTGGAGGCTTGACAATATCTTTTGAGGGAGAAATTTTCTTTCATGATGTTATTTGAAAATGTCTATAACAGATAGCTAAGCACATGGGACATGTAAACTGCATCTGCTGTGCACCATGGACTGACCAGTAACCCGTCCATTGTGATGTGCATTTGGATTTAGTTGTATAGAGACAGGAAAATCTACAAGATGTTGCTTATAGTGGTTTGCATTATTGGGATAAAGTAACAATTGATGCCCCCATAGTATAGGGCCTAGACTCTGGAGTTAGACTGTTGGGGTTCAAGGCCTGGCTCCATATTTACTATTTTGAATGATGCCAGGAAGTTATTTCACCATCCTGTGCCTCTGTTTCTTGTCATGTAAAATGATGATAACCAAAAGACTGCCTGATTGGATTGGTGTAAAGATGAAATATTATTTGTAAAATGTCTAGACCAGAACCTCACACGTAGTACTCAGCAAAGAAGCATTCTCATTAGATTGGATTGGATTGGATTGGCCAAGTGATTCAGAAAGAAAAAGACTGATTGAGATATATTTTAAACTTCTATGCATGAGTTTTGGCTATTTGTTGAATTATTTCATATTAGAATGGTAGGTCTCATTCAAATGCATGTAAATTCTTTGAAGTTAGGGGTTTGCTTGGTCATTTTTTATTGTAATATTTCTAATACCTTTTGACTTTCAGCATTAATTTTCTTATCAATGAAATTTCACTCCTAGAAAAAAGAAGGCGGTATCTGGTAGCATAAGATAGACCTCATACACAAAATATTAACATGTACTAGTATAGGGTCTTCTATCACAGCATGGTAGTGTCTTTCTCTTTGGGCTGATATTTAATGCTCTAGTAACATCAAAGGGAACCTCTGTACTTCCCTTAGGAGACGCACCTAGGTTTAGAAAGAGTGTGGGTTTGGATCACAAGACTGGGTGCAAATACTAATTCTACTGCTGTTTAATTATGTAACTTGCCTTGAACCAGTTATTTGAACTTTCTGCTTGTCACCTTCTTCATCTCTAAAATAAGAATAATATATCCAAAATGCCTCATGTAACATCACTTCCCTCAGAAATCAGTTTTAGGTTATTGCCTGTGCATCTGTGTTGAGTTCATGTTATTCCTTCTACTCCTCTATCTGGAAGGTGCTGTCCTACTTTTCTCTGTCTTCACATTTTTCATATTTTTCAAAACCCAGTTCAGATATTACCTATGGGTTATTTCTTCCACGGCCATAAACCATCTTGGTCTTTCCTTTCTCTGAGCTTCAATTAGAATTTATGATTACACAGTTTAACACTGATTGCTTTCCCAACCAGACAGCAGATCCCTCAAGAGCAGGGTTTGGGTCTTACCTGTATTTTTTGTCTCCTTCTATCCAGAGCATGGTGTGGAGATGATGTCATAATCCTTAAATATCTTGTTTGAAATTTTACTATGTAATTAGTCCTCCCATTTACTTATTTAGCATGTTTAAGGATTTCAGTACTTTGAAATGCTGGCATGTTGGTATAGAGGAAATAACGTATGGAAGCAGACTAGCCCTGACATTTGGAAGGGAGTACATGGCACTGGGCTCTGCCAGTCATATTACCCAATACTTTAACATCCACTAGATATTGCAGAATGTGAGTTGGCAGAGGAAAGAACAGAAAGCACATCTAAATAAACTTGACCTCTTCCCCTCATTTTGTTTAAAAATGCATTTGTTAATCTAGGAACCTATGTTTGTCTTCGGTTCCAACTTTAAAAAAGGAAGAATTTGAAAACAGGTTATTATAAGAGCTTATGAAAAGCAGTGATAGAATGTGTGTCTGAATTCACTCTCTACTTTCATGATCTTTTAGGTACTGGCCACTTACTTTCTTTTTTTACTTCTCTGTTTTCAAGAGTAAATGGTATGTTGTTGTTAAAAAGCTATAAGAATACTATCTGATGTCTTATCATATACTTTCTGCTAGATCCTCAATTACTCTCAGTAATTAAGAATCATGTGTATAAGCAAATTATGTATATACTATATTAGAACTGAATTGTTTGTATAAACAGATGATATTCTATTTTACTACATAATTAGTTCAAATTTTTATATTTTAGTTTGTTTCACATGCCTTAGTATCGTCTGCCTAGATTTAAGTATCATCTTTCACCTGTGAGTTTTCCTATTATTTGACACCCAGTCCTATTAATCCATATAAAAATACATAGACGGCCGAGTGTGGTGGCTTACGCCTGTAATCCCAGCACTTTGGGAGGCTGAGGCGAGCAGATCACAAGGTCAGAAGTTCGAGACCAGCCTGGCCAACATAGTGAAACCCCATCTCTACTAAAAATACAAAAAATTAGCTGGGCGTGGTGGCGGGTGCCTGTAATCCCAGTTACTCAGGAGGCTGAAGCAGGAGAATCACGTGAACCCAGGAGGCAGAGGTTGCAGTGAGCCGAGATCATGCCATTGCATTCCAGCCTGGGCAACAGCACGAAACTCCGTCTCAAAAAAAATAAAATAAAAATACATAGACAACAAAAGTAATATACAAGTATGAATTTGACTGGGATTGGCGTTTTTGCTTATCTGCTCCCTTCTGCAGCACTCACAAGCACGTACACAACATATCCTTCCCCAAATGTTAACATTCGCTTTGTGTGTGTCTCACAGTTTCCAGCTGTTAACCATCCTCAGTCCTTGGAAAGAAGATATCTTGGAATTTTGAATAGTGTTCTACTTGACCTAATGAAGGTAAGGCAAATCGATGTTATCTCTATAAAATATCTTTTGATTTGTGGATTCTTTTATGTCTACATGTGACCATAGCCTGCTTTTATGAATGAAATGTTAGGAGATGTGGAATGGCAAATAATGGGGAACTATGTCATATTAAAAGGCATGTAACTTATTTAAAATTACAGTGGGATCTGGTCTTGTCACAGTCCATCTACACAGAATCATGAGATCCCTAAATTATATTTTTTTAATGGACAGAATAATAAAAATCTGTTAGCGTGCAAGAGCTGTTCAAGTATAAGGTTTTAAAACAAATCTTAAAATCAATGTTGAACGAAGAAATTCAACAGTTTTTTCTGACATGGTATTTGAAGCCTCCCATCGCCTACACAGATTTGATCAGTGAATCTAATTTTTCTCTTTTTCTCCCAGACTCTTTCTGGCTCTACTTTAGACATATCAGGATGATTGCTAATGCTGTGGCCTGAGTGTTCTTCCTTATGCTACCTTCCCTGTCCAAAAGTCTTCCTGCTCTATACCCTAAAAGCATTCTCAAATTTCTTTATTCAAGTTTTTCTTGAGTGGGAACTATTTTTCATATTTCTCCAGCTTTCACTGCAGCCAGAAGTGCACAAACAAGTGTTGGTTGTTTGATAGTAGACCTTCAAAGAACACTTATTAATGGATCAATTTTATTTTATGCCCAGTCAGTCAACTGTCAAAATCAGTAGAGGTTACACTGTGCATAGAGCCTTTGAAAGACATACTTAGCACAGTCGGAAATTTTCGAGTGGCATTCTCAGAACTTTGCCGTGCTTTAAACTATGTTAATCTGTGTTCCAGGGAACAAAATGTACATAGGTGTGGGGGTGGAGGTGGGGGAGGAGGGTGTGACGTTTCAGAAAGGCCACATACCATACAACCTTTTGTAGAGATGCACAATATTCCTTAATCTATAAAGGCTTTCAGAAATATCACAGTAAAGAAGCATTTCTGTCTTATCCACTATTTTCCAAATTTAATTAAATACTGAATACTGTTTTTTATAAAATGCTAAAGCTCTAGTGTTCTTCTGAACGCAGATTGAGAAATGCTACCCTCAGAAAGAACCCTCAAAGCCTTTTGTTTAATTAGGCATAAATTATAACTTAAATCAGGTAGGTTTTGTCGATACGCTTTTTCACACAGTCAGTCCTCATGGATTGGGACCTCAATAATTTGGTAACTTTTAAAATGTGAATAGAATAAAATAGGAACATGGAATTAAATACAATTTCATGTTTTCTGCCTTTCATCTTTCTTTAGTTAAAAATAATTGAATGTTTTTGTTAAATCATTACCAAATATAATTGCCAAGCATCAGTATGGTACCTGATTAGAAGCTAGCACAAATAAAAGTAGAAAGATAACCCGAATCATCCTGTGCTTCTGCCAGTTTAGAAGTTAAACATTCAAATTCCTATTTATTTAATATCTTTACCATCAGATTTCTTGAAGTAAATATTTTTATTGACATGTCCTTTCAGAAGGTGCATGAATTGTATCTATATGTCAGTTACTTTTTATAATGTAAACATATTAGTATAACTCTACCCAGATGGTGACAGAAAAAATTGCTAACACCCTGGAAGCCTTCTTATGCCCCCTTCCAGGCTTTATGCCACCCCCCACCCCAAAACCAGTTCTGACTTCTGTCACCAAAGATTAGTATTGCCTTGTTATTATCGAATGTTATATAAATAGAATCATTCCTCTTGTTTTTTAGCTTTTTTTGAAAACAGATTTGAAAAATGAAAAATACCAATTATCCCTTCTTTGAATGTTTCAAAGAGAAATATTCTCTTTGCCATTCTCTAAAGCTGCCATGTTAATTTTGTCCACATATAAGTACCTAAAATGGCCATCTCATCCTGTCAGCCAATTTAGTGGGGTACAAGTCACCAGAATTAGTTCAAGCCCCTAATAACCTTAAGACTAGCTGCAGTAATTATGTTGGCTCTATTTTAGTCTTAAAAAAAATTTCCTTCCAAATACTGAACTTAAAAGTTAAAAAAACGTAAAAGAAGAAACTTTGAAACCAAAAAATTAGAGTTGAGGCTCTTTGCTGATACAGAATGATTTTTTTTTTTTTTTCTTTGAGACGGAGTTTCACTCTTGTGCAGACTGGAGTGCAATGGCGCAATCTCGGCTCACTGCAACCTCCACCTCCTAGGTTCAGGCGATTCTCCTACCTCAGCCTCCTGAGTAGCTGGGATTACAGGCATGAGCCACCACGCCCAGCTAATTTTGTATTTTTAGTAGAGACGGGGTTTCACCATGCTGGTCTGGCTGGTCTCGAAACTCCTGACCTCAGATGATCCACCCGCCTCAGCCTCCCAAAGTGGTGGGATTACAGATGTGAGCCACCACACTCAGTCCCGAATGATTTCTTAAGATCTTATGTCAAGTGGGAAGAAAGCTAAATTCTGGCTATTATGTGTGTACTACTATGTGGGTAAAATAAAAGGAGCAGATAGAGATATGTATAGAGAATATCTATGGAAGGATGCCCAAGAAGCTGATAACCTAGGCTGCCTCCAGAAAAGAGAACTGGGTATCTGGGGAATAAGAGAAAGATTAAAAATGTATATTCTTTCAAGTATCTATGTAATTAAAAGTATACTTTAAATTTTTAATTATATTGTAAAAGTGATTTTGATTAATGATAAGTGCAGGGTACAAAACTGTGTGTATATTTTGTAAGAGAAAATATGTATATAGGATATTCAAAAAAGGGCTGGGATCATATATACCAAGAGGAAATGATAATGAGATTATAGGTGATTTAGATAGTCTTTTTTTATTTCCCAAACTGTGTTTACTTGATATTCTGCAATGACTGTGTATTTCTTTTATAAGGAAAAAAAATAAGGTTTTTATTAGAACTTAAATTTTACTTTGTAATGTTCTTAACAATCCTAAATTTTATTTCCTAAGAATTTATTGAAGTTGGACCCGGCTGACAGATACTTGACAGAACAGTGTTTGAATCACCCTACATTTCAAACCCAGAGACTTCTGGATCGTTCTCCTTCAAGGTCAGCAAAAAGAAAACCTTACCATGTGGAAAGCAGCACATTGTCTAATAGGTAAATATTCCCTTTTAAGGAAATACAGATGCAGTGTTGGTCTTACAAGTAGGTGGAGGAGGTGGCTGCTTAAATGATGCAATTAGAGAAAAGAAGGAAAGCCCTCTTTATTCAAAAATATCTTCCTTATGCTTATTGCATGATTCAGAACCACAATTAAGGAGTTGTGTGGGTCTTAAAGACTTTCTTATCTTTAACTAGTATATGATGGAAACCTATGCATTCCCTGGGAAAGGTAGCATTGGGTTAGCAACTAAGGGGGTTTACAGCCTCAAGAGCTAGAATATTCTGCATGAATGAGACCCATCAGTGATGCCTGGAGGAAGAAAGATGGGTGAAGGCAAGGGGATTCCTGGAGAGAGAAGAGGATGCCAAACACAGATGGTGGTTGGAAATGTACCTAGTGTAATCTTTGTGACTGGACCAAGTAGGTCTGGCTCTACAGAGGGGTCTTGTGTTTTTATTGCTCTTGTCTTTTAATCATTGAGTTGCGAAATTAATTTTTCATAAGAGTAAGAATATGGAAATAGTAAAGTCAGTGATTAAAATTGTTGCTCTTTAAATATGATTTTTCAGCATAATTTTTTCAAAGCCTGTTTCCTGAAAAACACACACACGGGATTTGGGCCATACAATCAGGTTGTCTTTCAGACCTGACATTCCTCAATTCTGTTGGTTGCATGTCCAAGAGGACAGTGTCCTAGTCATGGTCTCCCTGTTTTCCTTCATCTCCCAAGAGGCTGATCTTGTCATCTGGGGTCGTTGGATTATGGAAGATAGGAAATAGTTTCTCTCATCTACTATTACAAGATAAGTAGAAAACAATGATTCTTTATTTTTATTTTTTAGTTTATTTAGAAGATAGGACCTTTGAGCTGTTGCCTAGGCTGGAGTGCAGTGGCATGATCATAACTCACTGCAGCCTTGAACTCCCAGGCTCAAGCAACTCTTCCACCTCATCCTCCTGAGTAGCTGGGACTATAGGAGCATGCCATCATACCTGGCTAATTTTTTTAATTTTCTGTAGAGATGGGGTCTTACTCTGTTGTTCAGGATGGTCTCAAACTCCTGGCCTCAAACAGTCTTCCTGCCTCAGTCTCCCCATGTGCTGGAGTTACAGGCATGAGCTATCGCATCTGGCTGAAAACAATAATTCCTAATATGAAGCTTTTTTTTTTTTTTTGAGACAGAGTCTCGCTCTGTCGCCCAGGCTGGAGTGCAGTGGCCGGATCTCAGCTCACTGCAAGCTCTACCTCCCGGGTTTACGCCTTTCTCCTGCCTCAACCTCGCGAGTAGCTGGGACTACAGGCGCCCGCCACCTCGCCCGGCTAGTTTTTTGTATTTTTTTAGTAGAGATGGGGTTTCACCAGGTTAGCCAGGATGGTCTTGATCTGACCTCGTGATCTGCCCGTCTCAGCCTCCCAAAGTGCTGGGATTACAGGCTTGAGCCACCGCGCCCGGCCCCGGCCGCTTTTTTAATATAAATTTTCTTCCCACCCCCAGCCCCAAATTTTCCTTCCATATAGAACAATTGTTCTTTTTTGAGACAGGGTCTTGTTCTATTGCTCAGGCTGGAATGCAGTGGTGCGATCATGGCCCACTGCAGCCTCTGCCTTCCTGGCAAGCGATCCTCCCACCTTAGCCTCCTAAGTAGCTGAGATGGCAGGCATGTGCCACCATGGCTGGCTGATTTTTGTAGCTTTTGTGGAGAATTCCTATGCTCAAGCGATTGGCCTGTCTCGGCCTTCCAAAGTGCTGGGACTACAGGTGTGAGCCACCACACCTGGCCAATCAGTTGTTCTTAACAGATCAGATTTTTGAAAGCTCAAGATCTGGTACTATTTAGGTCTGGGAGAGCATCCATAAATTGATGATGACCATTTAATCATATGTTTTCTCTGCTTAACTGTGATAGTGTAATTGTGTTTTAGAGCTGTTTACTCTTCTTGAAAATGACTGGTTTCAGTTTGTTTCCCCTTACATCTTATGGACCATTCTTAGCTGACTTTCTTTGTTTGTTGCCATGAAATTTTTAGGACACTAAGTCAAGGAATAGCAGTCATCATGTGGTTGCTTCTTTGCATTTAGGAAGTGCAAATTAGTCCTGTGTCTTCTTTGGGGTTACTCTCAGTTCAGGTGCTTTTGTCTCCCTTCTACCTTAATTGTCTCTTAGCTCCTTTAGTTTACACCGAAAAATTATCCCAATGATATAAAGTTCAGTAGACTGATAATAAGTTTTTGATTTGTGCTATAGTGATTAGTGATGTAACCCATACTGTGAAAAAAGGCTGTGTATTTGTCTTCTAGTGACTCACTTGAGAGAGATTTCTTGGAGTTAACCAGTGGGGACCTGAGGCTCTCCTTGGGAACCTCTTTAGGGATCTGTTAAGGAGGATGTGCTTGGTAATGATGTTTTCAGCAGATACAGAAGATATGATTTGTATGGGTCCTTGAGGAGTCCTCCCAAGTCCCCTTTTGAAATAGAGGAGAATAGAAATTATAAGTAAATTTAAAATCTCTGGAAGAATTCATTTTCAGGTCTTGACACTGTATTGAGTATATTAAAGAAAAGGTCTTAAATGCTTTTTCTAGGAATGATCTTACCACATTTTACATGTATCTGAGGGCTTTTGCTCCCCACTGGTCTATGGTCCATACTTATTCCATGGAAGCTTTTTTTTTTAGAGACATTAATTCTAGCTTGAATCTCAACACAAACGATGGCTCCCTAAGACTTCGCAGGACCGTTTTAGAGATGTTCACAGCACCATATCACATTGGTTGCCACGTACAAACTTCCCTGCCTTGTATCTGGAGACACAAACATGCTGTTGCGTACCTTGTCTTCTAAATTCTTTCTCTCTAGGAGAGGCAGTGGACTCTTGTGTTACTTAGCCCCTGCCTGTCTCCCTCAGGCTCTGCTGAGGTTCTGCTCGCCATGGACACGGTGCAAAGGTGCATCAGCTGCCCCACACTGCCACTCTCCCGGTCCTGCACCAGCCTTCTCCATGAAAATGTAGCTTTGCACCTTCGACATTTGCTTTTAAAACTTACTTCAACTAAATCATCATCTATCCATCCATTCCTCCTGCAACCATTTAAGAAGACTTTGTATGCAAAATTTTTTTAACTAGTTGGCAGTTTAACACAGATTCCTTACAGTTGTGTGTCAAAGAGATCTATGGAATTTTCAAAGCTGTTTTTTATTGTTGCGCTTTGGCAGAGCTCTGATGCAAAGACAGTATGATGCCCTTTCTACGTAGGCGTTATGTGCAAAGCTCAGTAGTTTCCAACTAATCCTAAGACACAAACACTCAGAATGGCAGTTTAGGCTCTTTGTACACTTACGGAAAACGTAAAGCTTTGACACGTTTTACCTTAACTGGATAACCTTTCTTTTTATGTTAGAATTGGCTCTTACATTGCTCTGAATGTGTTCTTCCTAAGATCCACAAGTACGTTTCTGCTCAACATTGCTAACAGTGTTTCTAAGAGTTCCAAAGGCTCAAGCAGCTGCCTTTGCTGTTCTCTGTCCCTTTTTGGTCTTCATGAGCTGAGGACGTTTCCCAATATCTGTACATCTTATCTGTTTACAATTACTATTTCTAGGCCTGAAGGGGAATGGGGATGAAATAGGGTTCTGAGAGTCCAGGGAGAGCTGGACCTGGGCAGGAAGAGCCACCCTGTAGAAGCTGTCATCTAGAAGGACACAGCCACGATCTGAGTCAGGGTACAGATGCCTGCAGGGAAGGAGCAGGGAAGACACCCCCCGCCCCTCTCTCCTCTTGTCTTGTGATGCCTTCCACTGCTAAGCCCAACCAGAAGCTAGCTGGCTAGGAAGCGTGGGTGACAATCTGCAGCATTGGGTTCCTGAGGCCCAGGGCCGGGCTGATGGGGGTGGAGGACAGATTGGAGGTTGGGCAAATGGAGAATAACCAACACACTTAGATCTATTTGTGGATGAGACAGTCTATCACTAGGTTTGAAAAGTCACTGAGGTATTTCGGTCACCAAGATATAAGTTGGCAAACAACTCAATGGTTTAAAACCTGATGCCTTTAGGATACAGGGACTTTATTGATCTGGGGATAGACTCTGTTAATATAATTTAACAGAAAGTGAAACTTAGCATTTTTTTCTTTGTAATTCCTTTCTGGGTCTGGGCTTTGCCATTTAGTACTCCTATTTAAGTGTCCTTTTATTTAATGCTATAATTCTAATGACCTAACTGGAAGAGATTAGTGAGTACATTCAGGAGATGAGGCACCCTACACTGTCACAGGCTTGCTTGATATCAGATTTTTTTTTCTTTTTTGACACTCTCAGGTAGCTTTCTGGCAGAGATTACTGACTGAAAGGTAGACTAGGAAATGGGTCCTTATGTTATTTGATGGCTGAGCATGCAGGTTCTCATGGGGAAAATTGGAAGTCAGAGTTTCACAGACTACCATTCTACATGAACATAAAAAGTGACTTCCAGTTAGTGTGTCATGGGAACAAAACTCTCCCAAATCAGACCATCTGTAGCAATAGCAATATTTGCAGCAAAATTTTTTGAATGCATAGTAAAACCAGAATTGTGTAAATCATCATTCATTTTTAAACATTCTAATCTGTCCCAAGCTACAATTAGGTCCTTTCAATAATTACAGTAGCACAAACTGGCCTTGCTATGGTGTCAGGTTCAGCTTCAAATAGAGAACAAGATTTTCCTCTGGATTTGTATTTTGTATTTTAAACCAAGTGTGAAATGAAGTTTTAAGTCCTAAATGAGGGCTCAGTCGGTCTAGGATAACGAAGTGTTAAATAAAAAAGAGAATAATTGTGTCTTTTGGAGAGAAATGAACTCTTTCAGATCTCTGTAATCGAGTATAGTACAGGATTCCTGTTTACTGTACAAGGAGATATCTGAAGAGCCCCAAGTAATTACCACTTCTCCAAGACATAAACATTGATCATCATGTTTTCCAACAAACCTCACTGGACAGTTTACATTTCTTTTTAGAGGGTCATTTTCTTTTATTAAGTACATTGCTAGAATTCTCATTCTCTGATTATGCAGGCAAAAGAGATATTGGTGTCTGTGTGTATGTGCTGTGAGTATATATCTCTGAGGCAGGCTACACGTTTTACAAATAAAAATGAAGTTCAAGAAACATAGTAACCTTTAAGTCTAAATGTTGTCTTCTGACATTCAAGCAGACAGAAGAGTTATAAAGAGTTTATAGCTCAGTTCTCTTCTTAGCAGTCATTCTATCACAAACACTCATATAAGTACCAACATAGTGAGAGCATGTTTTACTAGATTATCATTTAGAAACTGTTTTGACAGCAAGTTAGCTGAGCATTTAGCAGTGCCAGAATAATTTCATTAAGGCCAGTGCTTTGTTACAGAGTGAGTTGGTCTAAGAAACTTAATTACTGTTGATAGGTTACTTGTTATTTGAAGGCACTTGCTTGAGAGAATTAATGTTTTTAGTCTTCCAGGTGTTTCAAGTATTTGTTCTTTCTTTTTAACAATACTTTTTGTGTGTTAGCTATTGAGGGAAACTGATATGCTTCTTTTGTTTTTAACATAGAAACCAAGCCGGCAAAAGTACTGCTTTGCAGTCTCACCACAGATCTAACAGCAAAGACATCCAGAACCTGAGTGTAGGCCTGCCCCGGGCTGACGAAGGTCTCCCTGCCAATGAAAGCTTCCTAAATGGAAACCTTGCTGGAGCTAGTCTTAGTCCATTGCACACCAAAACCTACCAAGCAAGCAGCCAGCCTGGGTCTACCAGCAAAGATCTCACCAACAACAACATACCACACCTTCTTAGCCCAAAAGAAGCCAAGTCAAAAACAGAGTTTGATTTTAATATTGACCCAAAGCCTTCAGAAGGCCCAGGGACAAAGTACCTCAAGTCGAACAGCAGATCTCAGCAGAACCGCCACTCATTCATGGAAAGCTCTCAAAGCAAAGCTGGGACACTGCAGCCCAGTGAAAAGCAGAGTCGGCATAGCTATATTGACACCATTCCCCAGTCCTCTAGGAGTCCCTCCTACAGGACCAAGGCCAAAAGCCATGGGGCACTGAGTGACTCCAAGTCTGTGAGCAACCTTTCTGAAGCCAGGGCCCAAATTGCGGAGCCCAGTACCAGTAGGTACTTCCCATCTAGCTGCCTAGACTTGAATTCTCCCACCAGCCCAACCCCCACCAGACACAGTGACACGAGAACTTTGCTCAGCCCTTCTGGGAGAAATAACCGAAATGAAGGAACGCTGGACTCACGTCGAACCACAACCAGACATTCTAAGACAATGGAGGAATTGAAGCTGCCTGAGCACATGGACAGTAGCCATTCCCATTCGCTGTCTGCGCCTCACGAATCTTTTTCTTATGGACTGGGCTACACCAGCCCCTTTTCTTCCCAGCAACGTCCTCATAGGCATTCTATGTATGTGACCCGTGACAAAGTGAGAGCCAAAGGCTTGGATGGAAGCTTGAGCATAGGGCAAGGGATGGCAGCTAGAGCCAACAGCCTGCAACTCTTGTCACCCCAGGTACAGTTGAGCACCTTGACCAAATCTGGTGACCCTTCAGGGGAAGGTGGTACAAGGGATGTGATGAGGGTCTGTCTATAATTTTCCCTACTACAGGACATCGTGCTTTTCTTGATAGGATGCATTTAGGGAAGCAATACTTGGCCTAATCTCGGTTTTTTTGTTGTTGTTGTTTGTTTGTTTATTTGTTTGTTTTAAATCTATTTAGATCAACTGTTGAGTACTCAAGAAAAGTCAAATTTTGTTTTTAGTAATTTTTTTTTTCTTGAATGTTCCTTTCTGGAATATGTTGTTGAGAGGATCCTATTTTGATTTATTACAGAATTCATTAGCTGTGTGGGTTAGGTTTTAGTTTTCCTTAAAATACAGTGTGAATTCATGAGTATTTTCTCTGATCTCTCCAAACCACATTTGCTTAAATCAACAGCTTTTGCTAGTACCTTACTCAATATTTTAACTGAATTTAAAAGTTTTAAATTTGTCCACTATAGATAAATTTAACTTCATACCAGGATAAATGTTAATTTTCAGTCTTTTGGATTGTTTCTAAATCTTAAAACAGTATTTTTAGCATAATGCTTCCTCCATCTTACTCATCGTCAGACTGTAGAACTGACCTAACCTGCTTAAAAGAAGTAGCATTCCTTCACTTGAACCTGAGAGGCAGAGGTTGCAGTGAGCCGAGATCACACCACTGCACTCCAGCCTGGGCAACAGAATGAGACTCCGTCTCAAAAAAAAAAAAAAAGATTACATTCTTACAGTAGAGCGTGTTTTAAAAATAATGTTCTCATGATTTCATCTATAAAGCACTGTGCCCAGTGCCTGGCACAAAGTAAGTATCTAACAAATTTTAGTTATTCCTGCTGCTTCTGGGTGGAGGCTGATATTTGGACATCGAGCACCTTTTCTATGCTGGGTGTTCCCAGGCACTCAAAAGAGTCTTGAGAGAGCTCTTGCACTTGAGAAATTTACCTGCTGTTGGAGAAGATAAAGTGATACCTGATAACAATGAAACAAGTAAGACCAAAGTCAATATGGCACTGGCTATAAAGAGGAATTGAGAATAGAGAGAGGTCATTGTGAGCAGAAGTAGTTGAAAATGGCTTTATAGGCAACCGAAGGTCTTGCTCTGGGCTGGGATGTATAGACAAGCTTTGAATAGACTGAAGAGTGAAGATATGTTCAGGCATGTCATGAACTAGGCAACATGAAAAGCTCTAGCTAGAAAGATGAAAAGAATAGGGTCCCTGTTGTCTTAAGTGTGTGAGCTGGCAGAGGACACTTGTCAACAGATAGGTTGTTCCACTACTGCGAGGTTACATTCTGGCTGCTGTGCTAGAGGCATGCCAGTGTGCCAAGGGAGCGAGACAGTCCAAATTGTGAGTTGTGGGAGCTCCTAGAACAGGTGGCACCTGAGCAGAGACTTCCAGGAAGGTTGGGAAGAAAGTGACAGTGACCTCAGGAAAGAGGGAAGAAAAGAGCGTTGGAAGGAGAAGGAAGGTAACAGATGTTACACAGCATGGTGTGCTTTGGGCATTGCAACTTGTTCCACTTTGCTGGAGTGAAAAATGCAAAATTTGGAGTGGCTTTTGCAATAATTCAAGCACGAGGTGAAGAGAATATGTTTGGGATTAAGTTAGTGCCAGTGGGAAACAGAGTGGATCTTCTACTCCTCAAAAGTAAAAACAACAGGATTTGTGATTTGAAGGACTGAATATAGGAAAAAGGAAGACTTCATGGTTTCTTTTCTAGGACCTCCTGTTTGGAGTGAAAGAGAGTAGTTTTGAAGTCACCTAATTCAACCCCTTCATTTCACAGATGAGCATGTCGAAGCTCAGAGAAGTTGGGTGAGTTGTTCCAAGTTTATCCAACTAGTTCAGGATGGAGCTGGGATTATGAGGCAGGCTTCAGATGCTGAGGCCAACTGCTTGCCACTTGTGTCTTGCTGACACGTTGAATTTGAAGTGACGTTGGCTTCTAAGCAGTAGTGTGCTCTAAGAGGCTAAAGAGATGGTCTGGCACCCAGGTGAAAGGAGAAAGCAAGAGGTGCCCATTTGCAGAGGCTGGAAGTGGAGTCAGAGGAATGGTCAGAGGAGCCCTGAGGAGACGCTATCAGGAGAAAGAGCATCCAGAGCCTAGAAAGATCTCCTGGCAGCTTCCCGTAGAGGAGAGATGGAAGGGAAAATTGGGTAAAGTGTGCTAGCATTCAGGATGGTATAAAATGGAAAAGAAATCAGAAAAACAAATAGCTTTTTAACTTAGAAAAAGTAATTGCTCTCTGAGAATTCCAGGAAAAGAATTTGTGTGAACATGGTGGTCATAAGCGAATTAAAAACAGTTACTGTGGGCTAAGCACAGATCTGTTACGGACTGCAAAAGCCAGTTCAGGAGGTACAGTGCCCAGCTACAAGAAAGTACAAGTTTAAAAGCACAAAGGTACCAGAAGGCTGGAAAAGTAACTTAAGCTGTTGAGTGAATCCTAGGAATCACTCCCATGCAAAGTATTGGGCCACCCTCAAAAGCACAGAGACTCTTACTGAGTTTATATTAGATGTTAATAATTTGTTTTCTTAAAATAATTTTTGTAGAGGCCTTTGTAAAAAGTACAGGTGGTAAAAGTCAAATGAGACATTTTCACAAAATAGAAGGAAGGCTACGTTGGATGAATTCCTGCCCAGAATCCTCAGAGTACATTTGGGGAATGAGAGGGAGAAAAATAATCATATTTTAAATCTTAAATAAAATGTTTTTGATATATCACATAGGCTTAAGGTAATGCCCTTTTCTGTGCATAATATACAGATATACAATGCAGCGAACTCCTTCTAATGACTTGGTAATTTTCTTTCTTAATCTTTTTTTCTGATGATAGAAAATGCTGTTTTTTCCCCCTCAGTGAACACCATTGTGGACCGAGTACTGTTCTTAGCTTGTGACTCACTTCCTTGAGAGAAAAAGACAGTGGTATGTCTTTGGAGATGAGCACTATCATGATTTGGCTTTAGAAAATACATGAAACATAAGTGCTGTTATCCTAGAGAAGATTAAGATAAGAATTTAAGCATATAAACTATAGTAGTTAGAGGATTTTAACACAAAAATTATTAAAAGGACTTATTCTATTCCTTGATATATTTAAAAATCATTTATTTTCGTCTGACTTTGCCATATAAGTCCTGCATGAAAAATACTTTTGGAACTGCACAGTTCATTTTGGAGAACTCAGACTTAAAATCTGCTAGAGAAATTTCAGATAAACTAATAGAATTCCTAATCAGAGGGCTGCTCAGAACCATGACTGTCTAGATATTAGAAGGGTAATTTTTTTTTGTTTTTTGTAATTAATTGAACTATTTTCAGAATAATTTGTTCTCTGCTTGCCTTAACATTAATGAGAATTTTACTTTCCATCTGTGTGAAATTTGACTTATATTACATTCATCAGATTATTCACTTTTATGGGGCTATTTGTATTTTAGCCAAATAACATTTTTTATTTTAGCTGGTTATGGTCCTAGTTATACCAAATAAAGACCATGATGAGTTCCATCCCTAGGAACAGGATGCTCTTATAAATCCTTTTAAATTTTACTTCCAGCCTGGAGAACAGCTTCCTCCAGAGATGACTGTGGCAAGATCGTCGGTCAAAGAGACCACCAGAGAAGGCACCTCTTCCTTCCATACACGCCAGAAGTCTGAGGTATGTCACAATAAAATATGCCTGTAAACATTATTTGTTCAACATCATTACTGCCAAGCTTTTAAAATGTATTAATATCCAATCTCCCACAAATAAGTTGAAGTGGCGTATAAAGTAAGTAGTTTTCCTTGTAGCATAATTCTGAATTTTCTTTCAAAAAGATCATTAAGTCAATTATAGACTGATTAGGTTCTAAATTTGGGCCAGTTGGCTCACACATGTAATCCCAGCACTTGGGGAGGCTGAGGTGGGAGGATTGCTTGTGTCCAGGAGTTCAAGACCAGCCAGGGCAGCATAACAAGACCGCATCTCTACGGAAAGTTTAAAAAATTAGCTGGGTGTAGCAGTGTGTGCCTGTAGTCCCAGCTACTCGGGAAGCTGAGGCAGGAGGATTGCTTGAACTGGGGCAGTCAAGACTGCAGTAAGCCATGATTGCACTACTGCACTATAGCCTGGGCAACAGAGTGAGACTCTGTCTCAAGAAAAAAGTCATAGGCAATATTGTCATCAATGTGTGGCTTAACTTTTATAAATTTCTTTCCTGCCTCAGGGTGGAGTGTATCATGACCCACACTCTGATGATGGCACAGCCCCCAAAGAAAATAGACATCTGTACAATGATCCTGTGCCAAGGAGAGTTGGTAGCTTTTACAGAGGTAAGCCCACCCCCGGCGTTCACCAGGTTCCCCTCTCCTCCCTCTCTCGCTTTATGTGCACACTGCTTTCACCGACTCAGGCCAGCGGCCTTCTCACCTACACTGTTGCCTTCCAGCGGTTCTCCCTGCCTCTGCTCCTGCTAAGTCAGGCCCTCCTGGCTTCTGAATTGGCCTTGAGTAGCCTCTTAACTGGTCTCCCTATCTCCAAGGTACCCATCAATATAGTGACTGGAGCAATCCTTCTGAAGCTGTGTTCTGACCATACCACTCATTTCTTTCTGTCAAGCCATAACATACTTATTGATGTTACCTGTGTGTCTGGCACCGTTCTGGCTTAGAACTTGTTGGTGAACAAGACAGCCAGAGATCTCCACCGTCACGGAACTCACTTCCTCGGGAGGAGGGATGGACACTAAACATAATTATATAGAACAGTAAAAGATACTAAGTGCTACAAGGGGGAAAAAAATAGAGTAAGGCATCCCATTGTCCACCCCTCCCCACCCTACCCTAATCCCCTATCGCTTACCTATTGAGAGTCATTTGGTGGCTTCCCATTGGCATCAGGACAAAATTTGAATTCTCTAGGATGTCATTCCAGACTTCCCATGGTCTGGCCCTTGCCATCCTCTCCAGCCACTTTCTCCCCCACCCCCCCGGTCTCTCTGGTACCCAGCCTATGGGACTGCACAGGCTGTGCCCTCCTCTGGCCTGTAATGTACTCTTCCTCCTGCTGGAGCAGCTTGTCTCTGTCCCTTTCTTTAAGGTCCTCTTCAGTATAATATCTTCCCACAGTTTGTTCCAGATGGAGTGAAACGTCTTCTCCGTTCTGTCTGTCACACCTTGTCTGTAACGCTGATGTAACACTGACCACGTTGCACTGATTCTTTGTCTGCAGTTCTCTCTCACAAGGTTGTGAGCCCCTCAGAGACACTCAGTTCTCTTCATCTTCTCTTCTTTTTATTCTCATTGACTAGTACACTGCCTCGCACAGTTTCATAAATATTTGTCGATTGAATTAAAGAAAAATTTCAAGTGTACTTGCGCAGCCTAAAATGTACTTTGTTATTTAACAGACAACTAAAACAAGATGCTTTTGGGGTTGTACGAACTTAGGGGACATTGAATGACAAAGGCCATCCCTTTTAGTAACTATGCAATAATAGATTGCAAAGCCCTTGGGCATTCCAACACCCTGGTGGAGAAAATGGACAGCAAGCCCACAGGGCCAAGAACAAGGCCTGGGATCAGGAGGCCTGTAAAGTCTTCAAGAGTCACCACAGCGTTCTAAAGCCTCCTATGCCCACATTGCCTGACTTCCCACTATTTCTGTTGTTTTGAGAGGATAGTTGGAAAGGGGCAGGATTTGAGGTGGGGGCGTGGAGAACTGCGTAGTCATTTTAATTAGGAACTCCAGCTAAATAAATGCACAGAAGTGTTATTTAGGACTAAATGTATATTTAATGATTAGGCTACACTGTTCCTTCCCTTCCAGTCCAACCTTTGGAAAAGCATAAGGCATTGATTGAATATGCCATTTAATGCATTTTTTTCTGATACCATGATTACACTTTAGAATTTTATGGGACTGAACTTTTAATTCAGATTTAATTTAATTAAAATATTATAGCACACATGTGCAAAAAAGCCTTTTCTTCTATCACCGAAGCATTACCTCCAAAATGTACCATAGGTGTATTATTTCTATAGATGTCTGGAGAATATGCATTAATATAAAATGCTAATGGAGATTTAAATTAATTCATCTTTGACCTCTGGAAACATGGTTTTATTTTGATTGCAAAAAAAATAAATTGGTTAATTCAGAGAAATACTTCATATGTCTACCTCATTAGTAGAGAGGGTAGTGAGAGCTTGGCAGGTAGAATGTTTTAATTTTTAAAATTTCAGATATAGAAGAAAAATATTTAACTAGATGAAACATCTGGAGATATCTGTCATTTCAATGATACTACTAAGTCCTAGAGGAAGATTTGGTGGTATCATTGAAATAACAGATGTTTCTTTCCAGAATGCTTCCCATTTTCATTCCTACTGGTCAAGAGTCAAGTGAAATTGTGTCATTTATCTTGATATACAGTCTGTATATTCCTTTTGTGGTGAAATTTCCAGTATATTTTTATTATAACCATTCTTAGAAATTGACAGAAAAAGTTAATAACTATCCCCCCAAAAGCAGAAAAGTATATATTCACATATGTTATATTTTACCTTTTTCTGTTCATTTAGAATTTAGAGAAAAATAATATTTTTGTAGAAATAGCTAAATTTCTGTGTAATTTAGTTTAAAAACATGAGTGATACTACCTCCCAAGTGTCAAGGCTTAAACTGTAGTTTGTCTGTTTCAGCACACATATTAATTACTTCAGACTAAGAATAGATTTTACATTGTTGGTCTATGATAAGAAAGCTTTAACTTCAAAGAATGCCAAAACGGTGGCGGGGAATGGTGGTAGGGGCCATGAGATTCACACTTGAAAATACCCTGGCTGGGCGCGGTGGTTCACGTCTGTAATCCCAGCACTTTGGGAGGCCAAGGTGAGCAGATCACTTGAGCTCAAGAGTTTGAGACCAGCCTGGGCAACATGGTGAAACCTTGTCTCTACAAAACATTAGCCAGGTGTGGTGGTATGCACCTGTGGTCCCAGCTACCCAGGAGGCTAAGGTGGAAGGATCACCTGAGCCTGGGAGGTGGAGTTTGCAGTGAACCATGATTGTGCCACTGCACTCCAGCGTGGGTAACAGTCTCTTATTTTTAAAAAAAAAAAAAAAAAGAGGAGAAAGAAAATATAATGTTCTTCACTTTATCAGCTGGCAGGTCAGTTTACCATTTTCAATACATATTACCTGGTGTTAATTAACCCTTGCAAATTAGTGTCATAAGCAGTGGATGGACGGACATGGTTCCCTAGAATGCCTTCACCCTCAGGAAACACAAAAGTTATGTGAAGGGCTGATGAGGATTTTTGTATGTTTGTTTGTTTGTTTTATTTGTGTTAGAGAAAATGCAGTAGGATAATGTGAAAACTGCTTTGACCAAAAGAGTACATCAGCTGTGTGCGGTGGTTCATGTCTGTAATCTCATCACTTCGGGAGGCTCAGGCAGGAGGATTGCTTGAGCCTGGGAGGTCAAGGCTGCACTGAGCCGAGATCACGCCACTGCACTCCAGCCTGGGTGACAGAGCGAGACCCTGTCTAAAAGAAAAAAAAAAAAAAAAGTCCATCAGTGACTTACTTTTTCTTTATTCAGTGCCATCTCCACGTCCAGACAATTCCTTCCATGAAAATAATGTGTCAACTAGAGTTTCTTCTCTACCATCAGAGAGCAGTTCTGGAACCAACCACTCAAAAAGACAACCAGCATTCGATCCATGGTGAGCATTTTGGTTTGTTTTTACTCTTCCTTTTTTTAATTGTAGATTTAAGAGTTGAAATAAATTCTTGATGAGCTTTTTAGTGTTCTTTCTCCTGCTAGGCCTTTTTTTCTCTAGATAAATTATTGAATAAGGAAAATGTGATTTTTCATTATTGGTAACTTTTTTCCAGTTTGGCATTTATATTAAATATCATGTAAGGGAAGAAAAATCTCCTGGATTATTAAATACCTGATACGCTTTCCACTGTGTTCTTCTGACATGAATGATGACTTTTGCGGTCTCTTTTTGTTGACACTGAACCAGGTACACTTTGCTTAGCATGTGACATGCATCGTCTCAGTCAGTTCTCACAGTCGCACTGCTTCCATGCTAGAGGCAGGGACACTGAAGCTTGGAAAAGTGGAGGAACTGGCCCGGTGCTGGACAGCCAGTAACATGGAGAAGGGAGCCAGGATTCAAACTTAAATGGGCTCCGATTCCAAAGCTCATGGTTGTTACCTCTGTGCTACCTGTCTGTCATTCAGGGTAAAAAGAAATAGGGGAACAGTCCTTTATGCTACCATAAAAGCATAATGGTAGTAAAAGGCACAAATGATGTGGCAACTTTTCTTATTCTTTTATCTTTTTTGTGTCATATCTAATAAATATTTAGGGAGAGAATTACAATGTTACCAAGTTCCATTGACGAATCTGTCTGAGGAGTAAAGACTTTAAGAAAAATGATAATGTAGACTTCTCAACTACCCTGAAAGACTGTCCAGGATCTAAATGTGAAAAGTGTTGTATGTACTTCATAGAACTTTACTCAGTTCTCTACCAAGAGCATAAAATGGGACATCACTGTAAGACACTGGATTTGGAATAAGACCAGTCTGTCAGAGAGTCCCTCTCTGGTGTTTGTTGCCAGAAGTAACAGAAGGGCCTTATGTCAGTACTCCTGACTCCATGTGATGTCACAATTTGGACCCTGTTGACAAAGTTACATCAAGGTTTCGGTGTTATTGTGCCCTATAGTGAAAATTACTTAATTATTCTTAAAACAATATAAAAAATGACTTTTTAAAAGCTATAAATACGCTTTTGCTGTATAAGCACAATTTGCATCCATTGCCTATTTGTGAAATGACAGTCTTAACATTCGTGACTAAGAGTTTAGACTCTGGAAATAGGATATCTTGATTGATGGCAACTGTCTATCAATCAGGGGACTGTGTCTATTTGTCCCTTGGTTTCCTCATGTGTAAAATAAGTCTAAGAATGGCACCTCCCTCATAGGGTTCATGTGATAATTAAATGAGGCAATACATTAAAAGCACCTAGAACAATGCCTGGCTCCGTAAGCATTCATTAATGTTAGTGACTGCAATTACTATCGTTGTCATCTAACTTCAGCACCAGGTGTTTCCCCTCCACTTTGATGATAAACTTTGGTGTTCTTTCTCCATGTGACTGTTTTAAGCTCCTTAGTATATAGAAAAGATCTGTGAATTAACATAAGAACACAGATACAACTTTACTTACCAGTGTTGACCATTTTCTGGTGTGGCTTTGACAAGTCATGACAAAATTGTCTAAATGGTGAGAATACAGAAGTACAGAAGGAATTGGGTTCTCTTGGTTATTACATAATGAAGTGATGATTTAAAAGAGTATCAATTACAGATTACCTTAGTCCTGTGAAAATTAGGTCAGATCAAAATTAAATCCAAATTTGGGATAGACAGTGTTAGTAATGTATTGTTTCTGTCTTTTGATAATCAGTTTAAGTAGAACTTGTTTTACGCGTGGATATGTATAGAAACCTGAAAAGAGTTGTTTTAAAAAGAATGAGAGGCTCAGTTGGGATGTTGAACTTTAGTTGAGGCTTCATCAGGTCATCCTTATTCTAATATTGCTGTTAGGAGACTTAAGAGCTCCAGAATTGCCAGTGATGAACTGGCTCTGTCCATTTGTTTCTGTTACTCTTCCTGATAATGCTGCTATGACATATTTCCTTCCTGCATCGCATCTCACTTAGTCTGTCATTAGTTCAACTTGACTCATCTTGATTTTTTTTCTTGAATAAGCTCTCAAATTGGTTCATCAGATTCTTCATATTTGAGAGAAATGCACATTTAGTGACTTACAAAAAACATCAAAGAGCCTTGTTATGGTAATATAGTGAATTGCTTTTCTTTGTTGTGAGGGGGTGGAGACGGGGTCTGGCTCTGTTGCCCAGGCTGAATTGCGGTGGCACAATCTTGGCTCACTGCAACCTCCGCTTCCTGGGCTCAAACCATCCTCCTACCTCAGCCTCCTGAGTAGCCCAGGCTGTGGGTGCACGCCACCATGCCTGGCTAATTTTTGTATCTTTTGTAAACACGGGGTCTCACTATGCTGCCCAGGCTGGACTCTTAACTCCTGAACTCAAGGGATCTGCCTGCCTCAGCCTCCTAAAGTCCTAGAATTGCAAGCATGAGCCACTGTGCCTGGCCGTGAATTGCTATTCCTAAATTATCTCTTACCTAAGGTCAGTCTGTTTTTCCTTGATAGTAGTACTTCAGATTTACTTCGGGAAGAGAATATTTGTACAGTGTACCCCTTTCTTGCAATGGAAAAGTCAAGCTACTATGTTATATTTTAAAGCAGTAAATAGATATTGCAGTATGATATCCAGAGCTGTTATTCTGGCCATCTCAGTTATGTAGAACCTACTTAAGAATCAGGAGATAGCCAAAATATCTCAGAACAAGCAAAATAGAGTTAATATGGTGGGATTAATCATCTTTACTAATAGGATAACACCCCCACCCTCATTTGGACTCTGTTCTTCATTTATGCTCAGTTCTGACAGGCGGCACTGAGATTGTCAGGGCAAGAAATAGTTCGAGGTGGTACTACCGGGTGCAGAGGGAAAAGGATCCAGGCAATAGTTATGGAGAGAAGCAGGTGGGAAAATCATGCATATCATAGATCTCTATGAAGTGTGTGTTTATAAAACAGGCAGCTTCACTTTGCTTTAAAAGACAAACTGTATAAATATGTTTAGAAAGACTGCTGTCAATTGGGTTAAAAATTGATGTTTAAAGAGTAAACCAAATTCCTTAGAAATCCCACTAGTTGGTCAGGCACGGTGGCTCACTCCTGTAATCCCAGCACTTTGGGAGGCCAAGGCGGGCGGATCACCTGAGGTCGGGAGTTCGAGACCAGCTTGACCAACATGGAGAAACCCTGTCTCTATTAAAAATACAAAATTAGCCAGGCGTGGTGGCACATGCCTGTAATCCCAGCTACTCGGGAGCCTGAGGCAGGAGAATCGCTTACGCCATTGCACTCCAGCCTGGGCAACAAGAGTGAAACTCTGTCTGAAAAAAAAAAAAAAAAGAAGAAGAAATCTCACTAGTTAAATGAAGAATTGCTGTAACTTGCACAACCCCAGCCGCCTTTTTCTCATAAGGTTATGAATATATTGGTATCCATTAGTGCTTGTCATCGTAGCTTGCAGAGTTACTCCTGTAGAATTATTCACTGACTCTCTCTTCTCACACATTAGCTAACCACGCTCGTCACATTGCCAGGGGAGGGGAGATGGCAGGGAAAGTGTCAGAGTAATGTTCCTCGCCGCTTCATCTCACTTTCCATGCTGCTCTCAGAGGGATTATACTGAAGTCCCATAAGCCTGACCGTGATGCCCCCCTGCCCCATTCCCTAGCTGTCAAACCTGTCCCCTACCCCCAACAAGAGTCTGTGAGCAGCTTGAGTGAAATCAGATTCGTTCTTTTATTTTTCTCTGTTTCTTCAACACCTAACACAGGGCCTGACATGTATAAAGTACTCGCTGAATATTGGTTGAGTGATTCATTGGATTTTAGTTCCTTCCTTTCTTTAGGTGAGTCTTTGGAATTGTGTCTCCTTTTGGACCCTTATGGAAATAGCTGTCATGTTAGAGCTGTCATGTTAACGTTAGAGTCCCATGCCTGTGTGCCTGCTTACCCCTTGTCTCATTGCCCTCCTCCCATACTGTTTTGGTCCCAACTGCTGCTTTGGAGAAGGTGCGAGGTGACTGGATGAGTAGTCCTTCTCAAAGCTTCTGTCTCTGAGATTGATGTGAACCCCCCACTTACCCTTCTTCTGTGCTGCTCCTTTTTACCCCACTCAGCACTAAGCTGCTGTCTTCCATGTGGAATCACAGGGGCCAGAATGCACAAATGAGGGAAATGACCAACCACACGCTTACCCATAGGGCTCAGTTCCAGCTGTCAATGTATAACTCATTCTCCATTCCTTTATACAGCACAGCTTTTTAAGTGCCTTTGTTCCAGCCAGCCTCTTTCCATCTGTCTCTGAGTCACTCTGTCAGCCTTTTCTCCCTTCCCTTTCTGTGTTAATTCTTTGGGTATGTATGTTTCTGCATAGCTTCTCCCTTGTTTTGTTTTTCCTCTCTGACTTCCTTCTGTCTGTCTTTGGTGATGCAAACACACACTTCACTCCTAGTTTTCATCCACCAGTTCAAGGGTAATTTATTTCTTTTTTTTTATTTTGACCTCCGGGATCTTTCTCTGCTTGGATCTTTGAAAATGTCCCAATCATTCCTCTATCCCCACCTGAGCTGTGGTTTATCCAGTGCCTCTTGAAGAGCCCCTGCAGAGGGTCTTTGGCCCATCTTCCCTGTGTCCTGGGGACCCAACAATGTATCATGCAAACTGCAGACATCGAGCTTTCCTTTTATTACCCTTCCCTTCTCACTTTCATCTTATTCGCTGTTTCATCCTGGATAGATTCTCCTCTTACCATGCAAAATCCTCCTAGGACTTCCTCCTAGGACTGGTGTCTCAAGCCTTCATTTCCTCTTGTGCCAGCATTAATATTCTTACAGTAACACCCATTCACATTCTGAGATCGCAGTCATGATGAATATGTCTTCCTTAAAAATTTACTAGATTGGCAGAAAGCACTTTTACCCTCAACACACCTGTGGTATTTTGTTAGACTTTCATTCTGATTGGTAAAAACTTCTACCCATTAATCTGAATATCCTGTTGTGCTCCTAGGTTGTGTTTTTGCAGATAGTATTGTGGAAGTACATAGCTATTTCATAAACATATAATTCTTTAACCTCTAGAAGTTACAGAATGTTAAAAATAGTATTGCCAGTTCTACTAGATGCTCTCGAGGCTCTTTTCCCAGAGTCATGCTTTTGTGATTCCAGCAAACGCCACTCTTCTCCAGTGTTCCTTACCAATGGCAAGTGGCTGAATGCTGTGTCTTGGAGTTCAGCTTAGGGCAGTCTATCTTTAAGCCCCATGCAAGAGGGTTTCGTCTCCTTAATTGCAAAAGAACTTGTCGCAAGAAACTTCTACCAAATTCCCAGGGCCTAGGCCCAGTCTGTCATTGGGATTAGATGTTTTTCCCAACAGTACAACACTGCATTTAAAGACTCTTTTGACTGGTCGCGGTGGCTCACACCTGTAATTCCAGCACTTTGGGAGGCTGAGGTGGACAGATCACTTGAGGTCAGGAGTTCAAGACCAGCCTGGGTAACACGGTGAAACCCTGTCTCTACTGAAAATAAAAAAATTAGCCAGGCCTGGTGGTGCATGCCTATAATTCCAGCTACTTGGGAGGCTGAGGCAGGAGAATCACTTGAACCCAGTAGGTGGAGGTTGCAGTGAGCCAAAATCGCACCATTGCACTCCAGCCTGGGCAACAGAGTAAGACACTGTCTCAAAAATAAATAAATAAAAATAAAAACTCTTAACTTTTCAGCAGTTACCCGTTTCATCATGTCTGAAGTTTTCTGGCTTTCAAAATTATAAATGTATCATTCTGAATTTTAATATTAGTTATTTTATTCTTTTAACATCTTCCAATTTTATCAAAATACTGGTGGTGTCAGTGGTATCAAGCTTAATGTCAGTATTTTCAGTTAGAAGTTTTTTTGCCCCCCATGAGAGCCTTTTTTTTTTTTTTTTTTTTAAAGAAACGTGGTCTTGCTATGTTGCCCAGACTGGTCTAAAACTCCTGACCTCAAGCGATCCTGCTCCAGCCTCCCAAAGTGCTAGGATTACAGGTGTGAGCCACTGCACCTATCCCTGCGTTTTTTTCTTAACTATTTTTATTTAGTTTTAATAAGTAGATGAAAGGTTTAATAAGTAGGATATTTCCAGTTTCTGGCAAATTTTTACTTTTATTCAAGATGCTTTTATAGCAGTATTGATCTTTATGTTCAGTATCTTGACAAGTCTCTAATAATAAACGTGTCGAGCTGGTTTTTAAAAGGTAAATAGAAAAATGAAGGTAGGTGTTGAAAATGTTTTGCTCTTTCCCTTGTAGAGTTATAGAAAAGCCATCCTTTAAGCTGTGTACTTTTAATAATCTCAAACTCTGAGGTCTTCAACAGCATGAAAATGGTCTTGCAGCAACAGTTATAGGTCATATAATGCTCAAATTGCTGTTTTGAGTGAGCCTGTGCCAGAGGATAATCACTAACCATGGTTGATTAAATTCAGTTCCTCCTGTGCTTTTTTAGAGGCTCTTTATCCAAGTGTTTGATTCTTCCTGGCTATTTGAACCTAGTGTCATGCATTTTCAGTCTTTCTTGTATTTGTCACACAATGGCAAGAAAATGATTGAAAAATCAATATGATAAAAATGTCTTCTCATTTAGGAAAAGTCCTGAAAATATTAGTCATTCAGAGCAACTCAAGGAAAAAGAGAAGCAAGGATTTTTCAGGTCAATGAAAAAGAAAAAGAAGAAATCTCAAACAGTAAGTAGATGGCCAATTTATATATATAATAACATGTTTCTGCATTATTCAATGGATACTTTACACTTTGCACTTGGCAATCAAAGTTGATTGTTTTCTTATTGAGACTTGACATTTATGCACTGTACTATGTCTCTTTCTGAAATTCTATACAACTATCCTCTCAACAGAACCTTTTCGACATTCAACAGAATCTCCAGGAATAGAAGAAATTTAATTTGGATGAGAGAAAACACTTTAAGCCTTTCTCAGTATACTTCTTATCTATGTGGGTTTATATTCACGTAAAAACTTTGAAGACACAGGATTTGTTTCTCTCTGGGGGTTTAAAGATATGCAAAAACTTAGGAAATGGGTTTTGGTTTACTTTTAAATCTTGAAATTTGTAAATAACCATCATTCCTTATTCTCTCCTGGCTGGTTATAGAATTCCTACATGGACGGGTGTGTTTCAGAGTTGTATAGTCACAAAGATCGTATCTGGGATTTTAGGGCTGGCGTTAGAAGGAAAATATGTTTGCCTTTTTGATTGCGCTGTGGGCTGGAATGCACCTTATCTCCTGGGAGCCCTCTGGCTGAACAAAGAGCTGGCTCCATGGGACTGTTCACATCACTTCGCTGAACCACCCAAGCAGGGATCCTGCTGGTTTAGTGATGTGAGAACCTTGGGGAAACCCGGCCTGTAGGACAGCAGCAGGAGTAGTTCTTCCCCTAGATGAGGCTGCATCCCCTTTTTCTTTATGACAGCTTCAAGGCTAAATAAGGTAGAGTTAGCTGTTTTTATTTATTTATTTATTTATTTATTTATTTATTTATTTATAGAGACAGGGTCTCACTCTGTTGCCCAGGCTGGAGTGCAGTGGCGTGATCTCGGCTCCCTGCAACCTCTACCTCCTGGGCTCAAGTGATCTCCCACCTCAGCCTCCCAAATAACTGAGTGCACACCATCACGCCCAGCTAATTTTTTGTATTTCTTATAGAGACAGGGTTTCACTATGTTGCCCAGGCTGGTCTTGAACTCCTGAGCTCAAGCAATCAGCCCACTTAGGCCTCCCAAAGTGCTAGGTGTGAGCCACTGTGCCTGGCCTAGTTAGCCATTTTGAATGGTTTTGGTTCTAGTTTTACTTCATACATAATTTATTCTCTTTTATTTGAAGAGGGAAAAGACATAATCAAAACGGCCTATTCGGATGGATTTCATTGATTTCATCTGTAAGTTTAGTAGATTAGACCCAGTGTTTCTGAGGCCCTTTCTATTATGAAAATTATAGAATTATGACTCAATGGGAAGTTAGATTAGATAGATGTTCATAGCAATGTGTATAAATAACCTGAAGTAAGCATTTTTATCTCACAGATGTTCTAGAAATGTTAGCAAATACCTTCCTAGATTATCTTTCTAGAACATTCTTTCACTTGCTTGCTTGTTAAATTAATGTATTTCCTTATAAAATAAATGTGAGTTCATTGTAGAAAATTTGAGAAAAAGAAAAAGATCGTTTTAAATCTTAATACCCTACCACAACTAGTATTAGGATTTTGATATATTTCCCTCTAGCTATTTAACCTATACATATGCTTGTGGAAACTAGGTGTGGGGTTTTTTTTGTTTTGTTTTGTTTTGTTTTAAGTTTTAAATTAGAGCAATCCTTTTAGTACAATTTTATATTCTGGCTTTTAGCAGTTTATCTATCTATATCTACATGCACAGAATATGTATGTTACTACAAATACTTTATTATCTTGAATCCTAATGGCTGCATAATATTTCTGAAGTATTCATTAAAAAAACTGCCCATATTTTAACTGAAGCTTACTTTTAAAATGTCAAATCAAAATGCCACTCAGTCAGATACTACTACATTTGTTACTTAGACTGGGTGAACAAATAGACCTGATTTAACCTAGGAATACTTAAAATGTTTAAAGTGTTAATAAAACTTTTATCATTGTCTGTAGAACATGTTTCTCTATCATGAACATTAAAGTTTGGCTACCTCCTGACCACTGTTATTTTTATTTTGTGGTTTTTGTTCTAAACCACAGGTCTCCTGGCATTGTGGGGTGATTAAGTAGTAGGAAGTAGGAAAGATTAAGGAATTGAAGGTGTTTTTGTATATAGATTTAGATTTTGATGTTTGCTGTAGAGCAACATTAAACCTAAAGTCCCTGGCTCACTGTGGCACAAGTGGAGTATACATGTTGACTGACTTTATTATTCAGAATTTAGTTAAATTTTAGATATTTTAGTAGTATAGATTAGAGTAAAAAGGAAAATAACCATTCTCTAATATCCTTTCCACTTAAACTTTTTATTAGGCTTTCATAAGTTTCCTTTTTGATATGTAAAGTAACTGCAAAATATCTCTGCATAGGCCATAATGCCTTAATCTTTACTAACCCAAAAGTTGTTTGTACCTCTGCATCTTTTCATTAAATGAAAAATAAAATTTAAGGGCTTTGGGATTTCCAAAGAGCACTCAGTACAGCCTTCCAAACCTCAGAGTCCTAAGCCTGACATTGGGTTAACTCTGACTACTTTGAATGAGCATTTAAACAGTTAATTGTTTTTCACTTTCTAGAACTCAGCAAAAAGAAACTACATAGAATAAGCTTCAAAAGATTTAAGGCATTGTGGCCTTTGCATAAGATTCCAAAAGAATAAAAATCTGATGCCCAGTGTACCTAGAGACTCATGACATGTTAAAGCTGAGGTGGATCCTAAATCTAGTTGAATTTTTTTATTCACTAGTATAGGAACTGAGCCCAAGCAAGTCATGGGCTTGCTTCGAAGCCCAAAAATCACGTAATCAATTGGGAGAACCAGAACTGGGTTCTCCTAAATACCAAGTCCAGGCTCAGTTTATACCGTGGACCTGCCTCTGTGGAGAGCCTCTAGGAGCTCTCCTCTGGCCTCTTTAGCGATGCAAGTTAAACTCTTCCTCAGGGTTCCTGTCATTGGAACAAGAAAATTTATGGGATGTTTTACTCAAATCTCTTTTTACAGATACCCTTAAAAGATTACCTAAATACCTGAATACCTTCATGTACATTCTAGTTCTCTGATAATTGAGATATCCAAATCAGGGAAAAGTGTTGCCCAAAAAAAAAAAAAAAAAAATCTGTATTGTAAAGGTGCCTGCTTCGACTCAAGCAAATCTGGAAGCTCCCTTGGGAAATCTGGCTTCAGTTACATATCCAGAGTTACATAAGTCCTCAGAGCATATGGTGACTTTGCCAACTTGGTAATTGTATCCTAGTTAGTTAGTATCTCAACTTGTGATGATGCTTCCAATTAAATATTGAAATTTCTGTTTCTTCCCTTTGAAAACCAGTATTCTGAATTGTGCTAAATGTTTTCCATTGGGTAAATATTTCTAGCAGTACAGAATAAGGCCTCTTATTCAACATTAGTATCCCACCACAGTGATCAATACCTCTTCCTAGTGATGTTTTCAGGCTTAAAAGTTGACCAAATTTGAAAGGGTTTCCAGTATGTTGGGATTTTTTTCTTCTAATAG
Organism: Mandrillus leucophaeus; assembly: GCF_000951045.1. Lineage (NCBI taxonomy): Eukaryota > Metazoa > Chordata > Mammalia > Primates > Cercopithecidae > Mandrillus > Mandrillus leucophaeus. The sequence goes on along the minus strand of NW_012105353.1, from coordinate 2,141,663 downwards.
GCAAATTACATGGTAGATTTTTTACTTGCTGAAGTCCTCTCTAGCAATTAGGAGAAGATTGAAGTTTATCAGTAGCTCTTTAACACAATTCTTTGTAACAATATTTCTGATAGTAAAAATTATTTAATGTGTAATAAGCTTAATGTGAGTAGGTGTGTCTAGGTCTCTCGGCATTCCTACTAGAGGTATTGATCATGATCTCACATTATATACTTGGAAGAAGTTTGTGCTTGTCTTGAATTTGCATTATTGACATCTTCACGTCCAGGTGAGAATTGGCACAGAACCTCTATAGATGCACAGCACCGAGATTCTTTCAGTGACTGTTAATATTTAGCAATTTGAGGGCTTCCAAGGGCTAGTAGTTTCAATAAGCACTTTTTTTTTTTTTTTTTTTTTTGCAATTAGTTTATTTGTATCTTATATTGCAGACAGATTCCACCAACGGGGAGAATCCAAGCATCAAGAAATCCCTCTTTCCTCTTTTTAATTCAAAGAATCATTTAAAGCATAGTTCTTCTTTGAAAAAGCTTCCTGTAGTCACTCCACCCATGGTACCCGTTTTTATGTATGGTAGCCCTGAAAACTGCTCCAGTAAACTTGTTTTACTGATGACAACAGCATGTCTTATTTTCATGAGGTCATATTCTCTTTATGCTAGTTAAGTACGTGAGCCAGTTCCATAAATTCACTGGGATATAAATTCATTGCTATTCTTCTGAATCAGTTAAGAAAGTTGAAGCACAAAGTCTATTAAGCAGACAAACTAGTGAAAGGCTAGTTTGTCTTGTCTGTTTAGCCAATTATGGGCAGATAACATTTATAAAAGCCTGTATTTTATGTAAGGAATTCTATTAACATTTACAGTTAACAGATGTCTTTGCATTTGACTCACAGAGTTTGTTAACACTTGATTGGCAATTTGTCTTTTTGAAGCCAAGTTGAATTGACCAAATTGAATGAGCTAACAGGCTCCATGAAAAAACAGCTTGTATCCTTGTCTGGCTTGAGCTTTTGCTGGTCAGTTTAAAACCAGGGCTTTCGCTTGGCATTTGACATTACTCTTCTGTGTTCACCAAAGCTGGTGAATAGACCAGTTGCATTCATCTGGAATTTGTGGCACAGATTTCCAGCATTTCTCTAGTACATAATGATAGATCCAGATATATCAGACAATGATTTGGGAATATGACCTAAACCATACTTTCTCACTTTGCTATCCTTGAAAGCCTACCAGACTTCTTTGGCACTACCAAATACAATGTTTGGATCATTTTCCCAGCAGGAAAAAATTTGTTTTATTGAACTGGTTCATAACCTAACTGCACTATGGAATGAGGATACGACAGCAATTCCTGGTATAGCCCAATTTAACTGCTCTCTCTTACAGCGACTAAAACTAACAGCATGGGAATGCTTTAAGGGTTGAGGTTTAACAAAGCTGCATGACATCTGCCAATTTTTCCTAATGCAGGGAAAATTATTAAGAGGGCAGAAGAATTTAGCATCACTTGCATTGTGAACATTGGGAGAGATTGGGGTTCTTTTTTTACTGGATCATTTGAGTTTTGGTTTGGTTTGCTTTTTAGTTTGGTTCTCCTATTGGGTGTGGTTGCATATCTTAATTAGGCTTATTAGTGTGCTTATTGAATGCTTGTCCATATTTTGCTCTAGGTACCCAATTCCGACAGCCCTGATCTTCTAACGTTGCAGAAATCCATTCATTCTGCTAGCACTCCAAGCAGCAGACCAAAGGAGTGGCGCCCCGAGAAGATCTCAGATCTACAGACCCAAGTGAGTGGATCCTGCACCATTCCTAGACTCTCCAACTCTGCAGTAACTGTCCTGAGGAGCGGGGAGGGCGTGGTAGAGAAAACTTAGCTTCTCAGTGTTACAGTAAGGCTGAGCACCTCCTCAAAATAGACCCTCAGTTATACCCAGATGCATCTTGTGAGCCAGGATGAATCTTGCTTCAGTGACCCATGTTCTACTGGGAAAGATGCAAGCTTCCATTAGCCTTCACCTAGCTGGAGGCAATTGAAGATGTAGTCCCAGCCCACAAATACAGCCCAGGAAAGAGCTGAGCTGTGTTAAAGAACCATAATTCATGGTAAAAAATGAGGCATGCCATAACATTTCAGGCAGGATGAACAGAGATGGTAGGAAGATTAAGGTTTCATTAAAAGTAATAGCATACAAATTGAAAGACAGGTATGATAAGTTTTCTTGAAAGAATATTTCAATTCCTGAAATCCATACCATTTTTTACAGGAAACAGGCAAACAGTTGCATTAGGAACTACATATTAGACTGTATTACGTAGTCACATTTATCTTCCATAATGGAGGAATAAGCAGAAACTGAATCAGTAAATTTTTCAGGTATCTGAGGTTTATTTCCTTTAAACAACTATTTTGGTTGGAAATTTTGTAATGTATGTTTTCAGTATCCCATAATGAACATTTTGGTTTTTGATATTGAATATTTTATGAATCCTTTATTCTTCTGTACTATAATTTTTGACAACCCTCCAGAGCTTTTGAGGCCATAGGATTACTTGTATCTGTGATTTCTTGTGTCACAGATTTCTGTGATTGGGAGAGCAGACTACTTTTTTTTTTTTTTTTTTCCTGAGACAGGGCCTCACTCCCATTGCCCAGGCTGGAGTGCAATGGCACAAACTCGGTTCACTGCATCCTTGACCTCCCTGTGCTCAGGCAATCCTCCCACCTCAGCCTCCCAAGTAGCTGGAACTACAGGTGTGCGCCACCACACCTGGCTAATTTTTTGTATTTTTAGTAGAGACAGGGTTTTGCCATGTTGCCCAGGTTGGTCTCGAACTCCCGGACTCAAGTGATCCACCTGCCTCTGCCTCCCAAAGTGCTGGGATTACAGGGATGAGCCACCATGACCAGCCTCTGTTTACTCTTTTTAACTGTAAGCTGTTGCATAGAACTGCTGACAGAAGTTCCCCCATATTCCCATTGTATTTGCCCCAGCTATTTATATTTTCTGCTTCTAACATAATATAAGCTGGGGGTGGTGGAAGCATAGAGAACCAGATATCCAAGTTTATTGGATATGTATCCAAACTAAAGAGACAAGCCTGTGAGTGAGGGCCTGCTTCTCTATTCCCAATTTCAAAACAAAACAAAAAGAATAGAGAGCTTTAGAACTTTCTTTGTGAAACCATTTCTTTTGCCAAGAAGCTCTTCTCTCTTCTCTCTTCTCTCTTTCTTTCTGGCAAGGTCTTACTCGATCACTCAGGCTGGAGTGCAGTGGCAAGATTATGGCTCACTGCAGCCTTGACCTCCTGGACTCAAGCCATTCTCCCACCTCAGCCTCCAGAGTAACTGGAACTACAGGCACATGCCACCATACATGGCTAGTTTTTTAATTTTTTTATAGAGATGGGGTCTCGCTTTGTTGCCTAGGCTAGAAGCTCTTTTCAAATAACTTTATAGCTCTTGCTGAATGCAGATTATTGTAATTGCTTGATAGTTACATGTGGTCAAGGCTGTAAAAATCACCAGGAGTCTCATCATGTTATACCAATTTAATTATTTTTAAAAAGCCACTTTTGAGCACTTAGAGTGTACAGTGTACTATGCTACCTCCTGTAGGGAGCACAAAGCTTTCTTGGGAAGACTTTGGAATGATGATGGAGAATACTTTCCCCTGAAACAATATCTACTTGAGTCAATTCTGAAGCCATTTACCTTGGGTTTCTGTGCCTAGTTCCTTCAAATGTTGTAATGTTCCTTGAGTTCATCAACATTTTATTCAAACTTTGCTGAGCCCTTAAATGCATGTCCCTTATACCATGACACTTACATTAAGGTACTCTGAGAATTGGCCTCAGAGGGGCCCCAAGGCTAGGGTTGTAGCCTAAGTGGCCAAGTCCAGCAGTTGTGACTGGCTGTGAATTTCCAAGTGCTTTCCATGTCTCTTCTGAGATCAAGGAAGAGGAGATTGAGCCATCATCTTTCATCGTTCAGGAGCATGAGGCTCAGGAGTTGTCCAGTGAGGAGACTGCTCTGAGGCTGCTCCCCTCTGCCCTGAAGTCAGTCTCCCTCCTTGATGCAGCACCTGGGGGTGTCCAGCTGCACAGTAGACAGACAGGCAGGGCGGACCACTGTGAGCCCATGTTAGGAATTGAAGGCCTCCTGTGAATAAATTATTTAGATAGTTCTGTTGGGGTTTTGCATATTTCTTTGTGCTTTGCATTTTCAATGCCCAAATGTTACCCTCCCCCTCTCAAAAAAAAAAAGTAAAGCGAGGGAACATTTGAATTTTGTAATATCGAGAGAGGGAAATCGGGGAGATGAGAACAAAAAGGGCTATACGACTTGTAGTTGAGTACATTGCTAACTAAAACATTCCATATTTTCAGCTTCTCTTGCTACTAGATACGGCTGTGTACTTAAGTTCTAGCTGGTGAAATATAAGTGGAAGCATTGTGTGGAGCCTTTGGGAGGTCTTCTCAAAACAGAGAAACATACACCTTTTGCTCTTTCTCCTTCCTGCTGGTTGAAGCATGAGATCCCCTGGTTAGAGATAGGATGCAACCAGGTAGATGAGCCTGGGCCTTTGATTGGCTGCCATACCAGCTCTATGATTTCTAGGCTTTTCCATTAAAGAATAATACAATCTTGTTTGAAGAAAACCCAAAGAACAGATCTGGCTGGACCAGCTCCTCCTTGCACATGCTTGCCCTTCCTGGCCACGCCCAGTCACCTCAGGTCTAAGCCCCCTTCCCTCCCCAGACTTATGGTCACTCTAACTTGAATCCCGTGTGCATTCTCATCCTTTCTTTCAGAGCCAGCCATTAAAATCACTGCGCAAGTTGTTACATCTCTCTTCGGCCTCGAATCACCCGGCTTCTTCAGACCCCCGCTTCCAGCCCTTAACAGCTCAACAAACCAAAAATTCCTTCTCAGAAATTCGGATTCACCCCCTGAGCCAGGCCTCTGGCGGGAGCAGCAACATCCGGCAGGAGCCCGCACCGAAGGGCAGGCCAGCCCTCCAGCTGCCAGGTCAGATGGATCCTGGTTGGCACGTGTCCTCTGTGACCAGGAGTGCCACAGAGGGCCCTTCCTACTCTGAACAGCTGGGTGCCAAGAGTGGGCCAAATGGGCACCCCTATAACAGAACAAATCGCTCACGAATGCCAAATCTGAATGATTTAAAAGAGACAGCCTTGTAATTTGTGCTGGTAGGGGGAAGGGGTGGGCAGACAAGCCAGTGGGGGAGGGGTGGGGAAGGGTGGGCTGGGCTTGGGGCATGGGCCGGGCCAAGTGGTGAGCCAGTATTTTCAGCTTTATGAAGGTGTGTGCAATATTGCATGTGTTGGGGCCGTCGAGCTCCTCGCGGCCACAAATTCTAGTCAGGGATCTTAGAGCCACAGGAGTTCCTTAGGAATCGCCACTCCCCACAGGTCTTGTGTGAGAATAGATAGAGTGTGCCATTGAGGAAGAAGAAATTTTTGGCAGTTTCTCCCCCTTACATTCCAGCTTTAGTGCAATCTCTGTTGAACTTGGGAACGCCAGGATGTGTCCTGGCACTGCAAGGGATAGGAAAATCATGTTGACCGATGCCCTTACTACGTATTTTTTTCTGCCTAGACTAAATGTGGGGTTTATTGTAATCCAAGAGTATCCCTTTGAAGGGTTAGCAGATGAACTGTATGTCTTAAATTGTTTTCTAAACTTCCATATTTGATAGGATTTGTAACATTTATTTATAATTAATATTGTACTGTTATAATCATATCTTTTATGTTATAATGTAAAGTTATTTTGAGCTGTTTGAAACATTGTGAAGCAGTGGGACAGCTACAGTAGTTTCTATAAAAACTAAACAGTAACATTTATATATTGCATCAGGAGTATTTTATTCTATATATAAATATATATATGGTAAATATCTGTTTTATAAATATATTCATTTAAAGAAAGTATCGTTATGACACTATCTGCCATATTTTTATACATTTGTGATATGAAGTGAGTATTATACTTCTAATAAAGGGAGTTGAATTGTGGCTACACGTGACTGTAACAGTATGAACCTTGCTCAACTTTTAGGCCCCAGCAGTAGCCTCTAGACATCCTTGGTAGCAGACGAGATGCAGCATCTCTTTCCAAACCTGCAGGGGAAGAAAGTCAGATAGGCCAGTGAGAATTCAGCAGGCCTAGTTTCCGTCCTCACACACTTGGCTCCTGTTTGTGTCCAGGGACGTTACTTGCACACAGGGGAGAATAGATTGAGGCATTACTCGTGGGTCTTTGTAGAGAGAATGTGCTCTTCCACTTAGCATTAGTGTAGAGCGTAGACCAAAGATTTGCCAGTGAACATTCCTTGTTGTGAGATCATAAGAGGTACCTGTCTGCAGATCTTGCAAACCAGCTCTATGCTCCTCAATATTGTCCACTGTCCCGGAGACTCTTGGCTGATGGGGTGTGAGATATATGTGTGGCATTTCTATTTCTGAATGCCTTTTTTGCTCTTGCTTTCTCCAATACCATATTTAAAAGGCTCCTGGAGCAATTCCAGATAGAGAAAAAATTACTCTATCCATTTTTTTCTTCCTGGGGCTGTCCACTTATGACAAGATTTTCATGCACACCTGTTACACATACAACCCCTATCAGAACAGGACATATTTTCCCCTCATCTGATCTCTTTCAGCTCCCAAGTTACTCCCAAGTATCATCAAACCCTTTGGCCATCAAGTGTTATCCTCCCATGCCTCTGGGTCATCCTTGAGGGAAGTCACCTCAGCACTGTCATCTATCAGTAGTAGTGGATTTTTGGAAGTAGTCTCTTAGCAATAATACTTTTAAAGGTCCCTCCCACCCCTCAAAGAGATAACTTCTCAGTATTTATTACTTGTCCTCAAATTCTGAGTGTCAGCCCCTGAATCAAGTCAGCTATAATCGAAATGTGCTGTTACTGTTAACCCTCCCCCAAGATTTTGAGGATCATAGCTCTGATGATTATGAAGATTATAAAGACTAAAGTCCTAGTTTCCCTGAAGCTTAAATTGTGCACATATTGCATTTTTATATAAATACTATAATGTGTATTGATTATATAGATAGGTTATTTTAAGGTGCTTTTTATTTAATTTTAATAAATGTAATAGGCACTAAAATGAAACTCGACTGGGTACTATTATTGAAACAATTTGACTCAAATCAATAGTTTTGCATGCTCTTTAGTTCTTTTTCTGTCTTACTTCTTTCACCAGTTCAGTACTGTTTGGGTAGCTCTGAATTCTGGCTTTTCCCAGGCAGCTGCTTGATGATGCAAGTGAGGTGGACCATCAGCAGTTTGCCTGGACACTAATGACTCTAAAAGGGTGTGTATTTAACTCTTCTTTTTCATACTAGATCTCTACCTTGTATTCCCCCCTTGCAAACCAGAAACTACACTTTTTTTCTCTGGAAAGACTTCTCACTGTGCTATGCGCTTAGGAACTGCACGGTCCCGTTGCCATGCTGTGGCATTCGAGGCTCGTTGTCACCTAGGGGCTGGTTTCCCATGTTGTCATCCTTGTTAACACTGGGATCTCAGATGTTTGCAGAACATTTCTATTCATGATGGTTCTTCAAAGAAGGGCTAGAATATTTGCCTTCTACCTAGAGCAAAGTAAACCTAATTGCTGAAGAGTCAATACGTACTTTTTGTACATTCTCAGATTTGAGCCAGAAAATACCTACAGATATCTACATATGTCTTCAACCAGTGTTTTCGAGGTAGCTCTTTAATCTTCTTCTCAGCTTTTGTCTGTTCTGACTTTTCATCCAATAAGCTGTAAGTGAACTATAATCTGCATTTCTAGCATGCAATTCTCTTCCTGCTCACGAAGGGGGGATGATAAAGTTTTCTCTCAGACCTAATGGGCCCTCTCTTAGCTTTTAACTGTTGTTTTCCCCTCTTGATGAAGAATTATTGACATCACAAAGATTGCCATCTATGATAGAAAGGACTTGATTTAAAGTCAGAAAAATTTGCCTTTTCTTTAGGAAGGGGAATTCATGACATCCATGTCCTATTATCGGCCCTAACTTCCTAAAGAAGAAAAAGGGTGAATGAAAGCTTATGTTACTTTTATGAAAGTATCACTGATCTCCTTTGGAAAAGAAACTCTGCTTCACTGTTTTTCTACCTTTATTTCTCTGCTGTCCTTGTTTTTCCTCTCTAAAGTTCTAAATACACTTTAACTGAACCTTGTTTGGTCTTGCTCTAAAATGTAGCCTCTCTCTAGAGCCCAAGACCAAAAGGGAGTGCTTCACGCTGAGGGGCTCAAGTGAGCTGACTCTACAGCTGTGGTTCTCAACTAGGGGCAGTTCTCAACCAGGGGCAGATTTGCCCCATGGGCACATTTGACGATGTCTGGGGACATTTGGTTGTCACAGCTGAGGGTGATGGTGTGCTACTGGCATCAAGTGGGTAGAGGCCAGGGATGCTGCTAAACACCCTGCCATGCACAGGACAGCCCCCCAAACAAACAGTGCTCCAGCCCCAAGCACCACTGCTGCCGAGGTTGAGAAACCCTGCCCTACACCATCCCAAGCCCACCAGTCTGCAGAGCTTGGCTCTGGCCTTGTTCTGTCCAGGCTACAGTACTGCAGGTGTGAATTCTTCAACATCACATTCTCTTAAGAGTCTTCGACCACTATTCCTGAATCCTTGGAATCCTATTGTTCGTTTCCATTGTCTTGGGCCTGCTAAAAGGTGCATACTTTGGAAGGAGACCAGAGTTACTTTATAGGTGTTGGAGAACTTAAATTCTAGGTTAGCATCCTTAGAAAATCTTTCATAGAGCCATGAGGCTTATATTTAGAAGCAAGCAACAGCCTGGCAGATTGGCATGATTTTTACCAACTGCTCGAAGGCATCCATGGCTTTTAGCTGTGTCTCCCGAAAGAAAATGTCTTTGTTTTTTATTCAAGTCATTTAATAGCTCTTTACAAATATTAGCATATGGCAGACCAATTAGAAGCAAAAAAGTCCGTATTGGTGGTTGTGATGTGGCTGTTATATAGAAGTATTTGTGCTGTATGCTTTGGTTAAATCTGTTTTAAAACATGCTTTAAGATTCACCTTACGCAGTTGTACTTTAATTCTAAACTCAGAGCTATGCTGTCAGTCTCTAGTCACACCGTGTATTATAAAGTATGTTGTGGTTGTAGAGTTAGCCAGTTTAGCATGTTCCTAATCTGAGAATTAGTGGACTATACTAGGAAATGCTATCCCATTGTCCCTTTCCAGCCCCTCTTAGTTAAGATCATAGTATCCTCACTTCTTAAACTAGTCTTTAGAGTAAATAAGGAAAAAAGCCATTTATTTTCTTCTAGCCATGTATTATTGAGAATGACTCATAGTGTACAACTTTTTTTCAAAGGCCAGAGGATTACTTTTCAAGTGTGTAGAAAGATCTATTTCTGTTCACCTAGGAGCTGGTGGTGACTGAACTCTTTCAGCAAGGGCAGTGGCTCAGTGTGATGCAGTGCTGGAGCTCAGCTGGGACTCAGTAAATCTGCACATTCTCTGCTGGTCAGAACATGTTTCCTGGATAGCATTGTTTTTCTATCTAGAAGTTCGTTACCTCCTGCATGGTAGTGGGATATTGAGCTCTCTGTGGGTTCTAAGATCCACAGACTCATACTTTTGTGAACTTTGGAATGTGGTAGGGTACATTGAACCAAGTCAGAAAATAGTGAAATATTTCCTTGCCTCCTTCAGTTCATCACTAAGAAAGTGTGCAGGCAGAGAAAACTTACTTATGGTTTAAGAAACCACAATTCTGGTTTTTTTGAAAGGGGACATAGAAAAGACAGTACAAAGGTTGTAAGTGTCCTGTTGCTAATTTCCAGGGCCAGAATCTCACAAGAAGGTCCTCTCAGAGACTTAAAAGCCTAGCTTACAAAAATAACCAGAAACACAACTTGTAAGCAGTTATGATTTCTTCCTTTTGCTTCTTGACCAGCTGAGATACAGAATATCTTGAGGTCTGGTTCAGCTGATGAAAAATTCTGTCTCAGAAATGATGAGTAAGAAATCATGCAAGAAAATGAAGTCCCTCATCTATCTGCATACATGCGACGTGGGAGAAGTGGAGTGGCTAGGAAACTCTGGGCCTGCTGCCCCTTCGATTCTTTTTCTTTGTGAATTGAATGTACTATACAAATGGTAGGCTTTCGTGTGAGCCAGTTACTACATGAATCTTCATTTCCCACAGTGGTTTGTTCATTCATCAGCGTTAGGCTTGGTCCTGGCTCCACCTTTCTCCTCTCCGGGCACTGACCCCACCCTTCCATGTATTTACTGTAGGCTATTAAATATGATCATGACCCGCCTTGCATTTTCATTCATCAACTGTTTACTCCCAAATTTAAGGGAAGTTTGTCTCATTTTGCCAGAAAAAAATTGTAATAGTTGGCACGCTGGATTTGTAGGGCCAGCAAAATTGCGGCAGTGAAACTAGTTTCACTTCTAAAGCCCTTCATTTCTCACAAGGTTAAGGTCTCGAAACCCCATTTGATCCTTGGGTCCTATTTCGATCCTCCTTTGGAATCTGAAAATCGGTCTCCATGTTGTATGCAGATTAGAAGTTGCCTTGTTCGTTACTCTTCCAACACAGAATATCAGGGAGAAAGAGGCCTTATCTGTTCCTCCATCCCCCCTGTTTTGACAGACTGCTAAGAATTCCTCAGGACTTCCTTTGGTTGGGAATTTTACTTTCCCAAAAGTCTGATCTGCTTTCTTTCAGGGGCAGACAAGCTTGTCCTAGTGCTCTGCTTCAGGTCTAATCAGAAGAAACCCAGGAATAGAAAAGGTAGATGCCTTGACTTTTGTCCCTGTTGTGGGGACTAAAGTGTTTATTGCCAGAATTGTCAAAAGCTCCAGTTTAAACTCTGTAGAGTTTCACGGAAAAACAAAACAAAACAAAGCAAACAAGATGCTTATCGTCCCAGAGAATGTGTAAGTTCTCCAGCACGGCTTAGGTTTTCCAAAATGGAAAGCAAAGCTTGCAGAGAACCTGTTTTCTCTAGAGACACACAACTGATTCTGGCCCTCAGTCTGTTTCCCTCTCCTTGTTTACTCTTTGGTCACCGATTGAGTCAGGCTAGAGGGGTAATACGGTGATTAAAAGAAGTAAATTCTCACTGTAAACTTGGATTGATTAACAGAAACGATTAAACCAAACAAAATCATTGCCCCAAATTTCTATCTCCAAGAATTGCTTTGTGCCATTTTGAATTCAGGTAGTTATTCTGTATATACTTAGCTAACTATTCAGAGCTTCTTCAATCTCTAGTAAGCTTGAAGGTGGTGTCTGGGAAGACACAGGGCAGGGTGACATTGAGACCCTGTTCATTCTTAGAAACAAAAATAGGGATAAGCCAGAATGATGTGACATCTAGTATGTGGTAGATGAAGAATCAGTGGAAATTCTTAATTGCACAGACTTTATAATCCATTATATAAAGTGTAATTCCATACTTTCTACTGTGGCAAGGGTGTGACGTGATTGTTAATCTTTTTAATTTTTGAATCCAAACTGAATTTAAAGTGTTGAATACTTAAATCCTCACAAGTGAATTATGAACCATTTGTAAAGTGTTTCTATAACTCTTTGTATCATGTGTTGGTACATCTTATCAAGTTTTTTCTGGCATGTAATTCCATTCTAAACTTATGTAAAATTTCTATTGTTGCTGTAAATATTACACAAATATCTACTCCGTGATAACCTTCATTATCAGCATGAAATGGTTAATTTTTACTGAGCACAATGTATTTTTGAATGGATCTTCCCAAATGTCTTTAATAAAATGCAGATTTTGCACTGACTGATGTGACTGCCAGGCCGTCCCAATCTTGAGCACTGTGGTCCTTGTGTTTGAACTGGGAACAGCTCCATTTTAGTTCCTTCTTGGGAAGAAAGAATGCATTCGAATTCAAATAAAGGATGATGGGCCTTTGAGGTTGTAATCAGTTTAAGAGAAATTAATGTAAAACTAGGCAAATCCTGTAACTTAATGATGTTGATCTTTGTTTTCCTATTTATAAAGCTTTTTTTCCCTTATGGCATTTTGAAAACTTTGGTTTATTTTATACTTGAGTGTTGTCACCTTTGCACGTCGCTAGACACTCACGTGGTAGTTTGAGGAGGATGGGAAGAGAGGCCAATCTTGTGCTAAGTGCTATGGAGAAAGCAAAGATGGACAGCTTAATAAGGGTTTTTTCATTCTAGAGGAGAGGTGAGCAAGCTTTTTCTGTAAAGGGCCAGATGGTAAATATTGGGGGCTCTGTGGCCCTTCAGTTCCCTGTCACCTTTGTAGTGCAGAAGCTCTGCCTTTGTAGTGCAGAAGCTTCATGGATGATACGTAAATCAGAAAGTTGTGGCTGTGGTCCCATAAAACTTTACTTACAGAAACAGGCCATAGTTTACTAACCCCTGTTTTAGGCCCTCAGTTTCATCATTTAGGGTAAGACCAACCGAGTACATGTTCAATCAGGAGGGAAAGAATTTAGCTTTTGTGGTAACTTACATATAAAACATTCTCCAGCTTTCTTTGTCTTTCTAAACAAAGGGTAGGAGCTGAAAGTCAGTGCTTTCCATTCTTAAAAGTACTGTGTCAACCAGTTCTTCACTCTGTCTCTTTAAGTGACATGGAAACTTGTGGCCTGTGCTTTCAACTATAGTCTTATCACGACTGAATCAAAGTATTTGGTGCTTATACTTTTTAATCTTAATAGCACTTACTATGGCCAGGCACAATGCCCAAGTGTTTTGCTTTTTTATTATTATTTTCACAACAACCCAGTGAAACAGGTACTATTATTATCCCCTTTTCGTAAATGAGGAAACAGATTTTCATACTTGGCATTAACCTGCCCAAGGTCGCCCAGTTTGAAAGTGGCAGGGCCAGGATTTGAAGCCGAATATGTTCATTGTAAAGCCCATGTACCCTTAAAAGTCACTGCACCTCCATGTATGGAAACTGACATGGAGTGGAATGGTGGTCACAATCAGAGTTGTTTCTCTTTAGTAATTCAGGTTTATTCAAGTAACTCCAAGGTTCAGATTTTTAAAAACAGTTTCCAACACAGAGTATATTAAAAACTTTGTCTAAAGTTTACTCTAGGTGCAGAAATAAAGACAACTTAGTCGAGTGAAGGAAAGGGTAACAGACTTAGAAATGGCTATCTACACTTATGGAATAAGCGTGCTAATTAGAGCAGGTAACAAGTCCCCACATGTGTAACATACTCTTCTCTAAAAGCTCGCAACAATTTATGTACCACCTTCCATCCGCTTTCCCAGCAGATGGTAATTGATGTGATTTGAGACTAGAACACTTCATTGAAACAAGTCGCTGGAGGTCCTCTGGGGATGCAGCTTAAAAGTCCAGGATCAGGCCAGGCGCAGCGGCTCACGCCTGTAATCCCAGCACTGTGGGAGGCTGAGACAGGCAGATCACCTGAAGTCAGGAATTCGAGACCAGCCTGGCCAACATGGAGAAACCCCATCTGTACCAAAAATACAAAAATTAGGGCCGGGCGGTGGCTCACGCCTGTAATCCCAGCACTTGGGAGGCTGAGACGGGCAGATCACCTCAAGTCAGGAGTTCGAGACCAGCCTGGCCAACATGATGGAACCCCCTCTCTACTAAAAATACAAAAAATGGGTGTGGTGGTACGTGCCTGTAATCCCAGCTGCTTGGGAGGCTGAGGCAGGAGAATCACTTGAACCCAAAAGGTGGAGGTTGCAGTGAGCTGAGATCACGCCACTGCAGTCCAGCCTGGCAACAGAGCGAGACTCCGTCTCAAAAAAAAAATACAAAAAAAAAAAAAAGAAAAATTAGCCAGGCATGGTGGTGCATGCCTATAATCCCAGCCACTTGGGAGGCTAAGGCAGGAGAATCACTTGAACCCAAAAGGCGGAGGTTGCAATGAGCCAAGATCGCACCACTGCACTCCAGCCTGGACGACATAGCGAGATGCCATTTCATAAATAAATAAATAAATAAATCCCCAGGATATAGAGTCCGCTTGCCTGGGTGGAGTGGAGGTTGCAATGAGCCAAGATCGCACCACTGCACTCCAGCCTGGACGACATAGCGAGATGCCATTTCATAAATAAATAAATAAATAAATCCCCAGGATATAGAGTCCGCTTGCCTGGGTGGAGTCTTGGCTCCATCTCCTACGTCTCATGTGACTTGAAGCAAGGCACTTCACTATGCCTCAGTTTCCTTATTTTTAAATGGAGGTAATCATAGTACCTACCTCAGTGTTGTGAAGATTTAATGAGATAATAACCTGCAGAGCACTTGACAGAGTCTCAAGAAATATGAGCTCTTATAACATTATTGCTATTGTAAAACATTGCTATTGCTTCTGCCCCAATTGGCAGTTTCAGAAAATTGAGAAGGAATATCACTGAATCTTTAATGCCAGTTACACAGAGCTCAGTAGGTGTCCGCAAAGCCCTTTAGATGCACGTAGCCTATTTGATCTTCATATCAGCCCTGTAAGGTTGGGCTTAAGAATGACCCATCATGGAACTACTCTTGGGACCACAGGGGAAGTGACAGTCCTTGTAAGCTGTTTGTCAGTGGGCCTTAGCAACCAAGCCCCAAGTGGACAGAAAGACAGGGTTCTGTGAGCATCCATTCCAAGGGTCACTTTAGGAGTTCAATCTTCTGGGCTCTGAGAATGGATTCATAGCAGTACCTCTATCTGGGAAATACCTTTGCTTTGTCCAAGTAACCTCCTCCCACACAGAGTACCCGAATCAACTCAGATTTTTTTTTTCTTAATATTGGCAACACTTAATGCTACTTCTTTGTTCATAACATTTCATTTAATTATTTAAAAATCTGCAAATGTTGTGTATATTTTACCGCAATTTTTAAACAATCTCCAGTGTAGACTGCGCTCTAGCATTTCTAAAAATAAAAGTAAATATGTTAAAATAAGGTAAGAGTGAGTTTTTCCTACATTATGTTTAATTTTTAATTGAAAGTTTCCCCCACAAAAGAAATGATACTGCAAGCATAGTTTGTGTGTTTGACAGCAAGATTCTATTAGGCTTCAGATTTCCCTCAATAAAAGTTTTAATTTTTATACATTCTGTCATATGAATTGAATGAAGTAAATAATATGCTGTTGTAAGCAAATTACCTGCAGATAAATGTCCTATGAATCATATATCTTACTGTGTATTAAATTCTGAAGTTTTGAGCAGTTTTCAATGTGAAATCCCAGCTGGCTTCTTTGCAATGATGGACAAGTTAGTTATAATTCATATGGAAATTCAAAGAACCCAGAATAGCCAAAACAATCCTGAAGAGCAAAGTTGGAGGACTCATATGCCCCAATTTCAAAACTTACTACAAAGCTACAACAATGAAGAAAATGAGATAATAGAATTTGAGTTCCAGAAATAAACCCTCTCACATTCATGGTCAATTGTTTTTTGACAAGGGTGCTAAAATTATTCAATGGGGGAAAGAACAGTCTTTTCAGCAAACTGGTGGGACAACTGGATATCCACATGCAAAAGAATGAAGTTGGACTCCTATTTCACACCATATACAAAAATTAACTCAAAATGGATCAAAGATCTAACTGTAAGAGGTAGAACTATAAAACTCTTAGAAGAAAACATAGGGGTAAATATTCCTGACCTTGGATTTGGCAGTGGTTTCTCAGACATGACACCAAAAGCACAAGCAAAGAGAAAAAGAAATTGGACTTCATCAAATGTTTAAAATTTTGTGCTTCAGAGGACTCTATCAAGAGAGTTAAAAAGATCCACAGAATGGGAGAAAATATTTGCAAATCATGTCCAATAAGGGAATTATACCTAGAATATACAAAGAATTCTTAAACTCAGTAAGTTGTAAGCCGATTTAAAATGGGCAGAGGATCTGAAAGACGTTTCTCCAAAGATGTACAAATGGCCAGTAAACACATGAAAAGATGTTCAACATCATTAGTCACTAGGGAAATGCAAATCAAAACCACAGTTGAGATGCAACTTCACACATTATGGGTATAGTCAAAGACAGACAGTACCAAGTGTTGCTGAGGATGTGGAGAAAGTGGAAACCTCCTATATTGCTGGTGGAAATGTAAAATGATGCAGCCACTTGGGATAATAGTTCCTCCAAAGATTAAACAAGAGTGTGTGTCCCAGCAGTTTTACTCCTAGGTGTATACCCGAGATAAATGAAAACATACATCCGCACAAAAACTTACACACAAATGTTCGTAGCAGCATTATTCATAATTGCTAAAGAGTGGAAACCCAAATCTCCATCAATGGATGAATGGATAAATAACAATGTGCTCTTGACATGATACTGAACAATGATGTTCAGCAATAAAAAGGAGTGATGTAGTGATACACATGTTACAACGTGGATGAACTTTAAAACACTATGCTAAGTTAAAGAAGCCAGTCACGAAATACCACATACTATATGATTTCATTTATGTAAAACGTCCAGAATTGGCCAATCTGTAGAGATAGCCGATCTGTGGTTGCAGAGGGCTTGTGGTGGCCAATGGGTTGGGGAGTGATGGCTGATGGTTGCAGGATTTCTCTTTGGGGTGATAAATTTTCTAAAATTGATCTAGTGATAATGGTTGCACAACTCTGAATATACCAAATGTCATCAAATTGTACACTTTAAGTGGATACAAACTGTATGTGAACTTAATCTCAATAAAGCCGTGACAAAAGTTTCCAACATGAACAATTATTTGGAGAGCCTTTCTCCCTGCCTGTTTCCTCCTCTCCTTTTTGTCTGAACTGCACTGTCTTAACTCCTGTGTTTGATGTGCCCTTAACTCTTAGGATACTGCCATTTTGTCTGACAGTCCATGTCGTGACCAAATTCACCTTTCCAAATAAGGGTCTCTGTTCAGGCGTTTCTATCCAAAATAGATTTGTCCTGTGTCCTAAGGCCAGGGATGCGTTCTCCCCCCCGCCCCCCCGCCACCGCCGCCCCAACACCCTGTGTGATATGTTTATATTTGAGAGAAGATTGGGCAGGGAAAAGCATTTTCCGAAGTTCAAGCATACAGCATGGGGACTAGAAAGATGCTGGGTTGGATATAAAATAATTGAGCCCCCAACGCGTCAAGGAGGATGTTTGGGGCTTTTAGAAGGCTGCCTGTTCACAGAAAAGGTGTATATGTTGTCCAGGACTGTGTTAGCGCGAGTCTAGTCGCTTGGCTTGTCATTTGAAAACGAAAAGTAACTCGGAAATGAGCTGCTAGCGGAGACTACCCTGTGTCTGGGGCCAGGACAGTCTTTACAGCAGCCTCATTCTGTGATTCCACCACCTCCTCTCCATATACCGCTCCTGCCCCTCCCCCGTGTTTAACAGCCTTTTCCTGGGAGGGGCCTGGAATCTCAGGCTGGGCTGTAAGTGGCCAATGAGACCTCCCAATCTAAGGCGCCGCCTACGGGAACGGAAAGCCAGGCCCATTCCTTCCCAGAGAGCTTTTCAGGAGCAGGCGCAGTTTGCGTATTGCAAAGCAGAGAGGGTGGAAGGGTGAGAATCTTTCAGGGAAAAGCCACATGGTCCTTTTTATGATGTGAGTCCTTCCCAGTTCCTGCGAAGCATGTAGCCAACTAATGAGCCTCCTCTGAGTAGCCAGTGGTAGCTCCTGGGCCAGCTGTTTGGTTTGCTGGGAAATGGTAGCCCTAGGTAAAGGGCAATGGTACTGTGTTGTGGTCATTTGGGGTCCCTACATATACTTGGACGCGCAGCCTGTCCTGTGTGATCACCTAAATGGTGACCACAGACACAGGGAATTTGCTGGAATGGATTGCAGAATGGAGCTGCATGTGTTGGGCACTCTGGACCCTCCCGAATCCCTGTGTTCATGAGGGTGGAAGCCCAGACCCGCCTTGAAGGTGAGAACTGCGAGCAGAGGAAACCCCTACCTTGGGCTTTTGGTCATCTGTCACGTATAGCCTCTCAGGACACTGGGATTCTCACCCACCACACTCATCCCTGCAACTCAGTCACCCTTGAGATCCTCAGCTGCCTCCCCCGGGCTCTGAAGTCCTCTTTGGCGATGATTTAGTGGAAAGTTAACTAGGAGGAACTGCTCCCTTCTGCGTTCAAAGCCAGGCTTTAGGAAACTATGTTTTTGTCTTGAATGTGGTAAAGCACAGGAATTTTCAAATTATCAGGACTGCTTTGTGTTCCCCTGAGACTGCACCTTTCACAGTGTCACTGAGAAAAAATGAGCAGAAAATTACCCCTGCTGCTTAGGCTTTTGTAAGAAAATTGGTTTTCGGGACATTTTCTTTGTTCTGACTTTCTCTGGCCCTGAGTGGGGAATAAGTTCATTTTTATTTCACTGAAATCAGAAAGCTATATCTTAAAAAAAAAAAAAAAAAAAAAAAAAAGTATCTACCCAGCACTGCAGTTAAAATTGCTTTGCGAAATATAGCCCTGTCCATCCCAGTGGTATGTGAGGGGGTCCCCTACGGCCCCGCTCTGCGCCGGTCACCCCCCAGCAGGCGCCAAGCTGAGGCACGCATCAGGCACACTTGCTGACGCACTCCAGCAGCTCCATCCGGATGGCAATGCGGACGTGCCAGCCCAGCGGGATGAGGCGAATGAAGCGGGAGATGATGGGGGGCCGCAGCAGGTTCTGAACCGTGGAGGTGCGGTCCGAGTTGCCATAGAAGACCTAGAGAGATGGAGGAAATCCTGTCACCATCACATCGGGGGAGGGAAAAGGAAGAAGGGTTCCTTTCTGGAGCTAGCCCCAACTTTTAACTACGGAAATGATTAGAAAGTGGTTAAAGCACAGAGAGTTTGCGGGTGCCCTCCAAAATCTGACCTTGATTGTAATTGTCATCACACCTACATTCTCGGAACATCTGGAACTGCACCATCCAATACGGTGGCCACTAGCCAATATGTCTGTTTACACTTCAATTAATTAAAATTAGATAAAAAATTCAGTTCCTCAGTCACATGAACCACATTTCAAGTGGCCGCCATATTGGACAATGCAGATGTGAACATTTCCATCATCACAGAAAGCTGTATTGGAGGGTGCTGCTAGAAAATGCCTCCTGACTCATCGCTTTTGAGTTTTTATCCTTTGCATTTTGACATTTTGAAAAGGCCCACATCACACTTACATGTTCCAAAGGTATCCAAAGTAGGGCTGAAGTGAAAACCCGTGCTTGGCTCAGGAGTTGTAAGCCAAAACTTAAATGTGTGTTTCTATTTTGATACAAGTGATGAGTACCTTTTCAACTTGGAAAATGTTTTTTTAAAAAGACATAAAAACTTGGCCAGGCGCAGTGGCTCATGCCTGTAATCCCAGCACTTTGGAAGGCAGAAGCGGGCAGATCGTTTGAGGTCAGGAGTTCGAGCCCAGCTTGGCCAACACACAGTGAAACCCCGTTTCTACTAAAAATACAAAAAAATTAGCCAGGTGCGGTAGCGGGCGCCTATAATCCCAGCTACTCTGGAGGCGGAGGCAGGAGAATTACTTGAACTCGGGAGGTGGAGGTTGCAGTGAGCTGAGATCATGCCATTGCACTCCAGCCTGTGCAACAGAGCGAGACTCCATCTCAAAAACAAAAGAAAAGAAAACAAAAAGACATAAAAACTCAAAGGAAGATTCTGGAAAGGGGAGGGTGGTGCCAGAGTAAAGAGAAAGGGGGTTTGCTTAATGTTTTTAAGGATGTAACGTAAAAACATGCTGCGGATGTTTGATGCTATTTCCAAAGAAATCATTCTTTGCCCTCTTACCAAAGTCATGGTGCTCTGCCTGATGCCACGAAGACATTTCATTTCCTTCTGGGATTATCTCCTGAAAATATCTGGCTGTTGCATTTGGCGCCATCCATCCACAAAAAGGGAAGGGCCTGGTCTGCCATGTTCTTGCCTTTCTCCACAGTGGCACTGCCCCACACCACCCTCTCTATTGCAGTTTGTCTTTGAGCCTATTCAAGTCAAGAGCCAGGTGAAGAGAGAGGAGGGTGGAACAGGCTCTACCAGATTGCACAAGTGCAGGGGTGAAGTGCCTCTTTGCAAAGAACTTTCAAGGCCTTCAGAAGCACAGGGCTTGAAAAACTTCTTATGTCTTTTGGAGAAGCCAGCTAATAACAGTAAAAATGAAATGAAATGTCCAGGTATCAAGATGGTTTTTCCTATTGTGTTCAATAGGAACACAACCCATGAACGTCCTTGAAACAACCCATGAATGTCTTGCTGTATAAATTGTCATCAGAGACTTACAAAGCCTTCTGAATCTCAGCTGTACGTGTCTACTTAACCTGATTAAATGTCAAAATTAGCCTGGGGAACTCCTTACTCTTAGGCAAAAGGATGTTTAACATTTCCAAAGAGCTAGTGAGTTTTTAATTCATTTTTATGCATAGCAAATATATATATAGTCAGAAGTCTACTGTGTTTAGTCTATGGTGAAGAAGACTTCGGTCTCAATCCACAAAGATTAATAGGATGTAGAGTTGCCCAAAGGTTTAAGTTCCTCTGTGTTTGTGCTGGTGAAGTCCTTTTAACCATTTAGCTAATGGGTAACTTGCTAGGTTCTCAAAAGGCTCCCCTCTGTCAGTCTCAAACAATAGGAGAAGCTACATCTATATAAACGGACGATTCTCTACCCACATCAATAACATCAGACAACACCCGTGAAGCAAAGTGCGTTCAATGATCCAGTGAGTTGAAATAGTCCAAATGGTCAGTCTTAAGAATTCAGGCAACTGCATACTGATATGGAAATTCAGACAAATTTTTTTTTGCACTTAAGAGTAGCACTCATTTGCAAACAAACTGTGCTGGGAACCAAGGCAAGCCCAGGAAAGAGAGCACAGCGCATTGTGGGGGAAAGCGCAGATGACCCACCATGCCGCGGAGTCAGTGCTCTGACAGAGGGCAGTGACAGGAGGGCAGTGACGGGAGTGCAGGGACAGGAGGGGAAGTCCCAGAGGGTGTGAGCTGAAGGTGGTTTGGGATAAGCCCAACTTACCCGGTTATTTCCAGTCTGGTCCTTATAGTAAATCCAGTTCAGGCGCTCATCGGTCCTGTACTGCACGCTGTACTTGGTCATCCACTCATCGATGTCACAGCGCCCCTGGGTAAGGATCCCTGAAATCACCTTGATCTCCTTCAGATCTATCTGTAACCACTGGCTACTGTCCTGGAACTTGGAGAGCCAGGCGCACCTGCCGAGAACATACCAAGTCACCGGGAGACTTCCCCTGTGCATGTCTGCAAAAAGCCAGCAGGTGCTGGCTTTCGAGGGGATGCCAACATCCGAAGAGCCCCCTGCCAAGCTCGGGCAGTCTGGGCTGTAGTCTGAGCCTTATCTCCTAGGAATGTCCAGCTTCTGTTGTACTTAACTTGCATCTCATTCTCCCTCTCCCTGCACCTCCACCTCCTGAGAAAAACTTTCCAGATTAATTTGTCAAAGAAATGCCTCAGAGTGTGGCTGAAATTGCCTTTGGGAGCAGTTGAACATGTCTGTCTGCAAAACATGCAGGTGCATGGCTGTTAGACCACCAGCCCCTGCCCTCTGCATGCGTCTCCCGGGGTGATTCTTTCTGCACATTTCACTCTCTTCACACCTATTTGTGTTTCCCTCAGATGCTGACATTCCTGCCTCATGCAGAGCACTGACCCATGTGGATCTAGAAGGGCTTTGACAAGCGTCAAGCCAGATAACTGTTGAAGCAACTAAATTTGTTTGTTTTAGCTACATTCCTCATAAACTGTGGAAACCTACAGTAGTTCCCCCCGCCGCCTCCTTTTTTCCCTTTAATGTGTATTTTAATTAACTTTGTAGGACTTAAGCCCTGGGCCACCTTCCCTTCTTTTTCCAGACTTACTCCTTGGGTGGCTCCTGACTTTTCACTTCTATCCCAGACCTTTCCTAAATCCCAAATCCAGAGAGTTCAGTTGCCAGCTAGAGGACTTCTGTATGCCTCTCAGCATCTCAGATGAAACACATCCCAACGTGAGCCCCTAAGTGCCCCCACCCCATCCCGCTTTCAGACCCCACGTCTCTGAGTAAACCCCATCCTCGCATGAATCCATGTCGGCCACCTGAGAACCATCCTGGGCCCCTCCTCTCCACCTCCAGCGCCCAATCCATCTATTGGCTCCATCTCCAAGTGCCTCAAATTCCTCTACTTCTGTCGGTCTCCACCGCCACCACTCTAGCCCATGCCCCCTCCTTTCTCGCCACACCTCCACTACTCTCCCTGGATTGCTCTGGCCCCACAGGAACCAGAGAACTTAAAACACAAATGTGCTTGCGATCGTCTTCGACTTAGAAATCTTTATCCGACAGAGTCTGCTAATCATCACCCGATACTCCCTTCCCATCCTCATTTGGTAATAGAACCCCTGAGTTTCATCTGGGCAAACAGCCGTCTGGCTAAGATGACGTTGGTTAGTCTCCCTTGCAACTAGGTGGGGCCCCCTAACCAAACTCTGGTCAATGGGATGTGGGCAGAAGTGGCCAATAGAATATGTTTGTGTTCTTAAAGGCAAATCATGCACACTCTGCTGCTCTTTTGTTTCTCCCCACTAACTAGAATGTGGATGTGATGGTAGAAGAGAGAGACACCATTCTGGACCCCAAGATAGACGCTTCATGTTAAGGACGACAAAACAACAAGGTAGAGTCTGGGCCCCTCATGCCATCAAGCTGCCGTAACAACCCGAGACTGCTGAATGAAACTTTTTCTTTCTGAGACAGTCTTGCTGTGTTGCCCAGGCTGGTGTGCAGTGGCGCACAATCTCGGCTCACTGCAACCTCTGCCTCCCAGGTTCAAGCAATTCTTCTGCCTCAGCCTCCCAAGTAGCTGGGATTATAGCCACCCGCCACCATGCCCAGCTAATTTTTGTATTTTTAGTAGAGATGAGGTTTCACCATGTTGACTAGGCTGGTCTTGAACGCCTGACCTCAGGTAATCTGCCCACCTCGGCTTCCCAAAGTGCTAGGATTACAGGCGTAAGCCACTGTGCCTGACTGATGAATGAAACTTTTAAGTGAGCAAGAAACACACTGCTATATTAAGTCACCATACTTTGGTGCTCTTTGTTACAATAGCACGAACCTGTATGCTAATTAATATGCACTCAGGGTCCTCCCATTATCCCTACAGTACGGATCAGTCACTAACATGGCTTCTAAGGTCCTGCACCATCTGACCTCTGCCTGCCTCTCCACCTTGTCTCACCTGTGCTTCAGCCTTGCTGCCCTCTTTATGTTCCCCATCTACACCCTGCAGGTATCATCCCAACTCAGGGCTTTTGCACCTGCTGTACCCCACGCCTCTTCCCCTCCCTCACCTGGCCAACTTCAAGTCACAGGTCAAATATGTTTTCCTTAGAAAGCCTTCCCTGGCTGCATGGATGAGGTCTTTCTTCCTTCATCTCTCCCGCAGCACTCGTAAGTACATTCTGTGTCATTTGTTTATTAGAGAGACCTATTTTTTTTTCTTTTTTGAGACAGGGTCTCACTCGGTCGTCCAGGCTGTAGTGCAGTGGTGTGATCTCGGCTCACTGTAACCTCCGCTTCCCAGGTTCAAGCAATTCCCCTGCCTCAGCCTCCTGAATAGCTGGGATTACAGGCACGTGCCACCACACCAGCTAATTTTTTGTGTTTTTAGTAGAGACGGGTTTCACTATATTGGCCAGGCTGGTAGAGAGGCCTATTTTTTAAAAAAAACATGAAAAAAAATCCCCTGGGCCCTGCTTACCCAAAGCCTTGACTGTTGAGCCGGGCCTTGTTTGCAGTCCACGAGGAATACCAGCCCACATACTGCTCCGGGTTAGAGCAGGTGATCTGGTCTGGTGTGACCTCCCCTGACTCGAAACCCAGGGGCTTGTGATATGGGCATTCTGGGAAAGGAAAAAGAATTCACATTGAAACACATATCTCAATACTCAACAAGCACCAGGTGACTGAAATAACAAAACAAACCCATCTGCTATGCGCTTCGGAGATGGAGAAGGCTTTACCTGTCTCTGTGGTTCACAATGGTTACAGCTGGGTCTTCAACGGTTCACTACTCATGCGAGAAAGGAATGAAGGATGAAGTAAAGGAATTGCCACAGAGACTCACAAGCTTTGTAAAACAGAGGGAAGTGGCTCTATGGCAACTTCACAAGGGGTGTGCGAATTTTGAGAAATACTTCACCTCCTCCACCAACTTAGAGATCTAAAAACCAAGAGGTGCAGAGTGAAATACCATATTTAAATGCCATACATCTTTATTTCCCCCATTAACACAGATTTAGCCATCCTGCCTGATGATGTCAGGTCTCTCATTGTCCTTGGGCAGTAGATGATGCCAGTTATAGGGACAAAACCACAGTGAGAGGCAAGAAGGGCGATTACGCATTGAGATATTGAGAGTGACTTCCTACTTGTAAATTGCAGTTTTCTCACCAGTCTAATTAAAAAAAAAAAATGGGTGAAATGTGCCTGGGGGACTGTTGAGTGAGAAACGGCTAAAAGGAACTGCTTTTTCCCAGTGGTAGTAGCCAAAGGTGGTTCTTCTGTGTTAATTGTCTCCTGCTTCCTCTCGTCTATGTGTCCCCTCATAGTAAAAACAGTGTTGAGGTTGGGCGCTGTGGCTCACGCCTGTAATCCCAGCACTTTGAGAGGCCGAGGTGGGCGAATCACGAGGTCAAGAGATCGAGACCATCCTGGCCAACATGGTGAAACCCCGTCTCTACTAAAAATACAAAAATTAGCCGGGCATGGTGGTGTGTGCCTGTGGTTTGAGCTACTTGGGAGGCTGAGGCAGGAGAATTGCTTGAACCCAGGAGGTGGAGGTTGCAGTGAGCCAAGGTGGTGCCTGCAGTGGCAGGCACAGTTTTGAGTTACCTGGTCAGAGGCTGCCAGTTTTCAACCCAGTATTCATTCATTCTCCCCTTCTTTTTCATTTTTTTTTTCTTTTGAGACAGGGTCTCGCCCTGTCCTAGGCTGGAGTGCAGTAGAGTGCAAGCGATCCTGCCACCTCAGCCTCCCCAGTAGCTGGGACCACAGGTGCACACCACCACACCCGGCTAATTTTTGTATTTTTTATAGAGATGGGATTTTGCCATGTTGCCCAGGCTGGTCTCGAACTCCTGGGCTCAAGGGATCCACCCGCCTTGGCCTCCCAAGGCACTGGGGATTACAGATGTGAGCCATCATGTCCAGCCTCCCCTTCTTTTTGACTAAAGAGCTCCCCTTTTATTGGGAGCAGCAATGTAGCCAGCTGAGTAAAGGGCCTTTCCCAGCCTCCTTTGCAGTTAGAAGTGCCCACGTGACATAACTTCTGACCAATGAGATATAAAGACTGCCTGCTGGGATTTCTGGTCAGGTTTTGCTTTCCCCTTCTTTCTTCCTGTTGCCTAGACTACGTCTGATGGCTGGTGCGACAGTAGCCATTTTGCACCGTGTGGGTAAGGCCAAGAGAACTGCAGAGGCCAAGTGCAGTGGCTCATGCCTGTAATCCCAGTGCTTTGGGAGGATCACTTGAGCCCAGGAGTTCAAGACCAGCCTGGGGCAACATAGGGAGTCCCCATCTCGTGGCTCACACCTGTAGTTCCAGCTACCAGGGGAGGCTGAGGCAGGAGGATTGCTTGAGCCCAGGAGTCTGTGGCTGCAGTAAACCATGATCACACCACTGCATTCCAGCCTGGGTGACAGACCCTGTCTCAACAAAACAAAAAACAAAAAAACAAAACTGCAGAGACCTCAGCCTTGATAACCTTAAGTATTATAACTCTCTACCCCTAATTTTTTTTTTTTTTACCATGTGAGTTAAAACTCCTAAATCAATAAGCCAGTATTTAGTGGGTCTTGTACTTATAACCAAACCCAGTTCATAACTGAATTTCTACAGAAAACAAATGGCAAATGTATTTTCCTTTTTTTGTTAGAGACCCGGTCTCGCTGTGTCGCACAGGCTGGAGTGCCGTGGTGCAGTCATAACTCTCTGCAACTCTAACTCCTGGGCTCAAGCTATCCTCCCACCTCATTCTCCTAGTTTTCTGATGATGAGTGATAAACTGCAATTAAGGCAAATCATAGTATTTTCTCCATCTGTAAATTTGAGTTCAGGTTGAAGGGCTGAACATATTCACTGAGGCACCATTACCTGTAACCATAAAACAAGGGCTGAAGTGTCTCTGGAGAATTTTTCAAAAGCCAGTAAAGTTGAAGGAAACATGCTTGCAGAGATGGCCATGCCCTGTCCCCAGAGGCTAAAAACAGGCCAGCTTCAGGCCTCTGGCCAGGGAGGCTTAACTTCCTTTCTGCCCCAATGCACCAAAGGAATAGGCCCAATCCCACTAGTATCTGCAGCTCTGTGGGGCTGAGGGTGCGGGTACAGAATTTGTAGTTTATTGAGTACTCAAGACTTTGGGAGTCTGTTACGATCATGTCAATTTCCGGGAGAGAGAAGAGGAGCACTTTGTGGGCCACTCAATCATGCCTTGTGTGGCGGGCGAATCATCAGAGGAGCTTATTAAGAATGCAGTGTCCAGGACTCCACCTCAGAGCAACTGCATTTTTAACAAGCTCATTTTTGAAAGTGCACTTTGAAAACCTCAGCCTGCCAAGGAAGACATTCTGTGGGCTGGAGATCCGGAGGACTGAGTGCCTGTGGACTCGAGGGCTCCTCCACCCCCGCGACACCCCTCCAGCTGGGAAGACAAGCCCAAGCGATCAGGAGGAGGGGCACAGGACCAGGTGGCAGGGATTTTTCATGGGCAAAATTCTAACCTTGGGTGTCTCTGAGGCCCCTCCACTTTGAGCATTTGATGACTGAACCTCCTTTTTTTTTTTTTCCCCCTCAGGGCCACCAGCTCTGAGGGAGTAGACGGAGGGGAAGGGAAAAAGCCAGTGCCACCTCTCCCAGTCACCTTATTCTTTGCACTTTGCTCTTCTTCGTCTGTTTCCCCTTCACATCTCTTTTGCCATTTCTTCCCAAATAGCCCATCTAACACTTGAGAGCGGTCTGTAGGCCTGCGGGTGTACCTGGCCAGGGCCAATGGCCTTGACAGCCTGGGAGGGCCTGTTGAGGCAGCGGAGAATGTGTGACTCACTGCGATCTAAAGACCCGTGTGTCCAGACATGGATGCTGTACTTACTCCCCAGGGAAGATGACAATCTCACTGTCACCTTGGCTTTAGCTGGTGTCTGGGAGCCGATGCCTGACTCCTAGGCCCCAAGCTTCATTCCACTGCCCTCTGAATATTTTCCAGGAGAAAACTTCCGCCGTGGTGACCCAAAGAAGCCTCACACTCTGTATGTCCCAAATGGAGCCCTTCATCGTCCAACCTCCAGTCCTGCTCCCTATCCAGTGCTCCAGGTCCGAGGCACTTCCATATTCCCAACACTCCAGGTCCGAGGCACTGATGCTTTCAGCTGTCTAACCCAGCAACCTGGTAAGCAGAGACTCTAGACCGGTGGGGCTCAGCCTGGGCTGCACCTCGGAATTGCCTGAGGAGCTGTAGACATGCTGATGTTCGGGCCACACCCCCAGGGATTCTGACATCATTAGCCTGGGCACTGGGACGAGGCTGCCGGTGATGGTAATGGGCAGTCAAGGTCAAGCAGGCTTGCATCCAGCCAATGACACCTGGGGTAGGGGCCCACCCTCTCAGCGTGCGTGCAGGCCAGCTGCTTAACCTCTCTGGGTCTCAGTCTCCTCATCTGTGAAATGGGGCATGATGTAGTACCTGTCTTCATAAAATTGCTGTAAGATTAAGTGAAAGTATTTGGAGATTGTAGAATTCGTAGAGCACAGTGTCTGGCCAAAAAGCACCAGGTACATGACATTGGTGAAGGTGAATTCGTGAGACTACATTGACACCTTCTTGAATTTTGCATGTTTTTCTGGCGAAGACTCAATAGGGAGGAAATCCAATGCCCCTCTATCCTACTCTGTTCTGTCCCCATTACCCTCCCCCCCTCCACCACCACAGCCCCCCGCCACACCCTCCAGAGAATGAGGCCAGCTTCATGTGACTAATGAATGGTTTCAGCTCTCCTTGCCCCAGGCAGGAGCAAGTGTGTGTATGTGTGTGTGTGTGTGTGTGTGTGAGAGAGACAGAGAGAGAGAGACACAGACAGAGAGACAGAGAGAGGGATGTGAGAGAGAAACCTGGTCAAAAGCATCCCTCAGGCTTATGGACCTGGAAGATCTAGGCCTCACCAGGAATTAGCACATTACCCAAGAGAAGGAGGTGACAGCCCCAGCTAAAGTAGCAGGGATATGGCGAGGGCCTGAGCGCAGCGGGGAGGGACCTGATTCCCCTGAGGGGCTGGACTGGGATGGGTCTGGGAGCCCTGAGCTCTGGGCATGCTCAGAAAATTTGGGAAGGTCCCTCAGACTGAGTTTGGCTCAGAGGGAGAGGAGCCACTCTCCAGACGTCCGCCTTCCAATGGGGCTGTGGCCAGGCTGCCCTCGCAAGCTCATGGGGGGTTCATGTAGTCTAAAGGGGGAGAAAAGACCTTCAAAAATCCTGTCCGCAGACTCTTCACAGGCCATTACAAGGGGACAGTCCGGCTAGATTTCTCCTAACATGGAAAAATAGAAAATGTGACATTTCCCACACTGTGTGTGCCCTGAAGAAGAGCACACTCCAGTTCTTTTATCGTGATTTTTCCTGACTCCTTCTTCTCCTTTCCTCTTCCTTCTGTGAGCCTGGTTGAGCTCTTTGCAGGTCCATATGTGGCCTGCAGGCCTTCCCTGAGGCCATCCCCTCCCGTCCACACCCCTCCGTCTGCCCCCCCACGCCTCAGCCTTCAGATCTCTGCCTGCCCTGAGCCGGCTGAGGGGCCCTGGTGCTACCTCCCCAGCACCCTCCCCACCTGTCACGCACCCCTCCTCCTCGGGCGTACTTCACTGCCATCTTCTCTTGCCTGCCTCCCTCCCCATTCTCCCCCCAGCTAAGCAGAATGCCCACAGGTGCTGGGCACTCTCTAGATATTGACTAGACAGATGGATGGAGGGATGAATTAACAAATGCCGTCGGCCCATCTTGGGTGCCCACTGGGGACGAGCACAGGAAATGGCATTTCAAAACAGGCAGCAGAGGCCTCAGGGAAGAAGTAGACACTGACTGTGACCTCTGGCCTAATCAAAAGAAACCATAAATTGAGTAGATGCTAGAAGGCAACCTCAATAATGTTGTGAAAGAATTAAGGGGCTCCAAGGCTGGGTGCAGCGGCTCACGCCTGTAATCCCAGCACTTTGGGAGGCTGAGGAGGGAGGATCACCTGAGGTCAGGAGTTCAAGACCAGCCTGGCCAACATGGTGAAACCCCATCTCTACTAAAAATACAAAAATTAGCCGAGTGCAGTGGTGGGTGCCTGTAATCCCAGCTACTTGGGAAGCTGAGACAGGAGAATCTGTTGAACCAGGAGGCAGGGGTTGCAGTGAGCCGAGATCGCGCCATTGCACTCCAGCTTGGGCAACAGAGCCAAAACCTGAGGGGACCCTTATCAGACACACACAGAATATGACCTTCCTGAGTTTTCTGCCCAGTGTCACTTTGTTATTGCAGCTATTAGACCTGTTTCTATACTCATTTCACCCTTAGGGAAAAGCCTACATCTTCTGTGGCTCAGATGGCTCTTCTGAGCCATGATGTGATCATTAGATAGATAAAGGCATGTTTGCAATATGTTGCCAGCCCAAGGCTGTGTATATTTCATATTCTAGCCTTTTTACTTTAGTGGCTAATTTCTGGGTTTGTAGGCAGGCTTATAAAGAATGCAAATCTAAAGAAACACAGAATTCAGGGACTTTCTTAACACAAGATTCCAGACAGATGTGAATAGTGTTATGCATAGATATTAGACTTGAATATATGTGACAATATAGTAGAGTACAGGAGAAAATATGTAGGATAATATTTCTGGAAGAATGGATTATAAGTTCAAACATCATATAGAAGAGAAAATCTAGAATCAAAATGAAGCGTTAGCAAACCAGTGGATTTATTATACTTTTGATAATTTCCCTACCCTATTTTTTGCTCTCAGAGTGCCGGGGTAATCTTGGCTCAACGGTGGAAAAGACAGAGCTTTTAGTATTTTTAATAGCATTAAAGTGAAGATTAGGAGGCCAGAATGCATGTGGCCTTCTGCTCCGTGGGGGGCCCGGGCATTAGCCAGAGTGCACCTGTTAGCACCTCCTGGCAGCTCTGAGTGACCCCGCCATCCTTCTGTGCTTTCCAGTGTTCTCTTTCTTCGTGAGACAGGCTATGAGGGAAGCCCTGATTCACAGGACCCAGACAAACGAAGCTGCGTTCCTGACATACCATGAGAATCTGCGGCAGACGGGCAAGTGACTTTTGCAAGCCTGTGGCTGGTTCCAATGCCCTGAATCATCTATCTCATGAAGGAACCAATTAACACCAATGAATCAACCATTAACGCTGAGGTTGAGTTTTCCTTTCTGAAAATATCTGCGTTGTTAAGAACAAAAACCAGGGCCAGGTGCGGTGGCTCACGCCTGTAATCCCAGCACTTTGGGAGGCCGAGCGGGCAGATTGCCTGAGCTCAGGAGTTTGAGACCAGCCTGGGCAACACAGTGAGACCCCCGTCTCTACTAAAATACAAAAAAAAAATCAGCTGGGCCTGGCAGTGCGCACCTGTAGTCCCAGCTACTTGGGAGACTGAGGCAGGAGAATTGCTTGAACCTGGGAGGTGGAGGTTGCAGTGAGCTGAGATCACGCTACTGCACTCCAGCCTGGAAGACAGAGCGAGATTCCGTCTCAAAAAAAGAAAAAAGAAAACAAAAACAAAAACAAAAACAATGGAGAGAGGAGAGCACTTAAGCTAAAAGAATTTCTAATTTTTGAACTTCAAGCTCATGACAGCTGTGTAGGGGAGACAGTTTTGGGGACCAGGGTCAACATCACATCCCTCAAACACATGACTCTTCTCTCCTTTTTTTTTTTTTTTTTTTGGGTGGGGGGACAGGGTCTCTGTCTGTTGCCCAGGCTGGAGTGCAGTCATATGACTATGGTTCACTGCAGCCTCAACCTCCTAGGCTCAAGCAATCCTCCCACCTTTGCCTCCTGAGTAGCTGGGACTACAGGCACATGCCACCATGCCCCCCATCCAGAGATGGGGTTTTGTCATGTTGCCCAGGCTGCACATGGCCCTTCTTGAAGTGTCAAACTTGATTGGGTCAATGAAGCCAATCCACATAAACAATGTCTTTTCAATTTCTTCTTACACAGAACTTAGTTGGAATGGAATTCCAGGAGGTCTCATGTCTCTAGTGAAAAGAACATTCGTTACCACTAAATGGTAAATTTCTCTAAGGTGGAGACAACGCCTTCATTTCTGTCTCCTTGTCAGTGCCTGACACATCATAGGCACATGTTGAAAGACGGGTGAATTGAGTTATAAATGGAATGAGGGTGCGTCAATATTGACTGAGTCAATCATACCAACATTTAATGGCTGCATGAGCTCATGCCATGGAGCCTGATGGGATGTCCCATAGGAAAAGCCCATCGGTTTCCTCACGATTAGGACTCCACAGTTCCCTTGGAAAGCAAACTTAGTTCAGAAATGACTTCCCCTTCAGAAAATAGGAAAGTCACGCAGTAGAAGCCATTGTACCCTCCCCTCCCACACACACATTGCAATTTGCTTTGTTAATGCAAATTTAATGAAATAATGAAAAGAGCCTGACACACAGACACACAAACCTGTCTCTGGTGAAGCTATTATTAGGCAATTGTGTAAAGTAAATGAAGTGGCACGATACCATCATAACCCTGGAGAGGCAGCAAGGCCAGTTTCATGCAAAACAAGCTCTGAGCATGGAAAGGATTTAAGCATTGCAAATATTTGCAGGGACTGCCCAAGCCTCTGAAAATTGGATCTGCTCGCTCCCTCCTCAGAGTGTGAGCTCTTGGGAGGCTGGTAGAAAAGAAACCAACCTTTATTCAACAGTGTGCTAGTACCCCACAGGCTGCTTTAATGCCTCGTCTTATTTATTCCTTGTTGACAACCCCGTAGAGCAGAGGTCAACAAACTATGACCCATGGGCCACATCTGGCCCTCTGCTTGTTTTGTAAATAAAGTTTTATTGGAACCCAGCCATGCTTGAGCATTTACATATTGTTTATGACTGCTTTCCAACACAAGGGCAGAATGGACTAGTTGTGACAGACTATTTGGTCCACAAAGCCACAAATATTTCCTTACTCCTCCTTTACAAAGTTTGCTGGGCCCTGTCTTAGACATAGGCCACATCAGCTACAGAACAAATTGGCCTGGAAATTTCAGAGGCTCCACAAAACACAGGTTTATTTTTCACTCAGGCGACTGGTCTACCGTCGGTAGGCAGGGGGTTCTGCTCCACGTGATCAGCCTGAGACCAGGTTGCAGGAAAAGCCACTATCTCAACAGGTGGCTTCACAGCAGGAAAGGGAGAGCCAGAGAGTTGAGTGCCAGCCCTTCAGTGCCATTTTGGAAGTGGCCTGCTCACTTTGGCTGGAGCTGTTTGGATGGCACCACCTGATTAATTACAAGGGGACTGGGCAATGGGAGGGAAGCATGTGGTTGTTTGGTGAACAAGCAGTATCCAGGCATGGTACTATCATCACCTCCATTGGACAGACAAGGAAAAAAGTGGCAGTCCCAGAGTTCAGATGTGACACAGCCAGGATTCCAGCCCTCATCTTCCTGGCTCTAGAGCCTGTGCTCTTTTCAAAATTCCAGGCTGACTAGCATTAATTTCTTTTCTTTCCCGTTTTTTTTTTTTTTTTTTTTTTTTTTGAGACAGACTCTTGCTCTGTCATCCAGGCCAGAGTGCAGTGGTACGAGATCACTACTCACTGCAACCTCCACCTCCCGGGTTCAAGCAATGCTCCCACCTCAGCCTCCTGAATAGCTGGGACCACAGGTGCAAGCCACCACACCCGGATAATTTTTGTATTTTTAGTAAAGACAAGGTTTCACCGTGTTGCCCAGGTGAGTCTCAAACTCCTGAGCTCAAGCAGTCCACCCGCCTCGGTCTCCCAAAGTGCTGGGATTACAGGCGTGGGCCACTGCGCCCGTCCACCCGTTAATTTATTTTCAATCAGTCCCATTCATCGATTTCATTGAAAGTTAGGTCCCATCCTACCATCCCAACCTGGAGACATGGAGATCTAGGGAGCTGTTTCTGGACACTGACATCACGCCATGTGTTGAAGCAGGGACCAGTGTGAGATTCGAAGCTCAGAGGCCAACTGGAGAAAACCCACATTAACATAGGCTTCATAATAGTAATAAATAAATACACACAGCTACCATTCATCTTTCATTCTAAAGATGGGGGTAGCGTTCAGGAGGTTAATTCAGCCGAGTGGGAAAAAGGAAGAGAAA
This sequence comes from Mandrillus leucophaeus, assembly GCF_000951045.1. Lineage (NCBI taxonomy): Eukaryota > Metazoa > Chordata > Mammalia > Primates > Cercopithecidae > Mandrillus > Mandrillus leucophaeus. The sequence continues at coordinate 2,108,225 of NW_012105353.1, read as the reverse complement.
TGGGGTGTTCCCCATGACTGTTCCATCCCAAGGACAGGGGATACTCACCTGGTATGCAGTCCAAGGAGGCGGCGCCTGCAGACCACAGAGCATTGGGTCCTCCTTGGCAATCACACTTGCATGCTTTTTGGTACCAGGGGTCCTCGCCTTCATCCTGCAGCCAACCAGAGAGGCAGGGCAGAAAAGTCATGGTCAAAGGCAACTGTGATTGCCACCCCTGGAGTGATCACACTTATTCCTTATGCATCGTCTATAGCAGCTTTGCTGCAATGGCCAAATGGAGCTATTAATCCAGCCTTAATACACACAGCTACCACTCATCTTCGGTTCTAAATAAGTAAGTGTCTGCCACCCTGGGCGACCAACTAATAATCTCACAGATACACCCATCTAGAGGGCACCGTTCACGCCATTATAGTGTCTTCAGGAGTTTGGGGAGCCCCAATCCAAGTTTAGACTCTTCACATCCCCTGGAAGTTCCTATGTGGAGATAGATTCAAGATTGTGCCATCTGATTGAAGACCAGCTTTACTTTCATTCCCTAATTCAAACACCAGTCGTGGAGCTTGCCTAGGTCAAATGTGCTACTGCCACCATCACCAAAAAAATACTTTATTTATTTTTTTTGAGACAGAGTCTCACTCTGTCGCCCAGGCTGGAGTGCAGTGGTGTGATCTTGGCTCACTGCAGCCTCTGCCTCCTGGGTTCAAGCGATTCTCTTGCCTCAGCCCCCTGAGTAGCTAGGATTACAGGTGTGTACCACCACACCTGGCTAATTTTTATATTTTTTAAGTAGAGACAGGGTTTCATCATGTTGGCCAGGCTGGTCTCGAACTCCTGACCTCAAGTGATCTGCCTGCCTCGGCCTCCCAAAGTGCTGGGATTACAGGCATGAGCCACCATGCCCAGCCAAAATATATTTCAAAATACATTTTTAAATAAACAAACAAAGTGATAGTCCTGTACGTTATTTTTGGTTGGGAAAATTTTCAAAACCACTATGCCTGTACATTCCAGCCTCCTTACCGTTACATACCTCGGTAGACGATAATCCCAATGTGGCTAAAGCAAAAGGATGAGACAGAAAAAATCTAATTAATAAAAGAGAAATCCAACAGCATCACTCGTTACATGGAAAAGTGAAATAGAAATAGTCACATGAAAGCTACCAACACCCCTTCTGGAAGAAGTCATGGTAAGTAAATATCTGCCAGGAAAAACATCCCCAGATACTAAGAAGCTGGGGACAGTAAAATTAAACAGAAAGAACAAGATCATCATTATAGGCTGGGCACAGTGACTCACACCTGTAATCCCAGCACTTTGGGAGGCCGAGGCGGGCCTATCACTTAGGCCAGGAGTTCGAGACCAGCCTGGGCACCATGACAAACCCCGTCTCTACAAAAAATACAAAATACAAAAATTAGCCAGGCATGGTGGCACATGCCTGTAATCCCAGCTACTCGGGCGGCTGAGGCACGAGAATCGTTTGAACCCAGGAGGCGGAGGTTGCACCACTGCACTCCAACCTGGGTGACAGAGTGAGACTCTGTCTCAAAAAAAAAAAAAAAGATAATCATGGCCGGGTGCAGTGGCTCACGCCTGTATTCCCAACACTTTACAAGGCCAAGGCGGGTGGATCATGAGGTCAGGAGTTTGAGACCAGCCTGACCAACATGATGAAACCCCATCTCTACTAAAAATACAAAAATTAGCCAGGTGTGGTGGCATGCGCCTGTAATCCCAGCTACTCAAGAGGCTGAGGCAAGAGAATTGCTTGAACCCAGGAGGTGGAGGTTGCAGTGAGCCAAGATCGCTCCTCTGTACTCCAGCCTGGGTAACAGAGTAAAAAAATAAATTTTTTTTTACTCTCAAAAAAATATAAAAAGATAATATTTTTGTTCGTTGCAGAATTTTGGAAACTACATAATGTAGCAAAGTGGACAGGGCAGGGAGAGGAAAACACCTATATTTGTTACCACCAAAGCCAACACTGTTAACATTTTAGTATAAATATTTCCTGTAATTTTTCTATGTGTATTTTTAAATATATTTGAGAACCTACTATCTGAACAATGTTGTATCCTGCTTTCCCTTTCACTTAACAGTGTGAAGATTTTCTGTTGTCTGTCTTTCTTTCTTTCTTTCTTCCTTTTTTTTGAGACGGAGTTTCGCTCTTGTTGCCCAGAGTGGAATGCAATGGCGCGATCTTGGCTCATTGCAACCTCTGCCTTCTGGGTTCAAGCGATTCTCCTGCCTCAGCCTCCCAAGCAGCTGGGATTACAGGTGCCTGCCACCACGCCAGGCTAATTTTTTGTATTTTTAGTAGAGACAGCGTTTCACTATGTTGGCCAGGCTGGTCTCGAACTCCTGACCTCAGGTGCTTCTCCTGCCTCATCCTCCCAAAGTGTTGGGATTACAGGCATGAGCCACCATGCCTGGCCCCAGGTTTTTCTTATTAAATCTTCATCATCATCACCACCACCATCATCCCTATTGCCTGCCCAATGTGCTATTCAGGAGCTGATTCCCAGGTCCCTCACTGTGCCACAATTCTATGATTTAGGATTCAGACATTGTTTAGAAATTATTTTATAAGTTTGTCTATAATGTACAGGAAATGTCAAACCACAATGAAAGTATAAGTACCATATACACAATGTGGGAAAATTGAAAGTGTGCAAAATTTAACATAAAACTGACATATAAACTCTCTTTATAGAAGCATGAATAAAGAGAATGAATTCACACTTTAACAGGTAAAGAGTTTGCATATATTAGCAGAAACTGATTGTTTAAAGCTTCACTGTCCAATGTAGTCGTGACTAGTCCCACGTGGTATTGGAATTTAATTAAAATTGGCCGGGCGTGGTAGCTCATGCCTGTAATCCTAGCACTTTGAGAGGCTGAGGCAGGCCGATCACTTGAGATCAGGAGTTCCAGACCAGCCTGGCCAACATGGTGAAACCCCGTCTCTACTAAAAATACAAAAATCAGCTGGGCGTGGTGGCAGGCACCTGTAATCCCAGCCACTTGGGAGGCTGAGGCAGGAGAATCGCTTGAAACCCAGGTTGCAGTGAGTCGATATTGCCCCACTGCACTCCAGTCTGGGCAACAGAGTGAGACTCTGTCTCGAAAAATAAAATAAAATTAATTAAAATTATCAAAATAAAAAGTTCAATTCTTCAGTCAAACCAGCCACATTTCAAGTGCTTCAGAGCCACATGAAGCTAGTGGTTACTGTACTGGCTAAGAAGATACAGAACGTTTCCATCATCACAGAAGGTTGCATTGGACGCTGCTGGTTTAAAGCACTGATGGGGTGCAGGAAACGCTACCGCCAAATATGGCACCTGGACACACAAGGAAACTGAGGAAACTGCAGAAGCGGGAAGGTCCCTCGGACCTGCTCCCACCCCCTCTCTCCTGAAGCTGGCCATAGAAACAAAAGCAGCCCTTGCCCCTTTCTCTCCTGAAATGGGCCATAGAATTCCTTTCACCCCGTCTTCCCTGAAGCAGACCATCAAACCTAGGAAGGTCAGTCTACTCTTCTCCCCTGAAGACCCTCACGTGACAGGTGTCCCGCCCTATACCCGGAGGAAAGGAATATCACACAGGAGCACCAACACAAATCTGAACAAACAGGCCTTGTTATGCTTTTCTCATTTATTACCACTAGATCATACCCTCTGATCCTCCAATCATATTTCCACACAACTGTCCACAAAAATGCACAGATCTTCCTGTTTCGTTGGGTCTTCATTTCTGAAAGCTCCTGTGCCATGTAAAACTTATTAAATAAGTGTGGATGGTGTTCCCTCATTAATCTGTCTTTTGTTGTAGGCATCTCAGCCATGAACCTTGAGATAAGTGAGGAAAAGCGATTACTTTTTCTCCCCTATACCACCAAAACTCCATTTCCCAGACTTTTTTTTTTTTCTTTTGAGACTGGCTCACTGCAACCTCTGCCTTCTGGGTTCAAGCGATTCTCCTGCCTCAGCCTCCTGAGTAGCTGGGATTACAGCCACCATGCCCGGCTAATTTTTGTACTTTTAGTAGAGACTGCGTTTTGCCATGTTGCCCAGGCTGGTTTTGAACTCCTGACCTTAGGTGATCCACCCGCCTCGTCCTCCCAAAGTGCTGGGATTACAGGTGTGAGCCACCACACCCGGCCTTCCCAGACATTTTGAACAAAACAAATATCTTTCTTTCTTTTCTGATGATAAAAAAATTTCAAACAAAAGCTGAGTGTAAAAAATGGAAATAAAAGTCCCTCCTTTAACCACTTCGCTATTTAAAAAGTGAATCTGATGCTCACAAAAAGCTTTTAGAAACCACACAAAGCCTTTATCATTACAATCATAAAAGCTTTAATTTCAATAATACACATTTCCCTGTTCTGCAACCACTTTTTTTGTGTCCACTGTAGACCCGGCACTATAGTAGGGCCCGGGCCTTCTGAAATGGAAGCCTCACTCTGCTCACAAGGGGCTTGAAGACCCAGGAGAAGACAGACCACTGCACCATGCCCATGGTGAGTACTTCCATGGGCTATGCAGGGGCTGCAGTGGGAGTGAAGCGCACATGTGTCTTAGCCTAGGAAGATTCAGGGCCGCCCTCACCTGCAGCCACCACACTGCTGTCTCTCCTGGGCGCTTGTTCCACTGGTTACTCCCCCGCTACGGGCAGAATTGACCTTCTCAGGTAGCAATGGAGGTTAGGGAGCGCCATCTTTGTAGGAGGCCACCAGAGTCCCTGCTATGATCTGAATGTTAGTGTCCCCCCAAAATTCATATGTTGAAACCCAATCACCAATGTGGTAGTAGTAAGATGTGGGGCCTTTGGGAGGTGATTAGGCTCTGCCCTCATACATGGGATTAGTATCTGCGTAAAAGAGACCCCAGGGAGCTAGTGAAACAGGAAAGGTCCCCCTTGTCCCCCTCTCAGGGCATTCAAGGGAGTTGTGGCTCGCTTCTTCAGTGCCCCGCTGCTCAAACCTCTACGGGAGCATACAGACGGGCAGGCTGTGGAGCTCCAACCCCACGGCAGTGTCTAGGGGTGAATGTTTACAGCTGAGGCCCCAGCGGGCGTGTGTTACAGGGTGCTCTTCTAGTTTGCCGTCTGTAGGCCGCTTGTGTGAGCTCCATTAGACCCCTGCCTTGTCACAAGGACAGAAAGCTTTCTGTATCTCGGGCTTCTTGCCTTGGTGTATTGGAAGAATCAGATCACATGTGGGCTTGGAGAATGAGTGCAAGGTTTTATTGAGTGGAAGGAGCTCTCAGCAGATGGGGAAGCCAGAAGGAAGATGCTTTCCCCCTGGAATTGGGCTTGCTAGGTGGCCCCACTCTTCTCTGATAGCCCTGGCCAAACTCCACCTTGTTCCGCCGGTTGATGGCCTGGGGCTGCCGGTGTCTATCGTGTGCTCTTCCGCCGGCGCACTCCTCTCAAGGGTCTCTGCACGTCCAGCCACTTGTGTCTTCTTCCGCCAATGTGCTCCTCTCCACGTCCAGTTGCTTGTGTGTCTGCTTGTTAGGGTCTCGGAGTTTTGATAGGCACAGGATGGGGGCGTGGTGGACCAGGGTGGTCTTGGGAAATGCAGCATTTGGACACGAAGGCAGGAGTGCCTGTCCTCACCTAGGTCCGTGGGCACAGGCCTGGCGGTGGAACCCGAGGCAGGGACCACGCCTTACCCCCCTTCCCATCACTAGCTTGCCCCTTCTGCCATGGGAGGGCACAGCAAGAAGGTGCCAGGGATGAAGGAGGAAGCAGGCTCTCACCAGACCCAAATCTGCTGGCACCTTGATCGTGGACTTGCCAGCCTCCAGTATTGTAAGAAATAAATTTCTGTGGTTTATAAGTCACCTAGTTCATGGTATTTTAGTAGAGCTTCTCAGACAGACAAAGACAGTCCCACGATGTCAGACTCTGTGCTGGCAGAGGAAGTTAACAATGAATTTTTTTTTTTTTTTTTTTTGAGATGGAGTTTCACTCCTGTTGCCCAGGCTGGGGTGCAACGGCGTGATCTCGGCTCAGCGCAACCTCTGCCTCCTGGGTTCAAGCGATTATCCTGCCTTAGCCTCCTGAGTAGCTGGGATTACAGGCATGCGCCACCACGCCCAGCTAATTTTGTATTTTTAGTAGAGATGGGGTTTCACCATGTTGGTCAGG
>NW_012105353.1:2093346-2101827 GCF_000951045.1 Mandrillus leucophaeus | reverse complement strand
CGTTGAACTCCTGGGCTCAAGCCATCCTCTCACCTCAGCACCCCAGGGTAGCTGGGACTATAAACCCGTGCCACCACACCCAATATTTTTAAACATATTTTTATAGAGATGGGGGTCTCACTATGTTGCCTAGGCTGGTCTTGAACTCCTGGGCTCAAGCAATCCTCTGGCTTCAGCCTCTTGAAGTGCTGGGATTACAGTCATGAGTCACTGCCACTACCTGCTTTGAGGCCCACCCTGTCTCCCAGGCACTCTACCTGCTAAAGAGAGGCTTGTCTCTTTCATCCTCCATGCGCTGAGGCAGTGAGGTGCAAACCTGATGCCGCCACTCTCCTGTGCAGACAGCGCACTGTTGCCAGGGGCTGAGTCCCACCTCTGACATGTATTACAATCTCTCCATTTCCGCACCCCTATGATGCATATAATAATAAAGTGTCCTTCAAGGGGTCATGCAGATAAATCTAACTCCTGCCTACCTCTCAGGATTTATGTTTCTCACTCTGTACTGCTCGCCAAGCCGCAAATGTGCCAGACCGTCTCTTGCCTCCATAGAATTTCTTTGCCTCAAATGCGTCCTCCCACCCCTACTTCTCCGCCTGCTCAGCCCCCTCCTTATAAAGAGGATGTTTCCTGGCCGGACACAGTGGCTCATGGCTGTAATTCTAACACTTTTTTAGAATTACATGGCTGTAATTCTAACTCCCACTGAGGTGGGAGGATCCCTTAAGCTCAGAAGTTTGAGACCAACCTGGGCAACATGGCGAGACCCTGTCTCTGCTAAAATAAACAAACAAACAAATAAATAAATAAAAATTAGTCAGGTGTGGTGGCACACACCTGTGATCTGAGCTACTCGGAAGATATGAGGTGGGAGGATCATGAGAGTTAGAGGCTGCAGTGAGGCATGACTGCATCACTGCACTTCAGTCTGGGTGACAGAGTGAGACCCTGTCTCAAAAGAAAAAAAAAAGAAGGTTTTTCCTGTCCTTCAGCTCACCACTTGCTCTGGCCTTTTCAGTCCACCTTTTTCTTGCCCACAGGTTATAGAAACCCATACAAAAGATGACTGATAATGACTCACCTCAAAGCATTCATTCATTCAACTAATATTCATTACTAATATTCATCTACTACATTCCAGTCCCAGCTTTAGGTGCTGGGGATAGAGCAGTAAACAAAACAGGAAAAACACATGCCATCATAAAGCTCATAGGCTAGTGTGTGTGTTGGGTGGGAGTGCGTGGGGAGAATACATTAATAAACGAAGAAAGAGAATAGATAGTATGGAAAATTACGGTGACTACTGTGGAGAAAACGCAAGGAAGTAGGGGACAGGAACTGGTCCTTTTGGGCTTAGGGAAGCCCTCACTGAGAAGGTGATGTTGGAGCAAAGATTCGAAGGAGGCGAGACACCTGTGGGCAAAGCATTCTGGGCAGAGGGAACAGCATGTGCCAAGCACTCAAGGTGAGTATGTGCTTGGCATGTTCCAGGAAGAGCAAAGAGTCCCTGAGGCTGGAGCTAGAGGAGAGAGAGTCTTAGGAGATGAGGAGGTTGGGGGTGTCAGGGAGCCAGTTCCTGCAGGGCCTCATGGGCCATGTGAGGCTTTGTGGAACTTGAGGATAGATAAGGACATTACTGACCACGGTTTCAAAGGCTCCCTCTGGTACAGTGTTGTGGACCGGGCTGGCCACGGCAAGTGTGGCAACAGGGTCCGGTTCCGAGGTGAGTGCAGTTATCCGAGGGAGAGAAGATGGTGGCTTGGCCCAGGTGGTGGCAGTGGAAGTGTTAAGTGGATGGATTCTGACTGCATTGGGGAAGTGGTGCCCACAGGATCTGTGGACAGATTACACGTGGCAGGGGTAGGGGTGTGAAAGAAACAGAAGTCTGAGGCTGGGGCAACTGGGAGGATAGAGCTGTCATTTGCCAGGTGGGGGGAAGGGGGAGAAGGTTTCAGCGAGGACAAGGGATTTGGGGAGGAGGAGGAGGAGGAGGATGGTCTGTTTGGGACATAATGAATTTGAGATGCCTAGGGGACACCCCAGTGTTGAAATCGAGCTGGCAGCCGGAAGGATGCTTCTGGAACTCAAGGGGAAGCTCAGAAAGGCTGGATGGTGCCCTGTGCTCTGCGGAGTTAACGACTACATGAACTTCTAACCTCAGGCCTGTAGCTGTTCATCAAGAAATGCAAAGGAAATCAGCAATTAGGGCCTAGTTGATTGGGGGCTGCTAGTTCAGAAGATGCTCTGTCCCATCCCCACCCTCAAGAGAAGCTGGGACTGGCTGCGAGGCAGTTTCTGAAGGGCCCTGTCAGTTAGGCCAACATCAATTGTGCCAGGCCAGTGGCTCACGCCTGTAATCCCAGCACTTTGGGAGACTGAGGCAGGCGCATCACTTGAGGTCAGGAGTTCAAGACCAGCCTGGCCAACGTGGCAAAACCTTGTCTCTACAAAAAATACAAAAATTAGCTGGGCGTGGTGGTGCGTGCCTGTCATCCCAGCTACTTGGGAGGCTGAGGCAGGAGAATCGCTTGAACCTGGGGGGTGGAAGGTTGCAGTGAGCTAAGATCACGCCACTGCATTCCACCCTGGGCAACAGAGCGAGACTCTGTCTCAAAAAAAAAAAAAAAAAAAAAAAAGGTGCCAGCTCCTCTGGGAGACCAAAGGCAAGGGGTGTTGGTCACCGACAGTGTGGCTTTCATAACCAAATCCACTTGGCTCAAAGGCCATGTCTGTCACTGAAGAGGGTCTGGTCTGTCGAGCTGTCACTGAGCAAACCTAGAGTTCAAGGAAGAGAGGCCTGCTCTCACAGCCAATTCCTGGGCGCAATGAAATTTTGGACCAATTTCTTGTGTTTCTTTCCTCCCAGACTCCCCTCCCCCAGAAAGCATTTGTCTGTAGACAGCCTGGGGTTCTGAGGTACCAGATTCTTATGGAAATAAGCAGAGAAAGAAGGAACAACAGGCATTTTACAGAAAAAGCTGTCACCAAAGGAGAAGCAACATGGCTGCTGCAGTCCCGCACGACGATTTAATCACCAACAAACTGGAGAACAAAAGCATTTTTGACGACAACATATTGTGACGGCAAACACAATTAGTTTTGCACCACCCTAATAGTTTCATACCAGAAAATAGCGTTGTTGGAAGGAGAACAAGAGAAAAATCTCAGCCTCTAAAGGAAAAATAGTGAAAGATTTCAATTATGTGGTTACATATTTTTCTCCCTGTTTAGATGGCTTCTGTGATTCCACCACACGTTACATGAGACATCTGCCAGTCACTAATCTTAGATTTATGCAATATGGGCTTAGATTTATGCAATATGGGCTCATTCTGCCCCTTGATCCAAAAGGGCCACTCTACTGGGGAAACCGTTGTTGCCACAGCAGGAAATTTCAAGGCATGTCTATTTCTTGAAATGTACCTTGCAACCCATGAGGAAAGGCGCGCTTTAGATACACACAGGAAAACCTAGTTTAGTTTCTTGGATTGGGTATCACCAACTACAGAGCATTCCTTCCCATGGAAACAGATGAAGCCGAGGAGAAAAGCATAAAATTATGAATGATTAAAAATGGTCTGTAACCAGCTTCCAATCTACTTGAGAAACAGGAGGAACGCACGCAGCAGGCTGCAATAACGTCCCTCTTGTGAAAAAGAAGGAAATTGCTTCTAGTGTGAAAGTGTTACTATTTTAGGCGACAGGCATATTCATGGGTAAATCTGTTATCTGCACATGCTTCAAACACAGATGAACCTCAATGACATATGCTAAGCGAAAGACAAAAGACCACATGCTGTATGACTCCATTTAAATGAACTGTCCAGAACTGGCAAGTCTTTAGAGACAGAAAGTCGATTTGTGGTTGCCCAGGGGCTGGGGGAGGGGGGAGACAGGGAGAATGGGGAGTGAGGGCTTAATGTTTGGGTGATGAAAATGTTCTAAAATTAGATTATGTGCTCCACAAATCTGTAAATATACTCAAAATGATCGAACAATAGACTTTGAATGGGTGAATTTAAGAGTATATAAATTACATCTCAATAAAGCTGCTTTTAAAAAAACCCTGCAATCCCTGATGGTAACACAGTCACCTATAATTTGAGGCTGAAGGGCTTTTTTTGTTTTTATATAAGAAACATGACCAAGTAATGAAGTAAGATATTTTAATATGATGGATGTTCTAAAAATCATTACTGGCATTGAATCCAATATGTGTGTTGTAAGAGAAATAGAAGCCTGACTCAATTATAAGACATAGGAAGCCAGGCACAGTGGTTCACGCCTGTAATCCCAGCACTTTGGGAGGCTGAGGCAGGCAGATCACCTGAGGTCGGGAGTTCGAGACCAGTTTGGCCAACACGGAGAAACCCCGTCTCTACTAAAATTACAAAAATTAGCCGGGTGTAGTGGCACACGCTTGTAATTCCAGCTACTCAGAAGGCTGAGGCAGGAGAATCTCTTGAACCTGGGAGGCGGAGGTTGCAGTGAGCCAAGATCACGCCATTGCACTCCAGCCTGGACAACAAGAGCAAAATTCTCAAAAAAAAAACAAAAAACAAACAAACAAACAAAAAAACAGAAAGACATAGGAAATGCCTTACTATGATGCTGTGTGCTCTCCGAAATGAACCTTCATCCAACGCCTAAGTGAAGGCAATTTCTTTACCTTACTTCACTGTAATGAGGAACACTGCCATCGATGGACAGAAGCAGCGGATGGTAAATTGGACGAAGAGCCTTTGTCTTCAGGTTCCCAGCTGTGCAATGGGACGCATCTTTCCCATGTCTGTGGGCCTTATGCATCTCCATCTGGATAATATGCTGATTAAGTGCAGCGATTGTGTCCTCTGTCCCCTGGAGCATCCCTCTGGCCCAGGGTAGGGCACACAGTAGGTTGCCAAGCCACACTGGCTATTTTTGGCTGGCTGCTTTCCTTCCAAGCGGTGTTAAAGGTCTGCGTTAGGCGGGTAAGATAATTTGAGCTCCCCAAAACTTCCCCCTGCCCACGCTGCATGCCACCTGGAGCGACAATGTTCTCTACTCTTCGTGGACATTTCTGGAGCTCCCCAGCCATGCACAAAGATTGGTAAACTCTAGAACATGGAAGAGTGCTATCCTTCATGCCTCCTGACAGTCTGTCTTTTATTGCCTATATCCACTAACTGGGCAGGTCTAATTGTAAAATGCTTTGGTAAACATTTCTAGGACTTCTTCCCATGGCGGAGATGCGGAGTTCACAGAACAGGGTTGTTGTACTGAGCACTGTGGAAGCCACAAGGATCTGCCCTGCATGTCAAGTCTTTTTTTTTTTTTTTTTTTTTTTGAGACGGAGTCTCTCTCAGTCGCCTCACTCAGGCTGGAGTGCAATGGCATGATCTCAGCTCACTGCAACCTCCCTCTCCAGCAATCAAACGATTCTCCTGCTTCAGCCGCCCAAGTAGCTGGGATTACAGGCACCTGCCATCATGCCCGGATGCTTTTTGTACTTTTATAGAGACGGGGTTTCACCAGGTTGGGCAGGCTGGTCTCAGACTCCTGACCTCAGGTTATCCGCCCGTCTCAGCCTCCCAAAGTGCTGGGATTACAGGCATGAGGCACTGCGCCCAGCTGCATGTCAAGTTCTTACACAATGTTTGCCCCCTATTAGATACTCAGGGATGAGCTCTTAAGCAAAGAGACCAAGGAATGAATAAATGAATCTCCATGCCACTCACAAAGAAGAGAAATCTGAGAGTGAGCCCTGGCGGTGTCTGAGAACCAGGAGTATTTGGATCTAAGCCTTGAAAGAGTCTGCTTAGATTTTGTTGCTGAGGAAAGAGGAGGGGGCAAGGAGTACAGGAAAAGCAACAAAACCCCAAAGCGTCTTAAAGTAGAGTTACTGGGACAAGTTGCAGACTATTAATTGCAAGGGGAAAAAATCCTAACAGACAACTGGTTTACATGATCCCTACTTAAAAATATACCTTGGGGTTTGCAGAATGACCTCGAAATTATATCGTCACCAGTCTTTCCAAATACAGAGAAATGTGACTAAGTAACAAAAGTCATCGCCTGGGAAACATGGTGAAAACCCCTCTCTACAAGAAATACAATAAATTAGCCAGATGTGGTGGTGCGTGCCTATAGTCCCAGCTACTAGGGAGGCTGAGGCAGGAGGATGGCATGAGCCTGGGAGGTTGAGGCTGCAGTGAGCCGTGAAACCAAGAATTCTGATTCCCTGCTTGTGTGAGTTTCGCTGCGTCTTGTCTACCAGCTCATTTGCAGAGCACAGAGACGTCCTTCTCCCTGCTTTTTAATTTATTTTCTGTAACACACACAAATACACGATGTCCACAAAGAAGACAGTCAACCAATTTCGATCGTCTGGATGAACCTGAGGAGAAATTCTGAGCAGATGGGTACTTGAGAATTGAGAGAAGCATGAAAGAATATTATTTCAAAGATTGAGAGGGAATTGGAACTGGATGACATTTTAGAGATTTGCCCTTATTTTTTCCTAATTGAGGCATATCACTTCTGCTAGGGTCATATAAAATGAGTGAGTGTATTGAGTCTCCGGGGTTTCCTGACTCTCAGTTGGATTATGTTTTTTATTAGATGCCAGTGGTACTGGGCATGTTACATTAATCCATATTTAAACTAGGGTGACCTTACATCCTGATTTGCCCTGGATGGTCCTGGGTTACACCTGTTGTCCCAGCAGAATTATTAATAGCATCCTCCTCCACCGTCAGTAGCATTCCGGTTTGGAATATTAAATTCTGCAATCACTCCAACTTTGACTCCTAAAAGTTTTCTAGAATATGCCATAATTTCTCATTAATTATTGCAACTTATGGCTATTTTATAGATTTCTGAAACCCATCCTTTTTTCTGTTGGATTTTAAGCATCCTTTAAACTTTAGAAGGCTCCTCACAGAACTGGAAAGCCATCCACATAAAGACAACTGTTGTTCATTAATAACACATGTTAATTAACATGTGTTGCTAATTAATAATATTTATATTATTCAGGTTATATTCCTATTTATCAATGATATTAATTAAATTATGTATTAAGCATGCAATGAATGTCAATGGTTGAATAGCACATACCTTCATAGCCAAAGAGAAGTAATAGCAAAAAGCCTTCTATCTTGCGTGACATCTTCCCCTCGTCCTCGGCCGAAGCTCTACCTTACTGAACTGGAGAGCTGGCCCAGGAGCAGGGGATTAAGTTGAGCCCTGGCCTCATTAAACATCTTAATCCGTTTAGTTCTTAGGTCTTTGGCTGAGCCCCATCAAGTTAACCCACAGAGTTACCTGCCTCAACAAGGAAGTTTCATGGAAGATACTTGCATCAACTGAGATTCAGTTTGCGAGGAAGATACTTTTCGTTCTTTGTTTCTGTTTTTGTTTTTGATGGAGTTTCGCTCTTGTCACCCAGGATGGAGGGCAATGGCGCCATCTCAGCTCACTGCAACCTCTGCCTGCCGGGTTCAATCTAGTCTTCTGCCTCAGCCTCCCGAGTAGCTGGGATTACAGGCGTCTGCCACCACGCCCAGCTATTTTTTTTGTATTTTTAGTAGAAATGGGGTTTGGACCTCCCAAAGTGCTGGGATTACAGGCATGAGCCACTGCACCCAGCCCATACTGTTTTCATTCTATCTTAATGTAAGGGAAGCAATGGAGGGAGAGAGGAACTACACCCAGAAGTCTCAGGTCTTCGTCCTTTCTTCGCCATCATCTTCTAGGGGGTGACCTTGAACAATTTCCTGCCACGTAAGAACTAACATTCTCGAATTGTATGAAAATGTCATGGATTCCCCTCTTTGAAAGCAACTAGGCATCATGTGCACACCTATTCACCCAGGAAAATGCTAAATTTCGTGGTGGTGGGAGGACAGTTACACAAAGCTGTGCATTGCTGTGTTACTTTTAAGGACAACAAATTGGAAACAATCTAAATGGCCAAGGTTAGGGGGCTGGTTAAGTAAATCAGGAGATGAGTGCAGCCTGGTAGGGTTAAGAGCACAGACTGCCAACCCAGACTGGCTGCCAAATCGCAGCACTAGCACTTGTTACATTGTGACCTCAGGGCAAGTTATTAACATCTCTGTGCCTAAATTTTCTCATCTGTAAGATGAGATAATAATGCCTACTTTCTAGAGTTATTTTGAGGCTTACAAGAGATCATATATACAAAATACTTAGCACAGTGCAAGACATAATTAGCTATTATTTTTACATCATCATTCAGAATAAAGTTGATGGGAGGAAAGGGGGAGTTGTTTAATAGGTATAGAGTTTGAGTTTTGCAAGATGAAAAAGTTCCGGAGATCTGTTTCACAACAGTGTGAATATACTTAACACTACTGAACTGTACACTTAAAAATGATTAAGGTGGGCTGGAGGTGGTGGCTCACACCTGTAATCCCAGCACTTTGGGAGGCCAAGGCAAGCAGATCACTTGAGGTCAGGAGTTCGAGACCAGCCTGG
>NW_012105353.1:2078503-2093066 GCF_000951045.1 Mandrillus leucophaeus | reverse complement strand
CATCCTGGCTAACATGGTGAAACCCCGTCTCTACTAAAAATACAAAAAAAAATTAGCCGGGCGAGGTGGTGGACACCTGTAGTCCCAGCTACTCGGGAGGCAGAGGCAGGAGAATGGCGTGAACCCGGGAGGCGGAGCTTGCAGTGAGCCGAGATCGCACCACTGCACTCCATCCAGCCTGGGCGACAGAGCGAGACTCTGTCTCAAAAAAAAAAAAAGAAAACAAAAAAGAAAAAAAGATGGTTAAGGTGGTTTAAAAAAAGAATAAAGTTGAAGTGATTGTAATAACAGGGAAAGAGTTATAATCTTAAGTTAGGAAAAGACGCAAATTTCTACACTGTTAAGGATGCACAACTAGGTTGAAAAATGCAGAGAAAAATACTGAGTGACCTTTCTCATTTTATTTTTTTGCTACCGCCATCTCACCATGGCCCACACCCTCATTCCTCTTGTCAAAGATAAAAAAGCCAATATTTAAACAAATAATAAACTCCCCAAACGAAACTGTAATGAAATAGTAAAGAGGAACAGAAAGAAACTAGAGAAACGTTTGCTCATTCAACCAGTATTTATTGAATGTCTACAAGCCTGACATTTATTTTATACTGTGTATGAACTCTATTCCACAAATTCTACTGCTGCATTATAAAGGACTGTGGGTTTTTTTTTTTTTTCTTGCTCTGTACATCAGAGTTTAATGAAAAATAGAACTTTTAATCAGAGTCATAATAATGATCGACCTTTAATAATTCAGCTACAGTCAAAGCGCTGCTGTATTGCCTGCCACATTTTAGTTGGAGGTTGGGTGACCGGCCCTTGCTGACTTGCAGGCAAAGGGCAGCCAGGTGCACTCCCCGAGCGCCCGATTTTCCGAGGCGTACTGGGAAGAGAGGTGGGGTAGGGCCTGGCCGGATCGGGGGCGCCGGATTGGGTCTAGGACTTCGCCTGGCCCCTGCCCTCCACTATTTCTCATGTCAGACGATGGCGGCAGCGACCTTGTGGGATAGGAGAGGGTATCTGTTATTTCACTTCTGCGAGAAAAACATGCCAAAAATTTTAAAAAGAAGAAAAGGACAAAGAAAAACACTTTGTGGTAGCGTTTTTGTTTGTTTAACCGAAACCCCTTTTTTTTTTTTTTTTTGAAAAACCCAAACACACCAAACTCCTGAAGCAAAAAAGAGCCGCCTCGCGACCGTGGTTCCACTGGGGCTCGAACCCAGGACCTTCTGCGTGTAAAGCAGACGTGATAACCACTACACTATGGAACCGCTACGAGGAAACAGCTCGTTGAGACTTTATTCATAGACTCATAGCAGTGCCAGCCCCCTCCGCCTGAGCCCCGCCCCTTCACCGTGATCCCGCCCCCGAGGCGCGGGGTTTGCGGCAGCTCTGGGTCGCTGGCTCCGGCATTTGGGCGGCTCGTCATTCCTGTCCATCAGAGTCGCGGCCCCTGGGACCAGCGCGAGGCCGGGGCCCCGGCCGAGAGCACCTCCCCGCTATCACCTGTCCCCAAACTTTCCCTCAGTCGAGGTGCCGGCGGGGCGGCTCGACGGCCGGAAGTGCACCCTGCTCGGGCTCTGCACCCCCGGCAGCTTCCTCCGCCCGCGAGGGCCCCGCGCGTTCCCATTTCCCCTACCAGCAAACTGAGCCTCGGCCACCCGGCCCACTTGCCCGTCGGAAGTCAGAAGGCGGCGTGGAAGGCCTCGCTTCTGGGGCAAGGAGGACAGGGGCAACCCTTGGAACCAAGTCAGGCAGCGCAGGGGATGGGGGTGGGCCGGGGCGCACTTTTGCGTTGGCGCCTGGCTTGCCGGGGTTGGAAAAGGCCGCTGGTTAGCGGGCCCTTTGCCCGAGGGTGTGGACCTCTTCCTGCTCCCCTGCCTCTTCCCGCAGCCTTCTTCCCCTCCCGAGGCCAGGCCTAGGGAGGTGCAAATGGCAGGGCTTCCGTTAGGTCCCCTTGGTCTAGGGCTGCAGGGATGGGGGGACGAAGAGGTGTAGACGGGCCACCCCTCTATGGCTTCCAGGGAGGCAGCAGCCCTGGCCACGTGATTGAGGGGCCCAGTGCAAAATGAAGATGCCAGGCACCTTGTTGTTAAGTTCTTGAGAATTTCACATGGTAACAGCAGAGTATTCAACCCGGCGCGGGGTCCCTGACTTGGTGGCAGGACTGTAGTCTGGGTAAGGGGCTGGGACCCTCCATCACAAAGGGTGCTTCTTGGTTTTCATCGTCAGTGTCATTTGCCTTCTTCAGGGCTTCCAGATGGATCTTCGTCACCACCCTAGGATTGCTTACCATCCTCAAGCTTGAAAACACACCTGTAATCATTTGGCGGGGGGGAGGCACCTTTAAGGGCCCAGGTGAACTTTGTCTGCAGGCAGCAGCTGTCCTTTTTGCTGGATCTTCCGCCGAGGTCGGTAGGTTGATAAAGTGATACTGATTTTATGGCAGGAGCTCCCTTCAGCCAACTCCTGTCTTCCTGGGAAGGCCTCTGAAAGAAACCAGGTGGGTGCAGGGAACACTAATGTGGGGGTCACGATCTGGATGTTCGTCTTGATTTGGCCATTTATGAGCTGGGTACTCGAGCTAGTCTGTTCACCTCCGGTCTCAGTCTCCTCCTTTGTGAAATACAAGGGTTGGACTAAACATGTCCACTTTCACTTCTGGGTCTCAATGTTATGCCCACCTTCCAGGTAGGAAAACGGAGGCGGTTATCTGCCATGTAATTTCCCCCCCAGAAATAGAGGCAGGCTAGGTAGTGGCGTGGGCTTTTCTAGTACCTGCTTCCCAATGTCTTCAGTTAGCTCCCTGTCATATTCATCATGGGCCCCCTTCTAGTCTGCTTTTTTGGTGAGACAGTTTCAGAGGCCTCTGGAGCGCTTGTTGCCTAGATTGTGGGCCACAAGATGACCAGAGTGGCCAGCCACCAGCCAGAGGATGCATTCGTGAGAGCTCCACGTTTCCCACTCAGGACTCCTGGGAAGCCTGATAATAAGTGTTTCCCACCTGTTTCCAAACCCCTAGCAGTGGAAAACAAGATCGCCAGGAATTGGTCTTAAAATTACACCCACTGGTTGTGTTTTGGATAGTGTCTCTAGGAAATGCTTTGCTCTCCAGCCCCCCACATCCCGATTTTTCTGTCTGCCCCTGGCTCTAAAGGTATGTTTGCCAAGTTCCCACACTTAACCTCCGTGTAGAAAAGAAGCTGGTGTCCCTCTGTTGCATGCAACACAGGTGTCTGCCTTTGATGAAAAACTCCTGTTCCTTTTCTCCATTCCAGGAAGGAAACTATGTTCTGTTCTCCCCACCACCCCTCACAAGGTGTCATCACAATCTTTTCTTTTCTTTTTTTTGAGACAGAGTCTCGCTCTGTCACCCAGGCTGGAGTGCAGTGGCGCGATCTCAGCTCACTGCAACCTCTGCGTCCCGTTCAAGTGATTCTCCTGCCTCAGCCACCCAAGTAGCTGGGATTACAGGCACCCCCCACCATACCCGGCCTACTTTTTGTATTTTAGTAGAAATGGGGTTTCACCGTGTTGGCCAGGTTGATCTCGAACTCCTGGCCTCAAGTGATCCGCCCGCCTCGGCCTCCCGAAGTGCTGGGATTACAGGCGTAAGCCACCGCTCCCAGCCCCACCCAGCTCAAATTCTGTGGTCATTTTTATCACTTGCTTGTTTGCCCTTTCATTTTTTTCCTTGTGCTTGTTGGTAAAACCACAGTCTCTCACATCTGACTATCTCCCTACCCTGCCCCTGAACACGGCCCAAGAAGAACACATCCAAGCTGACTGGTTTCACACTAAATTCATGTACTGCTTAGCTCAAGTGAGCCCTTTCTGCAGTCCAGAATATGTGTTCACTTCTCCTAAAGGACAGTTTCACGTCTTGTCTCCCTAAACCTCCTTACCCCCAACCCCAATCTCGGTTACAGCTGATGACCTAGCTTCCTATTGCGGTGAAAAAATGGAAGCAGTCAGAAGAGAACTTCTGCAAGTCCCCTGCCAGCCACCGTCTGCTCTCATGCGCTTCCTCCGGATCAGAATGAGTTGGGACTGACTAACTGTGTGGTAGGGGCTGTCCTGTGTATTGTAGGATGTTTTGCAGCATCCCTGGCCTCTATTCACTAGATGCCTGTGGCACACATCCTCCCGCACCACCCAGTTGTGATGACCCAAAATGTCCCCGGGGTACAAAATCTTGGGAGTTATTTGGCAATATCTGGAGACACTTTTGTTGGTTATGACTGGGAGAGGGGTACTATAGGCACCCAGTAGGGAGAGGCCAGGGGCACTGCCAAACATTCTGTGGTGCCAGCTACTCTGGAGGAGTGAGGCGGGAAGGATCCCTTGAGCTCAGGAGGTCAAGGCTATTGTGAGCCATGACTTCACCACTGCACTCCAGCCTGGGTGATAGACTGAGAACCTGTCAAAAAAAAAAAAAAGGCCAGGTGCAATGGCTCACACTTATAATCCCAGCACTTTGGGAAGCTGAGGCGGGTGAATTGCTTGAGCTCAGGAGTTCGAGACCAGGCTGGCCAACATGGCAAAACCCCAACTCTATAAAAAAAAAAAAAAAATACAAAAAAATTAGCCAGGCGTGGTGGCGCATACCTGTAGTCCCAGCTACTCTGGAGGACTGAGGCGGGGAGGATCCCTTGAGCCTGGGGAGGTTGAGGCTGCAACAAGCCCAGATCGCATCACTGCACTCTAGCCTGGTCGACAGAGTGAGACCCTATCTCAAAAACGAAAACAAAAGCAAAAAAACAGGATAAAGCTCCCTTAATTCCACTTCCACCTGTGCCACTTCCATTTCTCTGCTCTCCTTTATAACATCATTCTTAGATTGGTTTTTGGTGCTTTCTCTTCTGTCCCCGCCCTTGGGACTTGTTCTAGCACTCCACCAAAATTCCTCTGATCCAGTGACTTCCACATTGCTACACAGAATAGCTCTTCCTTTTCATCGGATTTGATGTACCAGCAGCATTGGAAACAACCCATCGCTCCATTTTGAGGTACTCTTCCCTCGGCATTTAGGATGCCGCCCTTTGGCGATGTTTATTTCCTCTCACTGCATGCTCCCTTTTGGTTACCTTTGCTGGAGCCTCATCTGTTTGACCTTTAAACACAGCCGTACCTCAGAGGTCTCGGTGCTTGGACTTCTCTATTCATTCTCACCACCCCAGCGACCTCATTGAATCTAATGGCTTTTAATACCATTGAGAACCTAGAAGATTCCAAGTGTATATCTCTAGTCTAGACCTTTCTCCCAAACTCCAGACCTACATGTTCAACATCTCCATTTAGATGTCTGTTAAGCATCTCACATGTCTGTGCCCACGCTCCTGATCTCTGCCCCTAAATCTGCTCCTCTCTTGGTATGTTTTTCTTTTTCAGAGGCAGTTTTGCTCTGTCGCCCAACCTGGAGTGCAGTAGTGCCATCTCAGCTCATTGCAACCTCCGCCTCCTGGGTTCAAACAATTCTCGTTCCTCAGCCTCCCGAGTAGTTGGGATCACAGGCGTGTGCTACCACATCCGGCTAATTTTTTTTCTGTACTTTTAGTAGAGATGGGGTTTTGCCATTTTGGCCAGGCTGTTCTCGAACTCCTGGCCTCAAGTGATTCACCCATCTCGGTCTCTCCAAGTGTTGGGATTACAGGCATGAGCCACCGCGTCTGGCCTCTGTCTTCTTTATCTCAGATAATGGCAACTTCATCTTTCTAGTTATTTAGGCCTAAAACTAAGAATCATACTTGATTCTTCTTTTTCTCACACCCCCAACGTAATCTTACTAGCAAATCGTATTGGCACTACCTGCGGGATCTATCTGGAATCTTCTAGCTTTCTGTCATCTCTCCAGCTATACTCTAATCAAAGCCACCATCACACTTTGCCTGGATCATAGCCAGTAACCTCAGATCTTGGCCTTCTAGCTTCTGCCCTTTCCTCTCTACAGACTATTCTCCACACAGTAGCCAGAGTGGTCCTTTCAAGATCTAAATTAGGTCTCATCACTGTGCAAAACCCTTCAATGGCTCCCTACCTCAGCTAGAAAAGCTGAAGCCTTACAGTGGCCTACAAGGCTTGTGCCTCTCTGATTATAAATCCTCTTGCTGGCCAAGCATGGTTGCTCACGCCGGTAATCCAGCACTTTGGAGGCCAAGGTGGGCAGACACTTGAGGCCAGGAGTTTGAGACCAGCCTGGCCGGCATGATGAAATCCCGTCTCTACTAAAAATACAAAAATTAGCCAGGTATGGTGGCATGCACCTGTAATCCCACCTACTTGGGAGGCTGAGATGGGAGGATCGCTTGAGCCTGCGAGGTGGAGGTTGCAGTGAGCCGTTACTGTGCCATTGCCCCCCAGCCTGGGTCACAGAGCAAGACCCTGTCTCAAAAACAAAAACAAAAATCCTATGACTTTGCCTTGGCTTTGACTCCACTCCAGCCACACTGGCCTGCTTGCTGCCTTTCAATTACACTAGGCCTCTCCTGCCTCGGGGCCTTTGCTGCTGTTGCTCTTAGCCTTGAATAGTTTTTCCTTAAATCACGCTGTTGCTTGTTCTCTCACCTTGCTCAGGTCATATCCAAATATCTTCTCAGTGAGGCCTTTCCTGACTACCTACTGAAAATTGCTATTATTCTTTTCCATTCATGCTAGAGACTCACTGCCCCCCTTTCCTGCTTATTTTTCTCTGCAGCACTACATTTCTTTTCTTTTTTCTTTTTTCTTTTTTTTTTTAGACAGCGTCTCTGTTGCCCAGGCTGGAGGGCAATGGTGTGATCTCGGCTCACTGCAGCCTCTGCCTCCTGGGTTCAAGCGATTCTCGTGCCTCAGCCTCCTGAGTAGCTGGGACTACAGGCACCTGCCCCATGCCCAGCTAATTTTTATATTTTTAATAGAGACGGGGTTTCACCATGTTGGCCAGGATGGTCTCCATCTCTCGACCTCGTGGTCTACCCTGCTCGGCCTCCCAAAGTGCTGGGATTACAGGCGTGGGCCACCACGTCTGGCCTGCAACACTAAATTTCTACATATTTACTAATTTATTTTGTTGATTGTCTGTCCCCACCATCCTCGACTGGAATGCAAGTTCCATGAGGGCATGGATTTGGCTTCGTTCTCTGCCGTATTACACAGAGTCTAAATAGTTTCCAGCGTATGAGTAAGTGCTCAGTGAATGTGTCTTGAAAACAATGTGTCAGTGTTGAGGGTGACTCAAGCCAAGGCAATGAGTTCCAGTTAGAGCTAATCCTGGGCTTTTGCTTGACTTCTTGAGCAGAGACGTTTCCTAATTCATCCTGGACTTGAACGTGAGATGGTCTAGAGGCTGGCAGTTCTGCTGCCATCTTACTATTGCATTATATTAGGGCTCTTGGTTGCATACAACAGAACCCTCTTGGTCAGAATATTCACTTCTCTTCCCCATGTAGGATTTTGACACCATGGCCCCCCGATAGACTTGCCCAGGTGACTTGCTTTGCCCAGTTGAATGTGAGCAGAAGTGATGTGTATCACTTCCAAGCAAAAGTGTAAGAGCCAGTGTGGTGGCTGCTTCTGTCCTTCCCCTTTGCTACAAGAAGAACAGCAATGCTCCAGAGACAGGTTGACCTGAGTTTCAGAGGGAAGGCTCCATGTTACAGAACCGCGGCCCATCTGCACTGGCTGCGGAACTGGAGTGCCGAATAAACCTTTGTCATTGTAAGCCACTAACGTGTGGGGTTGTTACAAAAGCATAACACCGCCTAAGCGGCTTCAACGCTCCCACTAGTTTAAGAGGCGAATGAGTTTATTGAAGGACACCAGGTAGCTCACAGGATCTCCAAGAAGGCCTCAGCGACTCCAAAGCCAGGAATGATGTCCACATCTCCCTAAGGGACTGCACCAGCGCAGGTGCACACTGCTGCCTCCTCTGAGTACAGATTTAGTAACTCAAACCAGTGTTGGAGCCCACAATCTTGACCACTGCTGTCTCTGGAAACGGGACACCTCTGCCACTGACCTTGGCAGAAGGTGGCCTTTGGGAGCTCTCCACGTCTTCAGGTTGCCCTCTTCTGGATTGAAGTCGCTGGCAGTGCTTAGTTTACCTGCCTGTGCGCTTGCTATCAAAGAGACTGGAAAAACAAATTTCTTGTTTCTGCTTTGGGGAGTTAGGAGTCAAATGGGAGGAATTACCAAGACATAGGGAGGAGGTTCAGAAGTTAGTGAATGACCATGAAGCATGAAAGACACCCACGACCTGCTGGAGACCTGAGGATGGAGCCGACACCAAGGGATCCCAGCTGAGCAACAGAGCAGCTGGATGCGGTCACTTACCTCCCGGCCCCAGTCATGCATATACCATTGACTCTTCAGTTATTTGAGGAATCCATTCCCAGCTTTGCGTAAGCCAGCTGGAATGGGCTTACTGACACTTGCAATGGAACGAGTCCTAATGATCTATGTCTAACATGGACGAGCCTTGGCATAGTGGCTAACAGTGGTGCCCTGGCTCAGATGCCTGAAAGTTTTGATTGTTCTCAGTCCCCAGTAAGTGGGGATGAGGCTGACAGTCATGGAAATGGCCGCTTCTGGTAGAGTAGGTGTGTTAGTCTGTTCTCACGCTGCTAATAAAGACAACCCACAGACTGGGTAATTTATAAAGGAAAGAGGTTTAGTGGACTCACAGTTCTGATGGCTGAGGAGGCCTCACAATCATGGCAGAGGATGAAGGAGGAGCAAAGGGATGTCTTACATGGTGGCAGGCAAGAGAGATATGAGAACCAAGCAAAAGGAGAAGCCAAAACCATCAGATCTCATGAGACTTATTCACTCTCATGAGATCAGCATGGGAAAGACCTGCCCCATGATTCAATTGCCTCCCCTCCGGGTCTCTCCCACGACATGCGGGAATTGTGGGAGCTACAATTCAAGATGAGATTTTGGTTGCAGCACAGCCAAACCATATCAGTAGGGTTGTGGTTTCCTTGTCTCCTGGGGAGCCAGTAGTTCTCATGTACAGCAGGGCGTTTGCTCACATGTGGCGCAGTAACCAGGCCAGGTACAGTTATACAGTGGGCAACACATCTGTGGCAGATACTGCTAGTTGCTTATCTAATATCCATTCCTCTTTTCCTCAATAAGAAAAGTAAGAAGAACACACAGTTGTACAGTGCTTGCTGTGTATTAATGACTATTCTAAGCGCTTCACTCCTATTAACTCATTTAATCCTCACGAGAACCCAGTACTATTATAGTTTGCGGGTGAGAAAATCGAGGCACAAAGTAAGTTGGTAACTTGACCAAGTCACACAGTGACATAAAGAAGCAAGGTTCTAAGCCCAGACCATCTGGCTCCATGGGCTGTGCTTAGCCTCTGCACTATAGTGCCTGATTTTGTTTGCTTTGGTGATGTGTCTGGCTAAAACAGCTTCATTTCCTTGAAAGGAGGTAGACCCATTTGGCATCCGCCTTTTGGCCCATAGTTTATCTCTTTCTGCCTGGAATGTGAATGTGGTGCTAGAAGGAGGGCATCACTTTCTGTTGTGATCAGCATTTTGCACCCATGAGTTGACAATTGGGAAGAAGAAAGCTGCATGGCTTGGCTCAGAGAAGGAAGGCGCCTGGGTCCCAGCCAGATTCCCTACTCCAGATTCCTTGTGAAATGAATAATAAAATCCCTCATTTTTAATGCTACTGTTTAGTAGAAGTTTCAGTTACATGAGGAAAAATACAGATCCTACTGATTAAACCTTTCCGTGTTGCTCACCCGTAGCTCTCTCCTGTACCATTTTGACAATGTCTTTAATTTGCCCCCCAGCTACCGAGGGCTTGCCCTGTGTTCCAGTCCCTTGGTGGAAGTTGTTCATTATCACATGCCTGCAATATGTCTGGGAACACAGTGTTGGGTAGCGCAGGAGCTTTTTTTAAAAAAGTATATGACATGGTCTCATCTCAAGAAGTTTGAAGAACATGAGTTAACCCAAAGGACTTATTTGTTCCAAGATGTTAATGGAAGATAGTGGCTTGATGTGGTTTTCCTAATGTAGGATGTTGTTAGATCTGAATTTGGGTCCGGTCTCCTTTCTCTTAAGAAACTTGACAAAGAGAAGGCTGATGAGGGGTAGGCAGGGTGATATGCAAAAACCTGTCTAATAGGAAAGAAGGCCTCACATGGTATACCTCTCCAGATCAGCTATCTATAACCTTCACAATCACCCGCCATCGCTTTCAATGAGATTACATTTCCTAGAGATGGTCACTCCAGAGAGAAACAGATCAGCTTAGAATGCTTTGTCTGCCCCTCTCTTACTTAACTTATCTTGAGATGTGCCTAGTATCTTTCTCTCTCTCTCTCTCTTTTTTTTTTTTTTTCTTTTTTTAATTTGAGGCAGAGTCTCACTCTCTCGCCCAGGCTGGAGTGCAGTGGCATAATCTTGGCTCACTGCAACCTCCACCTCCTGGGTTCAAGCGATTCTCCTGCCTCAGCCTTCCAAGTAGCTGGGATTACAGGCACCCGCCACCACGCCTTGCTAATTTTTGTATTATTAGTAGGGATGGATTTTCACAATGCTGGCCAGGCTGGTCTTGAACTCCAGACATCAGGTGATCTGTCTGCCTTGGCCTCCCAAAATGCTGGGATTACAGGCGTGACCCACTGCGCCCGGCAGAGATGTGCCTAGTTTCTAAAGTCACTCCCCTGCGACTAGGTAACTGAACACAAAACAATTTGACTACTACTGCCCACTCCTCTAGAGCTCCATTTAAAAGGCAACACCTGATAGCAGCCAGTGCTAATCGGTGATGGAAATGAAATGGGTTACTCCCTTGACTTCCACAACACTTACTGACTCATTTGTTTCCACGTCGATTCAACTGGGCACGCATTAAGACTTGCCTCTAAGCTTTCTGCACAGTCTGAAGGAAAGATTTCAAGTGTGGAGCAGGTGTTAAACTCCAGTCATATTGTGTATTTTTACTAGTGATTTCAAGAATTGGGGATCTTTTGGATACACTTAGGGTAGAGTCCTAAGGCCATCTACAGTAATAAAAGCAAAACCAATTAGTAGGTTGTTTAATTCATTTAGAGGCTATCTGCAGGCTAGCAGTTTTCCTCTGCTAAATCCTGTTAAGATGCAGTGGGTTCTATTTTGTGCAGATGGAGCAGGCTGCCATGACAACTGTCTGTGAATATTATTTCAATATTAGTCATACATTTCCAGTATCTGCCTCTGGGCTCAGTGTTCTTCTAAAGCCTGGATCACATTTATTCTTAATGGACCTCTCCTGGACGTGTTTACAAAAAGAACAAAAACAAAACACTTTCAACTGGCTGACTTTTTTTTTTCTTTCAGAAGAGAAATCTGAATGAATTCACACAACTGAAAATGGATTGTGAATCTTATTGTCATTTTTTCTTTTAGAAAGGTTATTTTGATGTGAACTTATATTGTGCTGGACTATAGATTTTATTGAATAGATGCACTACACCAGGATTTGGAAAGTTCCCTTGTAGGCATGTAGTCCTTACAGTAAAATTATTATTTTTTTCATCTAACGGTATCAGAAAGAATCTTGTAGTTGCCTGTGGTAGAAGATCCAACCCAAACTGGGCAAAACCAGTTTCAAACGAATCTGGTTTGAAACTTCCAAAGGTAAGATCTGATCCAGAGACTTAGGTTGGAGGGCTCCGGCTCCATTTCCCTGCCTTTCAGTGGGCCCTTCCCCATGTATCACTTTCACCCCCTGTACTGGCTCTTATGGTGACAGCCTTGCTCAGAGCACCACACTAGGGGGAGATGAGTGAGTCTGTCCCAGCACTCTCTCCAGGTACCCCAAGATTCACTCATAATACCTTTCTTTAGCTATGTGCCCACCCCAAACACTCCTTTTTGTCAGGAGAAGAGGATATGCCATCTGAGGCCTGAATTATGTGCTTGTCCCTGAAAAGTTGCTGTTGCTGGGGAGTGGGTTCGGGTAATTGGCGTAAGTCAGTCAGGGCCCACACTTAGAGTTGGGGGCTGCGCCAGTCCCATGCAAATCACATGGCTAAAAACAGGGAGCTGGGGTGACTTCAAAAAGGAAAATTGTGCTTCTATCACAAGGAAGTTAGGGGACTATTTGCTAGCCACATGGTTAGGGAACAGAATGCTGGCCCAATGATAATAATAATAGCTAACATTTATTAAATACTATGAGCCAGGCACCAAGCTGCTTTACAGTTGTATTGGTTAGAGAATGCGTTTGGCTGCCTGAAATAAGGTAAACGGAACAGCAGGGGCTTAACACAGAGC
Organism: Mandrillus leucophaeus; assembly: GCF_000951045.1. Classification (NCBI taxonomy): domain Eukaryota; kingdom Metazoa; phylum Chordata; class Mammalia; order Primates; family Cercopithecidae; genus Mandrillus; species Mandrillus leucophaeus. Next base: position 2,080,803 of record NW_012105353.1, on the reverse strand, counting down.
GCTTGGTTTTTGCCCCACATGATACAAAGCCAGGAGATACACAGTGTCACATTGTCATCCAAGTCTCAAGCTTGCCCCGCCCTCCTGCATCATGGTTTTGCTATTCTCTGTGTGAGGCTTTCCTCCTAGTGTGCACAGGATGGCTGCCCCTCCTCCAGGCATTGTGTCCTGGTTCCAGGCAGAATGGGGGAAGGACAAAAGAGAAGAGGCTTGTGCCAGCTGAGTCTTTTCTTTTTTATCGGGAAAATAGCTTTTCCGGAAGCCTCAACCTGTAGATTTCTGCTTATATCTCAACAGCTAGAACTGTGTCACATGACTACCCATAGTTGCAAGGGAACCTGGCAAATCAAGTTGTGTTGGCTGAACACTGCCACCTAGAACAAAACTGGGGTTTTATTAGTAAGGAAGAGAGGGAGAATGGACAGTAATGATCAGTGGCTGCTACGATGTGTATGAACCCATTCATTCGTTACGTCAACCCGGTGTGGTTGGTGCTATCCCTAGCCTCGTTTTATAGTTGAAGCAATAGGCACAGAGAGGTTATGTAATTTGCCCAAGCTCACACAGAGCTGTTAAGTGATTGAGCTAGAACTTGAACCCAAGCAAGCTGACTCTAGAATCTTATTCTATTATGTTCCTAGACACATCCTGACCCACTGGCCAGACCACATTTCTTCTCTAGGATGTATATCCACTTGGGAAATGCAGGCCTCTCCTAGAAATGGTAGCTAATACTTGTTTAACACTTTATAGTTTACAAAGAGATTGTCGCTTAAATTATTCTCTTTAAATATTCTTTTTTTTTTTTTTTTTTTAGCCAGGGTCTCCCTCTTTCCCTCAGGCTTGAGTGCAGGGGTGGGATCTTAGTGCACTGCCCCCTTTGCCTCCCAGGTTCAAGCGATTCTCATGCCTCAGCCTCCAGAGTAGCTGGGACTATAGGCACACACCATCATGCCTGGCTAATTTTTGTACTTTTAGTAGAGACGGGGCTTTACTGTGTTGTCCAGACTGGTCTCAAACTCCTGGCCTCAAGTGATCCACCTGCCTTGGCCTTTCGAAGAACTGGGATTACAGGTGTGAGCTACAGCGCCCGGCCTATTCTCATTTTTAAAATGAGGAAACTGAGGTCTAGAAGAGTTATGTAAGTTGCCTAAGGTCCTCAGGTTGAAAGTGGCAGAGCTGATATTTCCTCAAAATTATAAAAACTTACTCCTGTTTCCCTTCCTTAATCTTCCTATTCTTCTCTGCACACAGGAGTTCATTTCTAGTTTTTTAAAATGACAGTATTTCACTCTTGGCCCTATATTAACTTCATAACCTTCTCAGAAAACCAATCCAGAGAAATCTTGGCTCTCTCGCCTACTTGTTTTCGCATAGGCCACCAGCAGGAAAGTGGCACATCAGTGGGAACTGTGACAGAAGTAAGTAACAAAGGAGGCCTGGAAAGGGAGGTGGTTTTTCTCTCACATCATATAAAATCCAGAGCTTCCGGCAGAAACTGAAAGTGTTAATTACAAATAGCTCTTATTGACCTGCTAAAGAGTTATTAAACATATAGACATTGCTTGTCATTAGTTACATCAGATTAATTTGTTGCTTTGCTTTAAAACTATTTCATAAATTGAACTTGTCACCGAGTAAGAATTAACAGCCCACTTCACTGGGATAAATTAGAGAAGTTTCACTATATTACTGACACGTCAGTTTGCTTATGATTATTATTTCTCTCGTTCTTTCCCAAGTCTTTGAAATCTTTAGCTTTTGGCATTGCTGTAGTTACATATCACAACATTCTTTTGTTTTGGCCTTACTACTGAGTAAACCATAAATATTGCAAGATCATTGTAGAATTAATACATTTTAGGGAGACGTGAGAGTTCAGTCAAATATATTTAAGAAATACATTGATTCAGTTCAGAAAGGCAGGACAACTCGAAGCAAGGGGGAGGAGGGGGAGTGGCTTCTGGGTTATAGGTAGATTGAAAAATGTTCTAGTTGACAATTGGTTGAGTTTATCCAAAGACCTGGGATCACTAGAAAGGAGATGTCTGGGTTAAGGGACTGTGGAGACCAAAGTTCTTGTTGTGTAGATAGATGAAGCCTTCAGGTAGCAGGCTTCAGAGAGGACAGATTGTAAATGTTTCTTATCCGACCTAAGGTCTGTGCTCATATTAACACTGGAGAGGTATAATGAGGCATGTTGGATCCCTGCTTCTCGTCATGGCCTGAACCAGTCTTTCAGGTTAAATTTTAAAGTGCCCTGGCCTAGGAAGAAGTCCATTCCAATGGTTGGGCGGGGG
>NW_012105353.1:2061366-2078453 GCF_000951045.1 Mandrillus leucophaeus | reverse complement strand
GGGGGGGGGATGGGAGGTTAAATTTTTTCTTTTGGTTTACACTCCAAAAGCTATGAATGAGGCCAGGTGTGGTGGCTCACTCCTGTAATTCCAGTGCTTTGGGAGCCCAAGAATTTGAGACCAGCCTGGACAAGATGGTGAAACCCCATCTCTATAAAAAAAAAAAAATTAGCCGAGTGTGGTGGCAGGCACCTGTAGTCCCAGCTACTTGGGAGGCTGAGCGAGGAGGATTACTTGAGCCCAGGAGGTGGAGGCTACAGCGAGCTATGATCGCGCCACTGCACTCCAGCCTGGGCGCGATCATAGTTCACTCTCGACAGAGTGAGACCCTGTCTCAAACAAATAAAAATAAATAAAAAGAGTACTATGTTACAGAGCAGTGCCACTCAAAGCGTGCTTCACTGTCACCTGGGAGCTTATTAGAAATGCAGCTTCACAGCCCCACCCCAGACCTACTGAATCAGGTTGGGATTCAGCAGGGATTGGGCCCAGGAATCTGTGTTTGGACAAGATCCCTAGGTGACTTGTAAGTGCATTAAAGTTTGCGAAGTGCTGTTTTAGAGTTTTACGCAAGTGAGTTGTAGGACTGACAGATTGTGCACCTTTTAAATACTGGTGAAAATAAGAGCTTCGGCTTTAGTAAAGTAGACCTGTATTGAATCCTGGATTCTCCTTTGAAAATTTCCCAATCCTAGTCTTCAGTTAGCTACTCCAGGTCACGAGCTCAAGTGTATGCTTGACTCCATCCCCTATCAACACCTTCACCTAGTTAATCCACATTCAACCTTCCACTGTCAGGTCAAAGATGACTTCCTCAGAGAAGCCTTTGCTCAACCTCCCACCTCTCTCTCATAAAATGAATACTTGTCCTTTGCAATTTCACACTTATGATTATTTGATTAATGTTTACTTCTCCTACTAGCCTATAAGCTTTAGGAAGGAAGAGACCTTATCAGTTTTGCTAACTGGTATATCCTCAGGGTATAGAACAGTACCTGGCACATAATAGATGTTCAACAAATTTTTATTTAATGAATATATGAATGAAACCAAGCCAGGAATAAGTGCACAAAAGAAAATGCTCTGAAAGTTTTTTCCAAAGACTTCTCTATAAACCGTTAATCATCTAAGGCAGTAATAGTGAGGGTTTTGAAAAGAAAGCCCTGGATATTTTCCGGGCCTTGTTTTTTTGTTTTTTGTTTTTTGTTTTGGCCGGGGCTGGAGGTGGGGGCATGGAACAGGGTCTTACTCTGTCGCCCAGGCTGGAGTGCAGTGGCACTATCTCAGCTCACTGCAACCTCTGCCTCCCGGGTTCAAGTGATTTTCCTGCCTCAGCCTCCTAAGTAGCTTGGATTACAGGTGCCCTCCACCATGCCCATCTAATTTTTGTATTTTTAGTAGAGACAGGGTTTCACTATGTTGGCCAGGCTGGTCTCGAACTTCTGACCTCAGGTGATCTACCCGCCTTGGCCTCCCAAAGTGCTGGGATTACAGGCATGAGCCACCGTGCCTGGCCCAGGCCTTGTTTTATCAACATTCCTCCAAGAAACAAACTTTTCTTTGTTTACCATGTTCATGAACACAAAAATGGTTGACAGGGATGCAATGGTGACAAAAAGAAAGCTGGAATCTGCCTTTCAATAAGCAAGAAATAGCCCTCTCATCCAGGTCATGTCATCCACGTTCCATTGGCAGATATTGTCATATCTGCATCCTACATTGTGAGGTCACCAAGGCAACCTATTGATCATTCTAGAATCTACTCTTGAAGATTCCAAATGAGACTGGGAAACCCTCTTCAATAAGACCTGTGTGATGATAGATTGTGTCCTGAGCCTGCAGGTCAGGCTGAAAGAGTCAACAACCAGCAAAGTGAAGATCTAGGAGGCTGTTCCCCTTGAACCTGTGTGGACCTAATCAAACCTCGACGGAAAGGTAAGAGCACTCAGTGGACCAGGTGAATTGAGGGTGATCTGGGTAGGCATGGGGCAGTGATCAAAAGTTAACCTGTGGCCTCTGACAGTTTAGTTGTTTAGCCCAACTCTTGTGGTCTTTATGTTTTATGTATGAAGTTTGTTATGTTTTAATATATGCGTATGAGGTGGAATTGGGTCGCCTTGATGTACTGGAAAAAGTTCTGGTCACTGAATCACAAGACTGTGACTTTGGGGAGGCCACCTAACTTCTCTGGGCAATGGTTTCCTCTCCTATAAAATGAAGATGTCTGAGGGCCTTTCTGGACAAGTCCAAAGGATCAGAGTATCTTACATTTCAGGCTCAGCTGTTAACAGAGCTCTGGGCAGAGAACCTCATGATGGTCTTGCAGAGTGACTCCATTCTCTGCCGAGATCAGTTTTGCCCAACTCCCAGTGCTTTAACAGGAGAGGGAGTTGCGTCAGTGTGTAGTCTTTGTTTTACTTTCATTCTTGGAATGGCAGATTGTAGCTCCTGCAGAAGGGAAAGAAGAAGAAATAAGGAATTACAAAATTGCTCTACATTGACTCATGCTAGATGTCAATCTGAGATACATGGAAAACGTAAGCACATACAAGATAAAGAAACAGATTGTGGCAATATTTAAAAATATCCTAGCTTTCTAAATTAGAAGCAGTTTTGATAAGCCTATTTGGAATTCATGTGAAACATCCATAACTCTGACAATCTGAACTGTACATGGCAAAGGTAAATTGCTTCCAGGCAGTAATTCTAGGTGTAGGTTTAGAGGGACTATACTCAAATCTCCATTGCTTTATAGATAGCCCTCACTCCTTGGCCTCTTACTTTCCAGATTGCTTCTTTGTTAGCCTCCCTGTTGGCTCCTTCCTCTTTAATGTCTCTGTTCCCCAGTGTTCTGCTTTTGCCTCTATAGCCTTACTCTACAAGCTCTCCCTGGCTATTTTATCTTCTCTAATCACTTCAGCTATTGTCAGCAACCTCATGACCTATTTAATCTGACTCTCCAGTCCTGATTTATTTCCTGAGCTCCAAACCCAGACTTCTACTGCCTATGGGATATTTCAACAGTGAGGTCTCACAAGTACTGAAATTTAGCACACCGCTAACCAAACTCATGATTTTTCTCCACCATAAACTCACTTGTCCCCCTTCATGTCCAACTCTTGTACCCTTTAATACCCTATTGCAATGAATATCATCATCTCCTATACTGTAAATTACAAGAAGGCAGAGACCATGTCTATCTTGTCCACCCCTTGTAACCACAGCACCTAGTATAGTGCCTGGCGCATGGTAGACACCCAGTAAATATTGTTGAGTAAATGATGAATCTATTTATTTTTCCAAACTAAAAACCTTGGAATCCCCCTCGATGTCTATTTCCCCCTCACTCTCCATGCCCAGTCTGAGACCTGTGGGGTTTATTACATAAAACACTTTTACATTTGGCTCCTCCTTCCCCTTCATCCCCGCTGCCATGACTTGAATTCAGCCCTTACCATCTATCTCCTGGATTATTGCAGGAGCCTCCTCATTGGTCTTCCTGTTACCTGCTTTTCCCCATTCATCACCATCTGATCCCCAGAGTGATCTTGCACCTTGAATCTAATCAGCTTACCCTCAGGCTCCCCTTGACTTAAACAGAGTTTGCAATCTGGCAGCTTTAAGAGGAATCCACGCAGTCTGTACGGCATTTTGAGAAAATGAGAATGACTGTATTTTGTTGATTCTAAGATGTATATATTTTTTTTCATATTTTAGCAGCTCTGATATTGGGATGTGTCTTGAAATGGACAGTGTCATAGTTTGATCAGTGGTGGTGTTCTCTCTTATCGGTACATAAAACAGCAGTGCACCCTATAATCAGTGGCTTCATAAATTTGCTGAAACATACTCATGCTAACATTTAAAAATAAGGAGATCATACATACAACTATCTTCAGCTTCTCTTGGAAAATTACATCAGGCAACACTGGGCTGTGATTTCTGGATAGCAGCCGAAGATGGAGCTACCAGTAAGTAGCAGCTACCTCATTTAGACAAAAACTCGCTACAGTGTCTCATGGTTTCCGCCCAGGCTGCTTTAGTCATTTGTATTATCTGCCCTAGCCCATTAAGCATTTGAAAGGACAATCCCTGACTGATAAGTTGAAGTCCAGACTCTGCTGTGATTTATAAGAACACACAGGTGGCACCAACCTACCTCCCCCAGGTTAATGCTCCCAACCTTTGCTCTGTACTCCCTCTATCCCCCAATCTCGAATATAATGGGCTCCCATGTTCCCTGGAATGTCTTTCTCCATCTTTTATGCCCTATGAAACATTTTCTGGCGTTCCCAGGTCGAGCTCATTTCTTTCTGGACTCCAGTAGTACATGGGCGTGTCTCTGCAAAAACTGCAGTTACTTTTCCACTAACCCAAAGTACAGTTCTGTGGGGTTTTTTTGTTTTTTGTTTTTTGAGATGGAGTTTCTCCCTTGTTGCCCAGGCTGGAGTGCAATGGCACAACCTTGGCTCACCGCAACCTCCGCCTCCCGGGTTCAAGGGATTCTCTTGCCTTGGCCTCCCAAGTAGCTGGGATTACAGGCGCCCACCACCACGCCTGGCTAATTTTTTGTATTTTTAGTAGAGATACAGTTTCACTGTTTTGGTCAGGCTGTTCTTGAACTCCTGACCTCAGGTGATCCACCACCTCGGCCTCCCAAAGTGCTGGGATTACAGGCGTGAGCCACCATGCCCGGCCAGTTCTGCGAATTTTAACACATGGATAGATTAGCATAACCACTGTCGTCATCAGGATACAGAACCTGCCCCCCCCAAAACTCCCTCCTGCTAGCCCTTTGTAGTCACTCCCCTCCCTCACCCATAAACCCCTGGTAACCGCTGATCAGTTCCCTGTCACTATAGTTCTGTCTTTTTGAGAATGCCATATAACTGTCTGTATCCCTTTCGGTCTAGCCTCTTCCACTCTCATAATGCCTTTGAGACCCATCCAGGTTGTGTGTATCAGCTTCATTCATTTTTATTGCTAAGTAGCATTTCATTGTATGGATGTCCCACAGTTTGTGGGACACTCACTGAAGGACATTTAAGCTCTTTTCAGTGTTTGACCATATGAACCTGTATACACGTTTTTGCATGAATAGAAAATTTTATTTCTCTAGAATAACTACCCAGGAATAGGATTGCTGTCATATGGTAAGTATATGTTCAACTTTATAAGAAAGTACCAAACTCTTGTTCAGAGTGGCTGTACCACTTTGCATTCCTGCCAGCAAAGTGTTAGAGTTCGAGTTGCTCCACATTCTAGCCAGCACTGGATATTGTATTAAAAATTTTTTTTTAGCTGGGCACAGTGGCTCATGCTTATAATGCAAATACTTTGGGAGGCTGAGGCAGGCAGATAGCTACAGACCAGTCTGAACAATGTGGCAAAACTCAGTCCCTACAAAAAAATACAAAAATTAGCCGGGCATGGTGGCATGTGCCTGTGATCCCTACTACTTGGGAGGCTGAGGTGGAAGGATAACTTGAGCCCAGAAAGTCAAAGTTGCAGTGAGCTGTGATTGTGTCACTGTGCTCTAGCCTGATGACAGAGACCCTGTCTCAACCTCCACCCCCCGACCCAAACTGAGCTATATTCGTAGACATATAGTGGTATCTCATGGTTTTAATTTTAATTTCTGCTTCCTTGAATCTGGCCTGGAAGAACTGGAGGGAACAAAAGGTAAACTCACTGTCAGTTCAGTGGTACTTCAAACTCTGATCTGTTTCCTTCATCTGCCCTCTGTTATTTACTTTTCAGAGTCCTCATGTTACTTGTTTATTGCTGTGGAACAGATTACCAAAAAATCTAGTGGCTTAAAACAACGCATGTTTATGATCTTACAGTTTCTGTGGGGCAGAAACCCAGGCGTGGCTTACTTGGGCCCTCTACTTCAGCATCTGTCGTGAGCTGCTGCACACAGTGTGTTGACTGAGCTGCTGTCATCTGAAGGCTTGACTGGGGAGGGATCCACTTCCAAGTCCATATGGTTGTTGGCAAGAGTCAGTTCCTCGTGGTCTGTTTGACTGAGGGCCTTAGTTCCTTGCTGGCTTTTGGCCAGAGACTTCCCCCAGTCCTTTGCCACATGGGCTTCTCCCACGTGGCAGCTTACTTCATTGAAAGTGCAAAAGCTGTGAAGTCCATAGGGTCTGCTAGCAAGACAGAAAGTCACAGTCTTTTATAACCTAGTCATAGAAGTGACATCCCAATACCATTGCCATGCTCAATTGATTAGAAGCAAGTTTCTGGGTCCAGCCTATGCTGAAGAGGAGGGATGATACAAGGGTGTGAATTGACCAGGAAGAAGGGATCATCAGGGGCAGCTTAGAGTCTGTCTGCCACAGTCCTCAAATAGCTGTTTCATGGATTCTGTCCAGGTTTTATAGCTTTATCCCATGGGAGAGAAAGAGTAGAGTGGGTAGAATGTCCTTTTTCCATCTTACCCAGACCAGAACCTTCTGTGAAGCTTTTTGATTTGATTTATGAACATTCAGGGTTAATTTAAGGAATTTCTTTAAACTCAAGCCATCAAGGACCAAACTAGGGTTAGATTAAGCAGTGGTCTGAATTAAAATTCTGATATCTATTAATCTATTTATTAAATCACAACCAAGGAAAGCTCAACTTTTATATCTAAGATGGAGCCTTTTGAAAACTGAACTTCCACACCTTAAAACGTGATGGCTGTTTTAGCCTGTCGTTGTGGCTGCTCACCAGGTGACCCCAATAGAAACATTTGGCAAGCACTGACCTTTATGAATTTCTTCCATTTGATGGTGATTCATAACCCACTTTTAATTTCTTTTAATGACTTCCTAATGACTTGCCAGATCTGTCCTCTCTTTTCTCCTACTTAATGTGATTTTTCAGTACCCAGAACTCACCCTTGAAAATATGCTTGATCCTTTTTCTATTTAAGTGAAAAATTACTTGGTATTCCTTCTCTTCACAAGGGAGCAAGCTCTTTAAATTAGAGTCCTTTTATTTTATGTATTTATTTATTTTTTTGTGAGACAAGGTCTTGCTCTGTTGCCCAGGCTGGAGTACAGTGGCTCTATCATGGCTTACTGTAGCCTCGATCTTGCAGGCTCAAGTGATCCTCCTGCCTCAGTCTCCCAAGTAGCTGGGACAACAGGCATGTCCCACCACACCCAGCTAATATTTTTTTTTTAGTAGAGATGAGGTCTTGCTATGTTTCCCAGGCTGGTCTCCAGCTCATCAGCTCAAGCCATCCTCCCTGCTCAGCCTCCCAAAGTGCTGGGATTATAGGTGTGAGCCACTGCCCCCAGCCTTTTTGAACTTTTTTTGATCATGGACCCCTCACAGTAAGTTTGGTGAGAATGGACCAAGCATATTTATTTATTTACAGCTAATACTGCTGAACTCATTTATTGTGTACATGATCAAATATATATGGAAATAGAAAAGTTAACAGGAATAAGAAAATAGATAAAAATATGAGTTCTGATGTTTTGCTTTCTGCTCTGCAGCAGATCTCTGTGCATCTGCCGTGGGGCAGCTACCCCAGTTTTGGAGACTGCTAGGGGTTAGGAAGTGGTGATTGGGTGTGGTTGCTTGCCAGTGGCCTCAACATCAGGAGGCTAGCTCAGAGTCATCAGAGCTGAGAGGCCAGCCCTCTCTGAGCTTCCCCACTTTGGTGCTACAGGGCTTTGAGGTATCAGGAGCCACAAGCAGAAACCTTAAGTACCCACCACCAAATAGATCTGCACATGCCACTGTTTTCTTAATCTCCTCTCCAGTCCAGCTGCTTTGCCTCGATTCTAGCATACTTCTCAGGGTGTGTCATGATCAATAATGGGAGCTGCCCATTAGAACTACTTTGCCTGGGCAGAAATTGGAACTGTGGCAAGCTCCAGGAAGCTTATGAAATAGGAGAGGCTTGCTTGCAATGCCCTCTCTCTCCCTTGAGAGGTAGTCAGGCTTCTCCATTCCCCTCGTGTTTTCATAGTTTGCTATTGCCATGGACTAACTAAATGTCCTGGGTTGGGATCCCTCAGAAGCAGAGTCTGAGATAAACTTTTGAGAGCAAGTTTATTTGGAAGGCAGGAGCAAAGAAAGTACAGCAGTGGGGAAGTGAGAAAGGAAGGGAAGGCAATCAAGAGAGATTAAGTCCAGCCTGAAGAGGTGGAGAGGGCAGCCGTTTTTTCAGTCTTAACATCAGGGCACCTTTCTCTATGTAATTGCAGCATTATCTTTAGGAAAGAAGTTCATTTTGATTTCTAGTTCCCCTCCTGCGTTTCACACCCTAGTTAAGTACTGTAGAATATGCATAGCTATGAGAACCCCCTCTTCCCACCTCTTTTCCTCTGGCAGATGCCTGATCAGTCATCAGGTCTCCGCCCATGCATCACTTCTAGGAAGCCTTCCCTCATCCCCCTTTCTGAGAGAGCGCTCTTTCTCTGCACCCCTGGAGTGTCTCCTACCTGTTTTATTATTTTGTCATACTGTATTGCTTTCATTTATTCATGTAATAGATACTTACTATGTGCCTGGCACTGTTATAAGTACCTGGTGTGTATATTCCAATATCCAATCATGTATATATTTTGTTCTCTGCCATTTATGTCTCTGTCCCTCAGCAGCGCCTGCCACATAGGAGGTGCTTGCCACATAGGATGGTTTAAAACTGTTAACATCACTCTGCCCGTCATTTTTTCTTTTTTCAGGCTGGAAGAACACATCCCTGGTCAGCTGTAGGAAAGCCAGAGAGCATTTGAGAAGAGACTGAAGCTTGAATTTTGCAAACACACAAGGTGCTGACTCAGGCAGTAGAGTATAATGATTATAATAAGCAGGAGTTCTAAAGCCAAAGTGCCCGGGTTCAACTCCCAACTCTGCCCCTCATTTGCTGTTTGATTTTAGGCTATAATTCCTAATGGGTGAAGAGGGATCATAATAGTATATACCTCAGAGGATGGTGTGTGGATTAGATAAGATTAACATATGTAGAATTTAGAAGTGCCTAGAACATGGTCAGTGCTCAATAGATGTTATCACTATTGTGATTTATTCACTTACATCAATGTTGGTTCATGTAACAATTGGAGGCTGACTGTAAGACCCCTTTGGTGCTCACAGTAACATTTCAGTGTTCTTTCTACAATGGAAAAATACAAGGAAGTTGTTCATTTAAAGCAAATTCTGAGTTTTCAACAAATCGCGTAAAGGGCACAGCCAATCCAATTCGTGGTCCAGGGGCTGGCTATTAAAATAACAACCTAAATCATGAGGTTTTTTCCCTGCTTTCCTTTCTTTCTGTGGTTAAACAAATATTTGGTGAGTACCTCTTTTGCATTCAGTAATGACTAGGTTTAAAACTGAGGATGTGGCCAGGCGCAGTGGCTCACGCCTATAATCCCAGCACTTTGGGAGGCCAAGGTGGATCACCTGAGGCCAGGTATTCGAGACCAGCCTGGCCAACATGGTGAAACCCCATCTCTACTAAAAATACAAAAATTAGCTGGGTGTGGTGGTGTACACCTGTCATCCCAGCTACTCGGGAGGCTGAGGTAGGAGAATCACTTAAGCCCGGGAGGCAGAGGTTGCAGTGAGCCCAGAGTACACTGCTACACAGCCTGGGTGACAGAGTGAGACTCTGTTTCAAAAATAAAACACACACACACACAACTGGGGATGCCAAGAGGAATGAAATAGATCCTTTCCCTTTAGGATTTCACATGTAAAAGGGCAAATTACAGCACACTTTGAGCAGCTCTATAATTGGACGCACACATGGCTTTGAGAGCCAGAAGACAGAGTGACTAATTCCCCTTTGGTGATTCAGGAAAGGCTTCACACAGAGGAGGTGACATTGGAACAACTGTATCTAGACATAGCCATAATTTAATGGCTGAGGATTGAATAGGCATTTGGTTGGTAGAGCCAGCTGTATAGCTACATTGTCCACTATTTTTTTTGGAGCCTGAGTAATTATGCTATCATTTACAATTTGTGTGGCAGCCTCATCAGGTCCTACTTTTGGCGTCCCCACCATGGAAACCTAAGTGGTTGTATTGCCTCATAATGAGGCCCTCTGGTGAGGTTAATATACTAATAGGAGAACAGAAGCCCAGAACCACCTCGCCAGTTGTTTTTCAAGTGACTCCATCCGATTAAATGGCAAACTAGGTAACCACTTTACTAGTAGATCTCCTGTGGCTCTCATTTGCAGAACGGAATTGAGCTAAAGAGCAGCTTGGGTGGGGTTATGAAATGTTTATGGCTGGAGTCCTGTAAATTTTAGCTGGCAAAGCCTAAGACCAGTAAGCTTGAAAACATGTATGCTGTGTCACCAGCTAGGAAGAGTTTGCCAGGGAAACTGCTGGCGGCGCAGCCGCGGTCAGCATGAGACTCTGGGAACAAGACCACTGCTAGATTGCCTCAAACATAGCAGAACTGTGGCTGCTGGCATCCATTACTGCCATGGGCACTTTGAATTTTCAAGTATGTTTTTCTCCTCCCCCAAACTCAGCAACATTGCAGGCCAACTTTCCTTTCCCTTTCTGCTGATGAAGGGAGGTAATTCTCCCTTCACAGGTAGGTTCTCCAACAAGGAGCTATTGAACAGCTGGTGGAGTACAAATGTCTTATGACCCAGTGGCTGCTCCCTTAAACCCACACCTTTCTAGAACCAAGGAAGAATGTTTCATTTTTTCACTTCTCTTAATTGTACCAGGTTACTGTAACGTTTTCTAAAAACTATCCTCAGTTTACCTAAAGAATGCTTTTCTGCTCTTATATACTGAAATTCTCTTTTCTATTTTGTACTGATGGCAGATTATTTATGCAAACAATAGCCTGGTCCTGCCCATGCGGAGCCTGGTCCCTTTGGAAGCAGTCACGTGGCCGCTGACTTTGCAGCCCATTACTTGAGTGCATCTCCAGGCCAGGAACAGAGCAGGGTTGGGGCAGAGAGCTGCACTCACCGCCAGCGCACTGTCTCCCAGATTCTTGCTCTGGGCTTGCCTTCCAGGCTGAAAGGCAAAGCAGCCTGGCCCTGTTCTAGTTATTTCTTTGTGTATGAGTGTGTATATATGTTTGTTTATTTAAGAAAGAGCTCTCTCTGCAGAGTAGTGTGTGTGTGTGTGTGTGTGTGTGTGTGTATATGTGTGGGGTGCTTCAGAGAGAGCTGAAATTGTACCTCTTTTCTTTCAGACCTCTGCATTTCCCCAGAGAGAAGTTTTTTTCTTGTCTTCATTTTCTTTGAAACACCTGGGGTGAGGAAAAACCTCTACATTGGCCGAGCAGAAGAAACAGGTAATATGTTTGTTTATTCTAAGGCATTTGGGGCAAGCAGGAGTCTACATCATAAACATATATTGTGTGGCAATGGAACAGGGAATGTGTACTCCTTGGAGTATATCTTACTGCTTTGCAATTTCTCGGAATGATTGTTCTCAAAAATGCTGGTTTTACATCAGTTGCCATCAATTGAAGAAGATGTACAGATGACTTGGCAATCTGAAGGATTGTGGCCTATTTCAAATGAACTTGATATTTGGAAAATCTCCTTGATCACTTGGGTTGAGAGCTAGAAAATGAGGGAAGGGATCCTTTGAGAAACCCTTCTAGGTCCCCTCAGGGAGTATTCTCCAAACTCCACTGCACACCTTCATATTTAGAAATCTTCCTTTAGTTCTCTTGGCTTCTTGTCATCTTAGAGGTTTCTAGCTATCTGTAAGAATGGAAACAGAATTCCTTACAGTGTTCAAAATTCTCTTTAGTGATTTAGTTCTTATGCGAACTGATCAGATTGGATCCTGAGAAGAAGGCATAGCCTTTTAGTGGGCAGACATTTTTGTTCCTTACTGATTAGACAGAGCGAGTCTTCAGTTCTGCCACTAATCAGCCGTGCCAGGGAGTATGTTATTGAACCTCTGAGTCTCAGTTTTTTCATCTGTAACATGGGGATATGATACTACCTTGAAAGTTTGCTGTGAGAGTGAACTGAAATAATAGAAATATAAAGCACCTGCTATGCCGGGTAAGTAGTAGTCCCTCAATAAATAGTAGTGATTTTAGCTACTAGTGTGATTAGTGGTATAGCATTCTTTCAGATCTTAGAGCTCTCAAGGGAAAAGAGCCTATCGCTTTGCGACTCTTAAATTATCCCAGAACCTGTAGGTACCCAAAGGGCTTAGTCTTTGGGAGGCCCCAGACAAAGCATTGTGAAGAAAGAGACTTGAACAAACACAGTGGGTCCCCACCCATGCATGGCCCCTCCTAACTCATCAGCTAAAAACAGTTGGTCTTTGTTCAAGCCAGTTTTTTCCCACCACTCAGTCCTCAGTACAAGTCAGTAAGATATGGATTATGATCACTGTTTTCTTATGAGGAAACTGAAGTATAGGGGAATTAATGACTAGCTGAGAATTCAAATTCCTGTTTGTCTGACTTCTAAACCCAAGGCTCCACTGGGCCAGCATCAGGCCGTTAGGAGCAATAGTTCTTGAGATGCTTTACTTCAAAAGGGCCCCTAGCTAGGCTGTTTGGGAAATAGTGGTCAGCTCTTTCTGAGAGATTCACAATGTATGTTCATATATTAAAGGCTCTGAGAAGTCCTGCATTAAAGAAACCTGTTCAACCCTACATCCCCTGAACTTTTATCATGTGATGGTGAGACCTTTATTTTGGTCTTAGTCCTGGAATCATAAACCACATACAACTCTTCTTCCACAAACATGCTTTGGAAAACCTGGCACCAGGCCAAGCTGTTACCTGATTACAATCACGTCTGATGTACCAGCAGACACTTTCAAACACCTTCTGGTGGTCAGTATCGTTTCCTCCCTTTTCTTATCCTCTCATCTGGCGAGACCCAGGAAGAATCACCAGCTTGGTCTTACAGACCTCCCCTTACTCATTTAAGATCCCAGACATAAGTAATTGCTGCACTGTTCTACTGGAAAGGTGGCGGTGAAAGGGACCTCTCTGGCGCGGGCTGCCAGGAACTCCTCTGCCTCACCCTATGCCTCTTCGTTATATTTAGGCCACAGACCTCAGGCTATAAAACCTCTGTGGCAATGAATACCAAGCAGAATGCAATAGGGTGAGCCTGATGAGGCATCTGTTCTCCATGCTAGCACAATCTAAGGGGGAAGAATTATACCTGCCTACTTCACTCCCACTGTGGTGGTCAGGGGTGGGGGTGGAGGGTGTTGGTTCCAGTTGAATGACTATGGGTTCCAGGTCTTCAGGGCTAGAACTATAAAGCCAGTTTCTTGCTAAAGCCAACATCTCTAGGAAAAGCTGAATTCTAATATGGGAAACTACGAAACTGACATCTAGAATGCCAGAGGGGTTCGTGTCAGGGTGACTGAGCCAAGGTGTGGGAGTGGGATAGAGATGAGCTTAGAAATCAAATCACCTTAAGAATGAACAAGAACAACTTGGGGAGGCTGGAGGGTGCTTGGTGGCGAAGGTTGGTTTGTCTCCACAGCCTGTCTTTTGTTCTTTCCTTGTATTTTCAGCATTGGAAGGAAGTGAAAGATTAGCATGAAAAAAACTGAAAATTATCAGTTCCACCCACTCACCCCCAACATACACACAGTAAAAACCTTTTAGCGGAAGGCTTTCCTTTTGCAAATTATAAGTGAGTGCCAATGATGAATCATTATTTCATGTTTACTCTTTAAAACCATCCTTGGTGTATATTGGAAGGGACAGCAACACTGGGCAAGTTTCAAGCTGTTTTTTTGCCAAGATCCACCCAGGGGCTTGTGTTACCCACTAGGACATTCTTGGGCCTTTGTGAACCCTGTGGAAGCCCCCCGCCTCTTTGAGCCTGAGAACCCTTTTCACACCTCAGGGAATCACTTCTTCAGACTTCTTTAATGCACTTAAATGCTAACAGAGGGTGGGAAATGGAAGAAGCTTAGATTTTACCAAGTCATGGAAAATCCCCAATCATTTTTATCAGCTTTACATCAGAGATGTCCTCAAAGGTGCACGCACTGCTTACAAACTCACTTCTCTCTCTCCTGGAAGTCCAGGTGGTGTAGTACATGGGAGGGGTAAGTGGCACCTTGCTTGAACCAGCTCATATTTTGGTGACAATGAAAAAGAACTGACTTTTTTTTATAACCTATTACCTGAGAGAAAAACAGTTAAAAAAATAAATTGGTAATATTTATTTAATAATGTAAAAATTATAATAGCCAATTTTTTTTCTAATGGATAATCAAAAAATTCTAGAACAATCATCACGTCTTTCCATCATGATTTAAAAACTTTCTTTAAAAATGATGTATGAGTACTACCCCTTTCTGATTTAATAAAATGCTTTTGTATAATTGAATAGCACATACCTGTGCACAAAATGATGCATTAATAATGACTTTTAGCAACTGAATTTTTAAAGGACTCTGGCCTAGAAATATTGATTCCTTTGTTCATTCATTCATTCATTTAGCATTATCCAACATCTGCAATATGGAAGACACCATGTAGGTGCCAGAGATTCAAGGGCTATTTAGGAAGTTGCCCGTGGGGCTAATAGTCTAACAGAAATATACTCAAGTTTGATGCGCTTTAGTTCTTAGTGAATCTTTTATATGAAATTGTGTTTGTTGTGTAATTTTGTTTGTTGTGGATTAACTGAGGGGTGACCGAAAACCAAATGCCTCTGGAGGGACATTGAGACATTGCTTTTTTTTTTTTCTGGAAAAGGAAAATCGAAATTGAAATATATCAATCAGTCCAGTCAGTGTTTAAGGCCTACTAAATGCTCAATTCTTTTTTTTCCCTGTTTTCTTTTTTAAATTAAAAAATATACTTTTTTTTAAGTCAGGGTTTCACTCTGTCGCCCAGGCTGGAGTGCAGTGGTGTGATCACGGCTCGCTGCAGCTTTGACCTCCCAGGCTCAGGTGATCCTCCCACCTCGGCCTCCTGAGTAGCTGGGACTAAAGGTGGGCACCACCACGCCCAGCTGATTTTTTGTATTTTTTGGTAGAGATGGGGTCTCCCTATGATGCCCAGGCTGGTCTCGAACTCCTGGGCTCAAAGGATCCATCTGCCTCAGCCTCCCAAAGTGCTAGGATTATGAGTGAGAGCCACTGCACCCAGCCCCAATTCTTATGTCTTCATAAAAAGGGGTAGAAAAAATAGCATGAGGATGGAGCAAAGCCCAAGGGAGATTTGGATGCTGTTGGAAAATAGTGTTTCTCCAACTGAGATATGGGGATTGCTTGCATCAAAGTTCCTGGCACGGCGCACTTTAAATGCATATTCCAAGGCCCTGGACTTTTGAATCTGAGTATTGTTGGTAAAGCCTGGGAATCTGCATCCCCCCACCCCCAATAAGTCTTGTGAGCACTCAAGTTGGAGAGCACTGATCTAGGTACCTGGAGAATGTCACCAGGACTAGATGAATTCCTAGATGAACAGTGCCCCAATTTCAAAAATGAGAAAAGAGTATATGCTAGAAGCTACAGACTCATTGGCCTGACACGACCTCTGGAAAAATTCAGCTTGAAATAGATGGAGCCAAAGCATTTCTAGGAAAATGTGATCATCACTATGCAGCACCATGGGTTTGCTAAAATACCATCTCTATTAGAGGTTGTCAAACTTTGCTGTGTATTAGAATCTAGAAAACTGGAAAAAAAAAATCTTGATGCCCAATCCCCCACCCAGTACCAATTACGTCAAATTCTCTGGAGGTGGTACTTGAGCATCAGTATTTTTTAAACCCCAAGAGATTCTGACTTAATGAGGTGCAGGCTGAGTACTGGGAGTTTGAAAAGCTCCCCAGGTGACACTCATGTGCAACGAAGTATGACAACCACAGGTCTATATGACATGGGACAAGTTGTTTAACTTCCTTGCACTTTGTGTGAATACTAGGTAATTTTAAAGGTCTCTCTCACCTTTAAACTTCTATGATTTTGTTATTAAAAATCTTGCCAAATTTATTTCCTTCCTTCCTTCCTTCCTCCTCTGCCCTTCCTTCCTTTTCTCCTCCTCCTTTCCTCTCTCTTCTTTTGCTGGAATAAGCTGGAGTGTCAAAGTATCAAAATACATACATATCATCATTTTATTAAAACATTTAGTAAAATTCTCCAGGATGTCTCACAGATAAATGAGAGTTATGATAGGTGAGTTTACCAGCTAACTGAACAAATGTACTCAGCTAGTCTGAAGGTGATGGATCTCTGGTGAACCTGGAGGATGGTTCGGAGTGGAATGCCGCAGGGCTCATCCTGCCCTTGGATCTGACCTTGTTAATGTTCTTTAGTCATGACGTAGATAAGGAAGACACGAAAGAAATGCTTATCAAATTTGGAAAGAGAGCCAAGCACAGTGGCTCATGCCTGTAATCCCAGCACTTTGGGAGGCTGAGGTGGGCACGTTGCTTGAGGCCAGGAGTTTGAGACCAACTTGGGCAACATGGTGAGACCCCGTGTCTACAAAAAAGTGCAAAAATTAGCTGGGCATGGTGGTGCATGCCTGTAGTTCCAGCTGCTCAGGAGGCCGAGGTAGGAGAATCACTTGAGGCTGGGAGGTGGAGGCTGCAGTGAGTCATGGTTGCATCACCCAGCCTGGGTGACAGAGCAGGATCTTGTCTCAAAAAATAAATAAAAATTTCGAAATAACCCAAAGTTTAGGAAGGCTAATTAATTCAATACATAAAATAATCAGGTTCACCTCTGGTCAGAAAATCTGTTTATTAAGCTTATTGTTATGTTCAAAACATTGCCATAGTTCAAATATTTTGCTTATTTTAGTTTTCCCTTTCTTTAGTTGAGTTGAAATTTTGAAGCTTTTGGTGTAGTACTAATGGAAAGATAGCTATGTCAGTTGTTCGCTGACTTTGTTCCTGTCAAGACATGCAGAAAGGGCTGGGCAAGATGGCTCACACCTGTGATCCCAGCACTTTGGGAGGACCAGGTCAGAGGATCACTTGAGCCCAGGAGTTTGAGACCGGCCTCGGCAACATAGGGAGACCCTGTCTCTACAAAAAAATAAAATTAGCCGGGTGTCACGGCATATGCTTGGGAAGTTAAGGCTGCAGTGAGCCGTGATTGTGCCACTACACTCCATCCTGGGTGACAGAGTGAGACCCTGTC
>NW_012105353.1:2058008-2060491 GCF_000951045.1 Mandrillus leucophaeus | reverse complement strand
TTTTTTTTAAATAAAACAAATGTTCCCAACTTATTCCGAGAAATACTGTCAAAGAACTCACTTTGAATTTCAGCATAGCTGTTTAAATATGTTGTTTTTGTCTCATAGTCAACTTCCAATTTGTGTTTTTAAAAGCCTAGATAGGTTGAATTACTTTGAGCTGAAAACCAAAACAGTTAATTATGTCAGCTCCTCCACATCCCATTCCCCGTATTTAAATTAGAAAATCGTACACTGTCGTATTTCAATTTTTCTTTTCATTTTGAATGCTCTATTTTATACAGAGCTGGATGTGACCTAGACATGGAGAAACTCATTTATGTCTAGCAGAGAAGCAGCCTATAGCTGCTCTGTAGCTGCTGCTGTGTTTTGGAAAATAAGCCAGGATTAGATTATGTCTGATCACTTTCCACATCACATGATGAACAGCGATTCAGAAGAAGCATAAAATGAATCCTGCTGAGCAGCCCCTCAGCTACCATGTGGTTAACTGGCGGTTTCCTTCCCTCCCTCCTGTGTGTTCCTCATTAGGATCTATGACTGAAGAGGATCGGCTAAGAGTGGTTCCTCGCAGCTTAAAGGGAGGGACTTTTCACACTCTGTCTTAAAATCAGAAGTTGAATTCATGAACACATATGATTTAGATAGAAGTCATGGGATGCAGCAGTTCTTCAACGAAAACCAGGAAATCTGAGACATGTGAGTACTTGGAATGTGCCTGTGGTTATGAATGAAAAGGGGAAAATGAACTGGCCTCACCCTCTCCCCCTTTCTCATTTACTCCCACGATGCTCAAGCTGCCCTGTGTGATTTGCACAAGGCATCATTAGAGGAGCATAGGAAACTACATTTAGGAAGATGTAGCTTTGAATTTATGAAGTACCATAAAGTATTGTCTTAGAGATATTTTGTGATTGATTTAATTTCAGTCGATAATGTACCAATATAAAACCTCAATTTAAAACTCAGTGTCAGGGAACAAGAAAGACAGTGTAATTTATGTGTGTTTCTTCAATACTTTTATAAATAGCTATATCCCTACTTTTGTGACATTTAGTAGCATCATTGAATTTTTATTGGATTTTATAACTCAATGATCACATTATTTCTATATCTATTCAACACAGAACTTCATGAGATTTGCCTCATGTTTTAAAAATATTCTAGGAGAATTGGGAGAATGCTAGATCATCTGTTTCCAAAAAAAGGTGTATTGTTTCTAAATAGATGGCATGCCTTTCTCTACCCCCGTATAATTAGAAGCTTAAATCACTTTGTTTATTTTGTACTGAGGTTCTTTCTCATGGCTATTGGCATCTAGTTGACACAAACTTGAGCATTTAGGGATAGAGTTTCCAACAAGCAAATTAAAATAAAAACAAGTACATAAGCTGGGACAATCAGTATGAGTAATTTGCTCTTAAACTCCACTTCTTTGATGTCTAGGTTATAGGTAATTTCTCCAACTTCTATCCCACATCTTGCCTTTGGAAGTTTATTCAGGTTTAAGATGGAGAGTTTAGGATGCAGAGTGCGCTATACTAATTAGCGGGGGATGTTTTCCTTTGGGAATCAAATGTTATTCTCCTACCCAGCTGACTTGTGCTGAAGATGTAGGAAACTCATCTCTGAAAGTAGGAAGGGACATAGGAGGTGTACTAACTCTTTCAAATCTTTAAGCATGTCATGAAATAACTCTTTCAAAAGCTCCATGTGAGCTCTACTACTATAGTAGACATTTATTAGCTGAGAGTAAAGAGAAATGATCTTTTTATATCTAGGATTACTCACAGTTCTTTAAATTTAGCCAGATTTCTTAGGTTAAAAAAAAAAAAAAAAGCCAAGTCCAACTTGTAAAAACAAATTCTCTCTCTTTTTGAAAAACTTTTCAATTAAAAAAAAAAAAAAAGAAATACTTTTCAACTTTTAAAACATTGCATGTAAGTGGAAATATTAGCTTAGATTTTTGGATTGCTTTTTCTTCCAAATACCTGTGATTTATTGAGGTGAAATTCACGTAACATGAAATTAGCCATTGTCAAGTGAACAACTCAGTAGCAGTTGGTATGTTCACAGTGTCGTGCAAGCACAACCCCATGTACTTCCGAGACATTTCCGACGCTCCAGAGGAAAACCCCTTATCCATTAAGCACTTTCTCTCTCCTCTCAGCCCCTGGCAACCACAAATCTACATTCAGTCTCTACGGATTTATCTATTCTGGACATTTCATGGAAATGGAGTCATACATTGTGTGACCTTTTATGTCTGGCTTTGTCCATGTTGTAGCATGTATCAGTACTTTATTCCTTTTTATTGCGGAATAATATTTCATTATATGAATATGCCACATTGTATTTATCCATTCATCAATTGATAGACATTTAGATTGTTTCAGCTTTTTTTTTTTCTGTTTTTCTTTTTTGAGACAGAGTCTTGCTCTGTCACCCAGGCTGGAGTGCAGTGGTGCGATCTCCGCTCACTG
>NW_012105353.1:2055227-2056553 GCF_000951045.1 Mandrillus leucophaeus | reverse complement strand
TTTTTAGTAGAGATGGGGTTTCACTGTGTTAGCCAGGAGGGTCTTGATCTCCTGACCTCGTGATCCGTCCGTCTCGGCCTCCCAAAGTGCTGGGACTACAGGCTTGAGCCAGACACTTTTCAAAAGAAGGCATACAAATGGCCAAAAAACATATGGAAAAAATGCTCAACATCACTAATCATCAGATAAATGCAAATTGAAAACATAATGAGATACCATCTTACATACCAGTCAGAATGGCTATTACTAAAAAGTCAAAAAACAAGAGATGTAGGCGAGGATGTAGGGAAAAGGGAATGTTTATCACTGCTGGTGGGAATGTAAATTAGTACAACCTCTGTGGAAAACATGGACATTTCTCAAAGAACTAAAAATAGAACTACCAAACTCCCATTTCATCCAGCAATCCCACCACGGAGTCTACCCAAAGGAAGTCATTATATCAAATAGATACCTGCACTCTTATGTTTACCACAGCACTGTTCACAATAGCAAAGATATGGAATCACCATAAGTGTCTTTCAATGGATGATTGGAAAAAGAAAATGTGGGGTATATGTATATGTATGTGTGGATATATATATAGTGTGTGTGTGTATGTGTGTGTATATATACATATGTATATATGTGTGTGTGTGCATATATATATATGCCATGGAATACTACTCAGCCATAAAAAAGAATGAAATCATGTCTTTTGCAGCAACATGGATGGACCAAGAAGCCATTATCTTAAGTGAAATTACTCAAAAACAGAAAGTCAAATACCCCATGTTCTCACTTATAAGTGGGAACTAAATAATGTGTACACATGGGCATCCAGAATAGAATAATGGACACTGGAGACTCAGAAAGCTGGGAGGGTTGGAGGGGGTTGACGTATGAGAAATTACCTAATGAGTATAATGTATGTGACTTGGGTAATAGTTACACTAAAAGCCCAGACTTCATTATACATGTAACAAAATTGCACTCATACCCCCTAAATATATGTATTTTTAAAGACCAAAAAAACAGTTTTGTAGTTTTAGCTCTTACATTTAGGCATTTGAACCATTTTGAGTTGCTGGTTTTCACATATGGTGTGAGGTAGGAGTACAAATTCATTTTTTGCATGTGGATATCCAGTTGTCTCAGCACCATTTGTTGAAAAGATTGTTCTTTCCCCATTGAATCCTCTTGGCACCTTTGTCAAAAATCAACTGACCATAAATGTTGTTTATTTCTGGGCTCTCAATTCTATTCCAATGGTCTGTATGTCTTTCTTATGCTGGTACCAGTGTCTGGATTACTATAGCTTTTTTTTTTTTTTTTTTTTTTTTTTTT
>NW_012105353.1:2051435-2053407 GCF_000951045.1 Mandrillus leucophaeus | reverse complement strand
TATGGAGTGCATCCAGAATAGCCATTTAAAATTCTTTTTCTTCTTTTATCTCTTGTTGGATATGCCAATCAAGGTTTATTATGAGTTCATAATAACAAATCTGCTGAAAGCTGATGCAATGATGTTTACTTACATTTTTTCATACGCAAACATTGTATGCATAAAATTTTCTCTCATTCAGAAATTTGGAAAAAATACAGAAAAGCAGTTGGAAATAATGAATACTCGCTCATCATTCCACTACCCAGAGATAATGACAACATTCTGATAATTTCCTTCAACGTATTTTTTGTATAGTATAGATTTCTGATCATCCTAAATGTTAGTTTTTTGTAGCCTCACTTTTAGCACTAAAATGTTATGTAAACATCTCTCAAGTTGTTATGAATGCTTTGCAAATATCATTTTAGTCATTGCTAAATATTTTACTTGGTGAATAGGCCATAATATGCTTAATTATTCTTCAAATATTGGACCTTTTAATACTAATATAAATAACACTTTGAAGAATTTCTTTGTGCAAAGCCTTTTCCTTATTTTGGATTATTTCTATATTCTGGTGATTAGATATGAAATTACCGTGTCAAGGGCTATAAATATTTTGAAAGCTCTTGATAGAAAATGACAGATGTTATTTCCTGATTACTAACCATATTCCAAAGAGTGTTCAACATCATCTACATATATTTTATTTAATCCTTGTAATAAGCCTGAATAAAGGGTTATTATTCTTGTTTGTATAGTGGAAGCAGCTCATGCTCAGTGTGGTAAGTACTTGGTGAGTTTTTTTTTTTTTTTTTTTTGAGACTGAGTCTCACTCTGTCGCCTGGGCTGGAGTGCAGTGGCGTGATCTCAGCTCACTGCAACCTCCACCTCCCAGGTTCAAGTGATTCTCCTGCCTCAGCCTCCTGAGTAGCTGGGATTACAGGCGCCCACCACTACGCCCAGCTAATTTTTTGTATTTTTAGTAGAGACAAAGTTTCACCATGTTGGCCAGGCTGGTCTTGAACTCCTGACCTCATGATTTGCTCACCTCAGCCTCCCAAAGTGCTGGGATTACAGGCGTGAGCCACCACACCCGGCCTACTTGGTAAGTTTATGCAGCTTACAGCTGGTAGAGTTGGGGTTTGAATTCAAGGAGTTTTGACGACAAAGTATTTTTTGCTGTCACCCATCACACCATTTTATGCCACCTCTGAATGTTGCTGCTTCAGAAGCTAGCTTTAATTAAATTTACTTGTATACAGTACCTTGTATTTGCATAGTGCTTTTCAAGTTGGCTAGGCCCTGTAACATACGTTTGATCCTCACAGCCTTTTGAAGGGTTGTTCTCAGTTTGCAGAAAAGGAAATGAGCTTTGAAAGGCAAAGTGACTTCCTCAAGGGAACACAGCAAGTCACAGAACCAAGGCTCGTGCTTGATTCCTGTTTCCACTGGTCTGACTAGTGTTAAGGGTTTTTTGTCCTGCTAGGTCATTCCACCTGACCACAGTACTCTGCCTCTGGAGTATCATGGCAGTTTGAGAAAGCGTAACCTACATGTAAAATCAAGGCTATTCCCTTTCTTGTGCTCTATCCCCCTTCCATGTAGAGAAGTAGCATCGGGCCAGGCTCAGTGACTCACGCCTGTAATCCCAGCACTTTGGGAGGCGGGCGAATCAGTTGAGCCCAGGAGTTTGAGGTTACAGTGAGCTATGATTATGCCACTGCACTCCAGCCAGGACCACCACCGAGTGAGACCCTGACCCTTAAAAAAAAAGACCAGGCACGGTGGCTCGCACCTGTAATCCCAGCACTTTGAGAGGCTGAGGTGGGTGGATCACTTGAGGTCAGGAGTTCAAGACCAGCCGGGCCAACATGGTGAGACCCTGTCTCTACTAAAAAATACAAAAATTAGCCAGGCATGATGGCGCATGCCTATAATCCCAGTTACTTGGGAGGCTGAGGCAGGAGAATTGCCTGAACCTGGGAGG
>NW_012105353.1:2047206-2048940 GCF_000951045.1 Mandrillus leucophaeus | reverse complement strand
TGGCACGATCTCAGCTCACTGCAACCTCTGCCTCCCAGGTTCAAGTGATTCTCCTGCCTCAGCCTCCGGGGTAGCTGGGATTACAGGCACAAACCACCACACCTGGCTAATTTTTGTATTTTTGATAGAGATGGGGTTTCACCATGTTGACCAGGCTGGTCTTGAACTCCTGACCTCATGATCCGCCCACCTTGGCCTCCCAAAGTGCTGGGTTTACAGGTGTGAGCCACTGCGCCAGGCCTACTAAATTTTTTTTTAAATAAAGTTTTGAAATTGGGAAGTATGAATCCTTCAACTTTGTTTCTCTTTTTCAAGATTATTTTGGCTATTCTGGGTCCCTTACATATCCATATGAATTTTAGAATCAATGTGTCAATGTCTCAAGCCAAGTGGAATGTTGACAGGGGTTGTGTTGAATCTGTAGATCAATTTGGGGAGTATTGCTATCTTAACAAATAATCTGATCCTTGAACATGGGGTGTCTTTCCATCTATTTAGATCTTTCATTTCTTTCACCACTGTCTTGTAGTGTTCAGAGTATAAGTTTTACACTGTTTTTGTTAAATTTAACCTAGGTTTCTTATTCTTTTTGATATTATACATGGATTTTTATTAATTTCATTTTTGGATTGTTTATTGTAAATGTTTAAAAACTGATTTTTGTATATTGGTCTTGTATACTTTGCTGAACTCATTTATTAGCTTTAATAGGTTTTTAGTGGATATTTTAGGAATTTTTATTTACAAATCAGGTCATCTGCAAATGTAGTTTTACTTGTTTCTTTCCAATGCCTTTTGTTTCGTTTTCTTGCCTCCACTACAATGTCAAATAGAAATGCAAGACTAGCCATCCTTGTCTTGTTCCTGATCTTAAGGAAGAAGCATTCAGTCTTTCACCAGTAAGTCTTATATCGGCTGTGTCTTTTTCATAGATGCTCTTTCTCAGGTTGAGAAAACACACTCCTATTCCTAGTTTATTGATTTTTTATTATTACAAAGTGGTGTTTAATTTCGTCAAATGCTTTCTCTGCATGTATTGAGATGATCATGTGGTTTTTGTCCTTTATTTTATTATATGGCATATAATGTTAATTAAATGGCATATTATGTTAATTGATGTTAAACCAACTTCACATTCCTAGGATAAATCCCCTTGGTCATGGTGTATAATACTTTTCATGTGTTGCTGAATTCAGTTTGTTGGTATTTTGTAGAATAATTTTGCATCTATATTCATAAGAGATATTGATCTATAGTTTTCTTGTGATATCTTTGTCTGATTTAACTGTCAGGGTACTATTGGCCTCATAGAATGAGTTGGAAAATGTTCCTTTCTCCTCCATTTTTTGGAAGAGTTTATGAAGAATTGGTATTAATTCTTTAAATATTTGGTAGAATTCATCAGTGAAGCTATCTGGGCATGAGATTTTCTTTGTGTGTAGTTTTTTTGATTACTTATTCTGTCTCTTGTTATATGACTATTTAGATTTTCTATTCCTTCTTGAATCATTTGTGGTAGTTCTAGGAATTTGTCCATTTCATCTACGTTATCTAATTTGGTAACATATACTTGTTCAGAGTATTCCCTTAAGATTCTTTTTTTTTTTTTTTTTTTTTTTTTTTTTTTTTTTTATGGCTGCAGTGCTCTGGCACGATCTTGGCAAACCCCTATGGAGTGCATCCAGAATAGCCATTTAAAATTCTTTTTCTTCTTTTATCTCTTGTTGGATATGC
>NW_012105353.1:2038059-2045496 GCF_000951045.1 Mandrillus leucophaeus | reverse complement strand
GAGCTATGATTATGCCACTGCACTCCAGCCAGGACCACCACCGAGTGAGACCCTGACCCTTAAAAAAAAAGACCAGGCACGGTGGCTCGCACCTGTAATCCCAGCACTTTGAGAGGCTGAGGTGGGTGGATCACTTGAGGTCAGGAGTTCAAGACCAGCCGGGCCAACATGGTGAGACCCTGTCTCTACTAAAAAATACAAAAATTAGCCAGGCATGATGGCGCATGCCTATAATCCCAGTTACTTGGGAGGCTGAGGCAGGAGAATTGCCTGAACCTGGGAGGCAGATAGGTTGCAGTGAGCCAAGATCGTGCCACTGCACTCCAGCCTGGGCAACAGAGTGAAACTCCATCTCAAAAAAAAAAAAAAAAGTAACATCAATTTTATATTGTCATTGTTATTTTATTTCTTTTGTGATATGTAACAGGTAAGAGAGTACTAATAATAGCTATCATTTATTGAGTGCCTACTACTCTCATTATTTCTCACCAAAACTCTCAGAGAAAGTTTTGATTAGTCTCCCTCGTTTTATAAATGAGGAAAGTGAGACTTAACTGCCCCAAGTTACACACTCATGGGTGGCAGAGCCTGAATTGGAACCAGATCTGGCAGATTCCAAAGTTCATGGCCCTTCTGATATGCTACCCTGACTTGGAGAATTGGAATTTATCCACATAACAGAAATTAAACATTGCAATTTCATTCTCCTGAATTTCACTTGACACTTAAAATTTTATGTTAATGGCGTTTCAATTAATAATCTATTGCCTTTTTGCTCCCATGGAGCACTTTGGAAACACTGATATATTTTATTTCTTCCCTTGAGACCACTTAGAAATGTATTTATTCAATTTCTGTAAGTGCTAAGAGGCTGACAAAGACAATCGTGCTTTTTTGGCTTTGTGGTTTGATGCTTAAGCTGTGACAAATAGAAGTTTCTCTAATGGAAATCGTTGCTTTCGAAAGTACTCATTCTTTATTTTATATGGAAAAAAACTTTAAAAATACTAAATAGCAAACTAAATATTTCTTTAATTCTTGGTAAAACATCTAGTTAATTTAGCTGGTTAAAAATCGACCAATCAAGCCATTCACAGCTGCTTGAGAGCCCCCCTCCCGGCTCTCCATCCATCCCCACCTCCTTACTCCCAGTTTGAAGTCCTTTACTGTGATGTATATTTCAGTTTGAGATCTTCATGGAAAAATAACAAATGAAAATCTTTCATCTTTGGTGTTCCCTAAAGAATTTTCTCCAAGTTTAGAGAGCCTCTTGCCATTCTTCTTGCTATTGTTTGTCAGAGGGTTCTAGGTTATTGTAGCCATCAAGCAGTCTTTACTGGCATGGAAGGGTGTATTGAAAATCCCTGTGAACTCGGACCGCCCTCATTTTCCTCCTCAATGAACTGCAGACAGGGAAGCTGCTCTTTCAAGTCCATTGTCCCTCCAAGACTATCCGTATGCTCTGTAGCTGTGGGAGGAGTAGGTAGGGGAGGGCATTGATTTTCCTTCTGCCTCTCCTGCTCATTCCCCTAGCTGTTGCCCATCAGCATCTTGACATGCTCAGTGACTTTCCTCTTTTTTTCCATTTTCCTTTTTTTTTTGCTTTGGGTGTGTGTGTATATATATATATTTCTCAAGCCATTTTGTTTTGCTTTTGTTTTCCTCCCCAAATATTTTTGAAAATTGCAAACCTGCAGAGAAGATGAAAGAATAGTATATAAACACCCATTTGAAATAATTTGAAAATAAGCTGTAGACATGGAATTAACCTGTATGTACTTCAGCATGCATCTCCTAAGAGAGGGATATTCTCTTATATGACTATAATACTAGATCACCCTGAAGAAATTTAACATTGATAGCGTAACGTTATCTAACACGTAGTCCATATTCAGAATTTACCAGTTGTCCAAAATTGCCCTTTGCAACTGTTCTTTCCTACCCTTTAAAATAAGCCTTCTCTGGCCCTCTCGTCCCCTCCAGTTCCTCTCGTCTCTCTCCTCCCCTTCAAACTCGCTCCTTAAGGGGGTATTTGTACCGCTGTCTCCTACCTCCTCATTGATCCCAGCCCAGGGAAGATGATCTGACAGGTTCTTGAATGACCTCGAAGTCCAATGGAGCATTTTCAGTGCTCCATTTTCTCACTTCCTGGCAGTCTTTGGCACTCCTGCCCACTCCCTTCTTACCACTCATTGCCCTTGTCTTCAGGGGCAACACATTCTCCTGGTTTTTCTTTTAGGTCTCTGCATGAACTATTTATGTGGACTCACTTTCTCCTGGCTTTTAAATGTTGGGGCTCCTCTGGATTCTCCCTTGGCTCTCTGATCTTGTCACTCTAACACTCTCCTTGGATGCCTTATCTACTCTATGGCTTTGACATCAGTGTGGCAAGACTCCAAATCTTTATTTTCAGCCCACATTATATGCTCTAATCCCTGTTTTATTGGGAATCATTTTTAAAAAGTACTTTTCTTTGTAAAAGAAGACCATTTTCTTCATCTGAAATCATGATTCCTCTCACTAACAATTCTTAGGTAATAGTCACCGTTTAATATGATAATGTGTTGGCCTGGAGGTTTGTATGGGATTGGTACTACAAACACGTTTAATGCCTGTGTGAAGCAGACAAAACAAACCCATCCCAACAACCTTTTTATTCTTTACACCAATTAAATACATGTTTATCTTTTTAT
Source organism: Mandrillus leucophaeus (assembly GCF_000951045.1). NCBI lineage: Eukaryota > Metazoa > Chordata > Mammalia > Primates > Cercopithecidae > Mandrillus > Mandrillus leucophaeus. The sequence goes on along the minus strand of NW_012105353.1, from coordinate 2,042,803 downwards.
TTGCTGTGTGATTAATTTACCTTTGCTTTAAAAATTTCAAGTATTTTGAGACTCTGGTAGGGGCTATTTAGATACCATTTTAGAATCGTGAACCTTTAGAAGGCAAAAAGGTCAGGTGTAGTAGCCATGTCTGTAATCCCAGCACTTTGGGAGGCTGAGGCAGGAGGATCACTTGAGGCTAGGAGTTTGAAACCAGCCTGGGCAACATAGCAAGACCCCATCTCTACCAAAGGGGGAAAAAAATAGCTAGACATGGTGGCTCGCACCTGTAGTCCCAGCTACATAGGAGGCTGAGGCAGGAGGATCGCTTGAGCCCAGGAGGTGGAGGCTGCAGTGAACCATGATTGTACCACTGCACTCCAGCCTGGGCAACGGAGCAAGACGTTGTCTCAAAAAAGAAAAAACAAACACACACCCACAACACACACACAACACAACACAAAACCCAAAGAGAGCAGAACCACCTCTTTGTTTAAATGATTTTTACTGGCTTCCAGCTTTACTAGGAAATTCACAAAGAAGCCAGCTTTCTAGTTGGGTCATGTTAATTGTTAGAAAATCTTGTTACAGAGAGACCTATTTCAACTAAGTGTAAGAAAGGACAATGCCTCAGCCCCAATTGCCAGTTATTTCCCATATTCAGAACACTTTTCTTATATGATTATGGCTTTATATTTCATTAGCTTTTAGCAGCTGCAAAAGACAAAAATTTAATGCGGATCGTATTTGACCTTGGATGAACGAACGTGGCAATATAACACAGATTAGTAATTAATAACAAGGGAGACATAAAACAGAATTGCAGTCAAGATATTATTTCCTGAGTAAGGATTAAAGGTTATTATTGAATTATTGAATAGAACACATTTCCTATGACAGACTATTTTAATAATTTAAAATGATAGGAATTCTTTTATATAGCAAAATATCTTTTATATAAGAATACAATAGTTTTTAAAAATTAATATCTTCATCATAATGATTCTTTTGGAAAATTGGCAAAACATAGTATGATAGGGAGGTAACAGTTACTTGTAAACTGTTCTCTTGGTCTGTGTCTTTTATTGAGTTGGCCTATTATTTTGGTATGGCATAGATGAAGCATCACATTTTCCTGAACTAGTGATATAGTCAAGGATTACAACTCATCTTTTTTTTTTTCTTTTTTGACACAGGGTCTCACTCTGTCACCCAGGCTGGAGTGCAGTGGCGCCCTCAAGGCTCACTGCAGCCTCAAAGTGATCCTCCCACCTCAACCTCCCAAGTAGCTGGGACTACAGGTGTGTGCCACCACACCTGGTTAATTTTTATAGTTTTTGTAGAGATGGGGTTTCACTGCATTTCCCAGGCTGGTCTCGAACTCCTAGGCTCAAGAGATCTGCCCGCCTCGGCCTCCCAAAGTACTAGGATTAAAGTCATGAGCCACTGCACCTAGTCCAAGGATGACAACTCTTATGGAATCTTTCATGAGCTGGCTTTATGTCATCTTCATGTTGTTCCATTGCCCTATTGAGTCAAATAGGGCTTTAAATGGGCCATTTATAAATTCTAATCCTAATAAATGTAGAAGGAATGAGTTCAAAAATCAGTGTTTTGCAATCACCATAGAAATAATTGATTTAAGCAAAAATCATCAATGGATATTTTGGAGAACAGAATATATACACAGCCTGAAAGCATGTTCCTGCAAACTTTATTAATTGTAAAGAGGAAAACACTTCCACAGTAGAGAAGTTCACATGGACACCACCTTACCCGAGTGATCCAAGTTCACATCAGCGATAATGAGACAGATGAGCACCTCCTGATGTCCTAATGCACTGAGAAAGACATACCACTTATCCTGCCAAAATACATAACCTGAATCTCATCACGAGGAAAAGAGCAGACAGATCCAGATTGAGGGATGTTTTACAATCAACTGGCCTGTACTGTTTGAAAATTTCAGTGTCATTGAAGAGAAAGACAGAGGAATTGTTCTAGAATAAAGGAGACTGAAGAAATGACGATGGTATGTGGGGAGAGAGAGAGACTAGTTATTAACAATTATACTATCGTTACTTTTTCATACATTTGAAAATATTTCAGCCGGGCGCAGTGGCTCACGCCTGTAATCCCAGCACTTTGGGAAGCTGAGGTGGGCGGATCACCTTGAGGTCAGGAGTTCGAGTCCAGCCTGGCTAACATGATGAAACCCCGTCTCTACTAAAAATACAAAAATTAGCCAGGTGTGGTGGCGTGCACCTGTAATCTCAGCTACTTGGGAGACTGAGACAGGAGAATTGCTTGAACCCAGGAGGTGGAGGTTGCAGTGAGCCGAGATCTCGCCACTGCACTCCAGCCTGGGTGACAGAGTGAGGCTCCATCTCAAAAAAAATTTTTTTTTCAAAAGAAAAAAATCCTAATCCTGTACATCCTGAGATAAATTTACCAAGTTTGTAGCAGTGGCAACCTAGGCTTATGTCCTTTGGTAGTACCATTTTTTAGCCCTTTCTTGTTTTTGCCATCTACCAACTTCATTCATTGAAGACTTTCCAGCCACTCTGAGCCTCATACTAGGTATCTTCACTGTACACGTGAATAAACCCCAAATGCTTTGGTGTCTGAGTTCCTTGATCTCCTGAGCCCCAGCAACTCCCTCATCTCCTCAACTTCAGCTGCTCACTCCCATTTACTGGCCCCATGGTCACCTGGAAAAGCCCCACCTCTGGAATCTTCATGATTATCATCCTATTCTCTGATTGCTTGATCTTCTTTGAAACCTCTGATCCTTAGATACTTCCCATGTGTCTCTATCTCCCAGCCTCCAGTTTTATTTAGATTTTGGGAATACAAGTACATTTTTGTTACATGGATATATGCGTGGTGGTGAAGTCTGAGCCAGCCCTCTCTTGTCTTCCCTTTCTTCCCCATCCATCTTTCCTCCATCTTTTGTTGGCTGTCACTTGAACCAGTTAACAGATCATACACCTTAGTCATATTAGTCATATTTTAGGCAATTAAAAAATTAATATGTGAAATGTTTAATGTTCCCAAACCAATTGCTAGCAAACTTTGGCTACAATTCCTTGATGGGAAAGCCAAAGATATTAGTAACTTGTATTTTTCTACAGGGATGATTCTGATTGATTGATTGATTTTCAAGTAGCCTTTAGTATTTGTCTTCTTTGTCCAGAAGTTTCTGGTTTGAGTGTTCAGTTTTGCACATCCTATTGTGTCCTTGGATGGTTATTTTCAGCTTTTCTATGTACAGTGATAGGTGGGCTGCAGCAATGGCACTAAAAACAAGTAGATGGATGAGTTAGAGTATTTGGTCACTAGAAAGAATCTTAGAGATCACACAATCCAAAGTTCTCATTGTTTACATGAGAAACTGAGGACCGCGGAGGTTGGCTGATTTGCCTGAGGTTACATAGCTGGCAACTGGGTAAGTCAGGGCCCAAATGGAAGTATCCCAATGACAAAGTCAGAACTTATTTTTATTAACCCGTGTGGATGGGGTTGGTGGGTGGGAGAGTGAGTATATAAAATGTTGTAGAAATGACCTGTTATTCTCGCTCTTGTCTCACTGGAAGGCCAGAGGTTCCTGAGAATGACACAATTACGATCTCTTTCGGACTTCACGCTTTACTCTCTTGTTTCAGAAAAGTGTCTCCCAGGGACAAGGCCTCTGTGTTGTGGCCTTGCTCTGCAGGGCTGCCGGAGTTTGTGGCTGAGCGAGCCTCATAAGGTCTCTGCCTTGCTTGCTGCCCAAGAAGCAGGCTTTGTGTCCATCTCATGTTCACTGGGCATGTGCTTTGAGCTGATTTTCCAGTGAAGTTAGAAGTCTCACTGGGACAGCCACACATTCTGGCAGATGGCAGATATAGAATATCTGTAAACAAAAATAACAGTAATGAAGACTGTGGTCCTAGGCCAGAGTTCAGCCATACCCCCTTCTCATCATGCTTTGAACAGCTGAGGTTATAGATGCTTCTCCTCTTCGCTTAAAGTCTTTTGCTATTAGAGGATTCATTTTCTTTCCAGTTCATTCGAATTTATTTTAATCAGCTGTGTCACACTTGTGCCTGGGTCTCTTCTTGCCTGGATGCCAGGCCCCTTAAAGGTACATTAAATATTCGCTTATCCTGCTGCTTCCTCAGGAGGCCTCTGCCAGAAGAATTTCAAAAGCAGAGAGTCTTTAAATACCTTATCATTCTGAATATGAAATGTCTTGTTTGAAGAACTATCTGTCAAATAAACTCCTATTTAAAAACCAAAACCAAACCAAACATAAAGACTCTACCAGCCAGCACAAAGAGAAATGTAAGACACAAAGTCTTAACTAAACAGTAATTTCATTCGTTCAACAAATATTTATTCCTGCTATGTTCCAGGGACTATTCCAGGCTCAGGAAATACAGCAGCTAACTCAACAGATCAAAATCCCAGCTCTTAGAGAGATTACATTCTAGTAGGAGGACATACGCAATGACAAAGAAGTAAATAGATACTATGTCTCGTGGTGATAAGTGCTATGGAGAAAAAATAAGAAAGGAGATAGGCGATCAGGGCAGGGGAGACCATGTAAGAAGGGATGGTCAGGAAAGGCCTCCCGCAAAGGTGATGTCTGAGCAAAAGCTGCAGGCTCTAACCACATGCACCCCAGCTGGCTGGGCTCTTCTTGCTCTAAGCTGTTGTGTTCTGAGATGGTAGCCTGTTTGTCCACAGTAATTTGTGAATTTTTTTTTTTTTTTTTTTTTTT
>NW_012105353.1:2026223-2037009 GCF_000951045.1 Mandrillus leucophaeus | reverse complement strand
GGCCAACCAAAGTGCTAGGATTAAAGACGTGAGCCACTGCGCCTGGCCCCATCTCATTTTTTATGGCTGATTCCAAATGCCATGTATAGCAAAATGAGGACGAGCCCAGGTTCTGAAATTACAGATATCTGGATTCGACTCTACATTCTCCCTCTGACAAGTGACATGATCCCAGACATGTTGTTTCTGAGCCCCCGTTTCCTTATCTGTAAAATAGGGATAGTGACACTTGAGAGGATTGTTGGGGGGAGGATGAAATCAAATCAAGTTGAAGTAGATGACCCACGTAAAGCACCAGGCACAATGCCTGGCACAAAGCCGTCACTCTGAATTCATTATTTGTCTTGCTTACTAACCCCCTACATGACTATTTAATTTCTTGCAAAATACCATGATAGTGATTGCCACCAGAGAAAAGAATCTATTAAAACAAAAAACCAGCTTGGCAATAGAGAAACCACCTACTGGGCACAGAAAATTGGCCAGGTAACTTATTGAATCTGTGCTGTTGCTTCTGTCTAGAAACAAAAAGAGAAGACCCTTGCTACACATACTCCTCAATACCATTTATTCATTCATTCGTTCATTCTGCATGGAATCAATGTGACGGGGAAGATGAAGCAGCAGGACCAGAAGTAGATCTAAGCTGTCCAATAAGTTTAGAACTGGATGACGCAGCTCTTCAACTCTCTGGGCAGGGTGGGGGGTTTTGGGGGCCAGCAACCCCCTCGAGTAGGGTCTATCTTGCCTGCGTTCTACCCTTTGCTATTTTGGAGGTTTCTTCTCCAGGGGAGGGCCCTCAGCTGGCTAGTGCTGTCCTATGGTGGATGGGGCTTAGGAATTAGGTGAGGCTTTGGAGGTCTGATGTTGGCATGCCCAGCCTTGCTGGGCTCCTTCCCTCTCCTGGAGAGGTTTCTGCGGGAAATGTATGCCCAAGGGACAACAGCAGGATGTGGATCAAAGTCCGCCTTATCAGCTGCTGCACAAGTACCCCAGATCTCAACGTAGAACTCTAATGACGGCATGAGTTGGAGCCTGCAGGAAGTTGGAGGCTTGAGGTCTTAGCAGGACCTGTTTTTCCCGCCCCTCCAAGACGAGCTCATCAGGCAGGGTCTAGTCAGGAGGCAGAAACCACAGAGTGATTTGAACAGAGAGAATTGAATGTAAAGAATTATACCAAATGCAGGGAAGTTACCACCCTAAAGCTGAGAGAACAAAGCGAAAAGAGTGGAATTATTCCAACTGAGAAACTTGCAGGAGGGTCCCACAGAACTGAAGCTCAGACCTCTGAGAAGTGGTACACTCAGCCGGTGCTACCATGAGACTGGCTTTGCGAGTGCTGGATGAACTGCAAACTGGATCCTTCACTGTTACCTGGGGTGAAGAGCAGTTGCTAGGTTACACTATCAGGAACAGGAAGCAGACAGGAAGGAGTGTGTCCCTTGTTCCTCCTCCAGCCTTGCAGTCTGCCTTTCCCACCCCTATTGGCAGAGCCTCACAGGGGGCAACTGACAAAGCTGAAATGGGGTCTGCAAAGTCCCAGCCTCAGCATCACTGTGCTGACTAGGGAAGGGTGGAGTTAGAGTTGAGACCTGACAGCTTAATAAGTGGCATGTGTGCTCAGGTAGAGGAGTATGAACATAGACAAGGATGGCTGCTTCCCAGGCTGGGGTGGGGTGGGGCAGTTCTGCTTCCTGTCTTTGGGGTAGAAGAGGAAGTAGAAGACAGAGGGGACTGTAGGTGTTTATAAACCTGCTATGCCACAGTTTACACGCCTCCCCCCAGTGGAACCCAATGAACGTATTGTGTGCTATATACAAAACAGCAGCTCCTCCCTTGGAGAGTGGGGTGGGGATGGAAACCAGGCAGAGATGGGAGGGGACCTAGCTTGCCTCTTTCCCCGCGTCAGGGAGGAGTAGAAGTGGCAGTAGATGTCAGGTGTCCAGCTAGTGCCAGTCACTTAGTAGGCATTCAAGAAATGGTACTGGCCAGGCGCAGTGGCTCACGCCTGTAATCTCAGCACTTTGGGAAGCTGAGGTGGGTGGATCATGAGGTCAGGAGTTCAAGACCAGCCTGGCCAACATGGTGAAACCCCATCTCTACAAAAAATACAAAAATTAGCTGGGCGTCGTGGCGGGCGCCTGTAGTCCCAGCTACTGAGGAGGCTGAGGCAGAGAATTGCTTGAATCCGGGAGGCGGAGGTTGCAGTGAGCCGAGATTGTGGCTCTGCACTCCAGCCTGGGCTACAGACAAGACTCTGTCTCAAAAAAAAAAAAAAAAAAAAAAAAATAGTGGCCATTATTATTCAAAGGAAGGAAAGGTGCACATAGGTTAGGGAATGAAGTAACTGACTAGAGTGGAGAGAGCCAGAGGACCTGAGTTCATACTAGGTAAGTGACTTGGAGCAAGAGACTTGCCTTTCTGAACTCAAAATTTCCTTATGTGTAACATGGAGATGATGATGCTTGTGGGGACCAAATGTCTTGTAATAGACCCTTAACATATGATATCTTGTTCTATTAATTAGAGAAATAATAATAAGCTCAGTTATTTCTTTCTTTTTTTTTTTTTTAATCGAAATGGAGTCTTGCTCTGTCTCCCAGGCTGGAGTGCAGTGGCGGCAATCTTGGCTCACTGCAACCTCTGTCTCCTAGGTTCAAGTGATCCTCCCACCTCAGCCTCCCAAGTAGCTGGGATTACAAGCATGCACCACCATGCCCGGCTAATTTTTGTATTTTTAGTAAACATGGGGTTTCACCATGTTAGCCAGGCTGGTCTCGAACTCCTGACCTCAAGTGATCTGCCCGCCTCGGCCTCCCAAGGTGTTGGGATTACAGGCGGGAGCCACCACGCCCGGCCAAACTTGTTTATTTGTTATTGATATTGCTGATACCAAATAGAAGAGATTTCACTGATCATTTATTCCACAACATCGCTGTGCAGATGAAGAAGCAGAGGCACAGAAAGGATCAATAGCTCTATGGAGGTTAAGAGCTTGGGCTATGGAGTCAGTCAGACCAGGGTTCGAATCCTCACTGTCCATTTCCACTTACCAGCTAAGTGAGCTTTAGTGAGTTCCTCAGTCTCTGTCAGCTTCGCAGTGTCGTGAGGACTGCAGGACTAATCAATGCCTGGCCCTTTGTAAGTGCTCAGGAAGTGGCACTGGAAAGGCACCTTTGTGCTTGTAAGTATGAGAACCCCTGAGGCCAGAGGATGATTCATCATGATAGCGACTGTCCCACAGAACAGCCCTTTTAGGTGACCCTAGACCCTCCATCATGGTATTGTGAGAATACTTGAGATTTCAGCCATGCCACTACCAATTATTTGCTTTGCAAGGTTGAACTTGTGTGTAGGGAAAATCTTTCTCCCCTAACCATTTTTTTTCCTCCACTCTCACACCACAACAATCATCAACACAGAAGACTTTTGTGACCAAATGTGTGGGGACTTTTCTCCACACAACAAGCAGCGGATACCAGCTGGGTGTCGTCTGATTCAGATTCTGACATTACCTACCCAGATATAGTGTCAGATCCCACAGGTTGAGGGCTCAGTCCCCAAAACTGCCTACCCACCCCACCCCAACACCAATTGCAAGTCCAGACCTCCAGAACTTCTGAGCAACCAGCTTCAAGTTGGGAGTTCCCATGACCCCTCTTTGGGTGCCATTATTTTACTAAAGCAGCTCACAAAACTCTGAGAAACACTGCCTTACATTTACTGGTTTATTATAAAGGATATCACAAAGGAAACAGATAAAGAGATGCATAGGGCAAGGCGGGGGGAAGGGGCAGGCCACCCTCCCAGATCCTCCACGTGTTCAGCTATCGGAAGCTCACTGAACCTGGTTCTCTTGGGTTTTTATGAAAGCTTCAAGACAACAGCATTTCTTCCCCTAAGGCATAGGGCCTTAAGCCCATGATCAGAAAGTCAGGGGAAAATTAGAGCTTTGGGGCAGGTGAAAGGAGGACAGGAGAAGGTCAGAGGCTGCCCCTGAGGCCTAACATACCCGACATCATAACAAAAGACTGTATCAGGGCCATGGATGAAAACCTCCCTCTCTCTCTCTCTCTCTGTATATATGTATGTATATATGTATGTATATATATGTATATACGTGTGTGTGTGTGTGTGTGTATATATCTTAGTTTATTTTCATGCTGCTGATAAAAACATAACCCAGACTGGGTAATTTATAAAGGAAAGAGGTTTAATGGACTTATGGTTCCACATGGCTGGGGAGGCCTCACAATCATGGCAGAAGACGAAGGAAGAGCAAAGAGACATCTTACATGGTGGCAGGCAAGAGTGCGTGTGCAGGGGAACTCCCCTTTATCAAACCATCAGATCTCGTGAGACTTACTATCACGAGAGCAGCATGGGAAAGACCCACCCCCATGATTCAATTACCTCCCACTGGGTCCCTCCTGCAACACGTGGGAATTATGGGTCTACAATTCAAGATGAGATTTGGGTGGGGACACAGCCAAATCCTATGTATATTATAACACCACAACATGTCACTCTATTTCTTCTTCCTGTGGTTTTTCCCTATAAAGCTCATGATACGTGACATTGGGTCTATTTCCTGGGGTTTTCTGGAACCTGAATAATGGAAAGAGTCCCTGGAACCCAAGAGACTTGGGGAAGCTATTAACCTGTCAGATGACCAGGTCCTGGGATCTTCTGTGTACTGCAGCAGTACTAAACCAGAGGATGCTGGGACCGGGGACTGGATCCCTGCTTTCAGAACTCAAATCGTTCCTGTTATAGTCAACTCTTATTTTTTATGCACCGACTGGGAAAAATGATATCATGAATAAAAGGAGCCAGCTGGTGTTGATTGCTCTTCACTCTAAAACTCGAGGAGGCATAAGAGACTGTATTTTAAATCTCATCTCTTACCTGATTTCTTTCTTCAATATGATGAAACTACAAAATGGCTCAAAGGCTACCTTCCCCAGAAGAGAGACAGTCTGCCTGGATAGTCCACAAACAAGACAATACTTCCAGTTGCCATTTACTTAGCATGTGCTTTTTACCAGGCATTGGGCTAAACTTTTCCCCTTGTAACATCTCATTTCATCCTCATAGAAACTCTATGGGGGGGGGTGTTTTTTTATCCACCTGCATTTTATCAATCGAATCTCAGGTGCAGAAGGTGGTGTGAATCATACTTCTCCATCAGCTCATTGAACATTATCATCATTGGTCTGTGCAAGACCCCTTATTATGTTAATTAGTTTATTCCCTTCTATTTGTGTATTCCATGCACATTCACCCCCCATAAATAACCGGTCCATCATGTGTTGTGTGCATCTTTCCCTTTGTATATGTTCTTATGAAATGTGGTTTTGTGTGTATCTATATAGTTTTATTGATTAAAGTAGTATTTCTTTCTGTCTCTAACTTTTTAATAACCATTCTAAATGGAAGTACTATGTTTTTAAGACCTACTGAATAGGTTACTGTGGGTTTGTTTAATCTATTGCTTCCAGTTGTGTTGTGCTACTCCATGGTGTGCACCCACCACAGGTACAGATTCTCTTTCCTAGTGATAGGCAGCCAGGCCTATTTGTATCAAACTTCCTGTTGCCACAAAGAAGCAATTGCATCCCCATATGTCTCCTTGATGGACTATGTGAGAATTGCTTTGGGGTACGTAGTGAAGAATGGAATTGCTACTTCATAGGGTATACACAGATTCATAGATTTACTATGCTTATGCCATGTCAAAGGTAGGCACTGTTATTATTCCCATTTTACAGATGAGGAAACTGAGGTTTTGAGAGTTTTAATAACTTACCCAAAGTCACATAGATGGTAATTCGAGAGCTAGGATTCAAGTTCAGGCAGTCTTACTCCAAAACTTCTGTTCCTAATGGCTGTGCCATCATTATTCTCTGAGCGTTTGAGACATGAGGACATTTTATAAAAAACATAAAAGTCAATCTCATTGTTTGGTGTTTTAATAGCCTTAGAACCTAGGAATCCAGGTGGACTGCTTCCCCCCCACCCCCCGAAGCACCTACTTCTCCCAACAGGTGCATAGTAACTGTTTTTCTCTGACTTTCATATTCTGTGGGTCTGCAGCGCTGAAAGCTGCGTTGATCATCCAGAACTGGTACCGAGGTTACAAAGCTCGACTGAAGGCCAGACAACACTATGCCCTCACCATCTTCCAGTCCATCGAATATGCTGATGAACAAGGCCAAATGCAGGTCTGTTTTGCAAGCTTTTCTCTTCTTTTGGTAAAATGATTCTCTTTGCCCCTTGTTATTGAAAGAATGAAAGTTTGGGTCCATTTTAAGCTGAGGGACCTTGGTGAAAGGCTTTAATAGAGCACGTCATGACATTGTCTTGGAACTAGTTATTGAGAGAGCGTGTGCTTTGGGAAAAGGATGGTGTTTTTCAGTTTTGAAGTTCACATTTTTAAGAGGGCTGCCCAATGTCTGGTTAACTAATAAAAATAGTCTTATTCTATTTTGGGGCAGATGCCTTAATAGGAAATAAAGTTGTCATTTTATAAAAGAAAAAATTACTTCAAGGAGTTAAAAAATGGCAGAATTTCCTAGGAGCAAACCTCTGCAAGCTCTAGAAGAAAATATACATGAGTGAGGAAGGCCTTTTTTTTTTTCTTCGAGACGGAATTTCACTCTTGTCGCCCAGGCTGGGATGCAATGGCGCGGTCTTGGCTCGCTGCAACCTCTGCCTCCCGGGTTCAAGTGATTCTCCTGCCTCAGCCTCCTGAGTAGCTAGGATTATGGGCACCCACCACCACACGCGGCTAATTTTTTAATTTTTAGTAGAGACGGGGTTTCACCGTGTTGGCCAGGCTGATCTCGAACTCCTGACCTCAGGTGATCCATCTGCCTTGGCCTCCCAAAGTCCTGGAATCACAGGCGTGAGCCACTGCACCTGGCCAAGGAAGGCCTTTTGAAAAAAATACATAAATCTAGTTTTAATGCTCATTAATTTTAAAAAAGTACTTTTAACAATAAAAAGATCTTAGAAAGAGCTCCAATATAGTTGCTAATGAAAAAGTCAACTTGTAAAACAATATGTAGAGTTTATCTCATTTATGTGAAAGAACATGAAACATACAGCAAAAGTCTGGAAAAAGATACACAGGAAATTGTTTACAGTAGTTAGTTCTGAGGACAGGAGTGGTATTGGTGGGTGTGGCTTGGGATGTTAAGAGGGACTTCTCATTTTTATTTGATATTATTTGTAGTTATTAGCAATCATACATCTGTGTATCACTTATAATCTTTAAAGATAAGAACATTCCAAAAAGAACTAAGTTGCTAGATTTATTTTTTGCAGCTAGAAAAATGATATACTGTGATTCATTCAGACACTCCCTTTGTCTAGATTAGGACCCTCAGCATAGGCTGTCTGTTTAAGCACTGTAGAATATAGTGATAAATATAAAGGTAGAGTGAACCCCAAATTGGTATGCTTTAGACACATTCCAGCACCAGTACATTCTTTTCTATTGATTCTTTATTGAGATGTAATTCACATACCATACAATTCACCCATTTAAAGTGTGCAATTCAATGGTTTTTAGTATATGTACAGCTTTTTAGTATTCAGTGGTTTTTAGTATATGTACACCCCCACAATCAATTTTAGGACATTTTCCTTTCCCCCTTCCTAAACTCCATACTCATTAGCAGTCATTCCCCCGTTTCCTTCCCTCAGTCCCTGGCAACCACTAATCTATTTTCTATCTCTATGTATTTGCCTATTCTGGCTATTTCATATAAATGGAATCATATACTATGTGGTCTTTGGTGTCTGGCTTCTTCTTTTTTTTTTTTTTTTTTGGGGGTTTAATTTTTTTTTTTTTTTTTTTTTTTTTTTTTTTTTTTTTTTGGGGGGGGACTGAATCTCGCATCCTCGCCAGAGTGCAGTGGTGCGATTTCGGCTCACTGCAACCTCTGCCTCCCAGGTTCAACCGATTCTCCTGCCTCAGCCTCCCGAGTAGCTGGGACTACAGGCACGTGCCACCACACCCAGCTAATTTTTGCATTTTCGGTCTCCCAGAGTGCTAGGATTACAGGCGTGAGCCACTGCGCCTGACACAGCTTCTTTTACTTAGCATAATGCTTTCAAAGTTCACCCATGTTGTAGCATGTATCAGGACTTCATTCCTTTTTAGTTAATATTACTCATTCTGAAGAATATTCCATTGCATGGATGGACCACATTTGGTCATCTATTCCTCAGGTGATGGATCATTTGGGTTGGTTCCACCTTTTGGCTATAATGAATAATGCTGCTGTGAATATTTGTATGCAAGTTTTTGTGTGAACATATGTTTTCAGTTCTCTTGGGTATAGACCTGTGAGTGGAATTGCTGTGTCATGTAGTAACTTGGCGCTTAACTCTTTGAGGAGCTGCTAAACTGTGTTCCAAAGCAGCTCCATCGTTTTACCTTCCCACAAGCAGTGGTTGAGGGCTCCAGTTTCTTCACATCTTTGCAAACACTTGTTATTATCTCTTTTTGATTATAGCTATCGTAGTGGGTGTGAAGTGATGTCTCATTGTGGTTTCTATTGACTGTTAATTGACAAACCCATCATCAACAGCATTAAAATCATACATTTTGATAACTGTATGGAAAGTCTTCCTTCTTTTAATTCCCAACTCCCAGATCTACTCCCAGATTGATAAAGTGTTTACTTTTCATGAGAGGCAGGGCTTGAAAAAGAAATTATTTGTGCTGTACAAACGCAGGTCTTTGCAGATACCTGGTGGCCATAGAGCCAGTACCCCGATTACGGCTGGAATGCTGGTGAAGTTCCACCTTTCCCTCCCTTTCTTTCCAAAATATATTTGATATTTAAGAATATTCCTTAACTCTTAATCTCACCACCAAAAAGAAAAGAGATCATGACCGGGTGCAGTGGCTCACACCTGTAATCCTAGCACTTTGGGAGGCCGAGGCAGGTGGATCACCTGAGGTCGGGAGTTCGAGACAGCCTGGCCAACATGGTGAAACCCTGTCTCTACTAAAAATATAAAAACATTAGCTGGACATGGTGGCGGGCACCTGTAATCCCAGCTACTTGGGAGACTGAGGCAGGAGAATCACTTGATCCGGGGAGGCGGAGGTTGCAGTGAGCCGAAATCATGCCATTGCACTCCAGCCTGGGCGACAAGAGCGAAACTCCATCTTAAAGAAAAGAAAAGAAGAGATCATAATGAACACAATTTAGTAGCTGTCTTGGGTTGGATTTCCTAGAAGCAGAGGCTGAGACAGGGATTCTGGTACAAGTGACTTACTGAGGGTGTATTTTCAGGGAAAGCCTGTAAGGGAGTGAGGAATGCAAGACAGGACAAGGGAGAAGCTAGGCCAAGATGCACTTTTTGAAGCCTGACCTCAGCCTGATCCCATCTGGAGCTGTCAAGTGTGAAATGCACTACAATTTGTCCCTGGCAGAGGCAAGGGAGGTGGGGGACTGGGCCGTTACACCCTTGCTTCAGCCAGTGCTTGTCTCTGGGCAGCCCCACAGGAGGGGCGTCCATGTGTTATCCTGTGTTGCTCTGGACGCAGGCAGTCCTCTGGAGGTAAGCATAGATGTGACCCTTAGCACCTGCAGCAGCTGGGATAGGAATGCGCCACGAGAGTAAGGGCACTCGGGTGGAGCACCAGCAGCATTTGCCACAGTAGTTGTTTGGGGTTCACTAATTGATTAATGTTTTTTTTAATTTTGTCCAGTTATCCACCTTCTTTTCCTTCATGTTCGAAAACTACGCACATGTACATAAGGAAGAGTTAGGTAAGTAAAAAGTTCAGTCTTTTCAAAAGCGTCGTTAAATATTGAACTGTCTTCATCAAGATCATAAATTCTGAAGATGGGAGAACACTAAGAAATTAAAAAGATGCCTACCTCTTTTGTTTATGTTTCACCCAACAACTGGCAACATCAGTTCAAGTGGCCTTTTTCCCTCTCTGGATGGTGTCAACTAAATCGGCCATTTAATTTTTTTTGCTTTTCCAAAAACTGAGTTAGAATTCATTCAATATTCATTTGTTGAATGCCTTCTCTGAACTACAATCTATCGGTGCACAACAGTAGCTTAGTAAAGGGAACCTTATTTTATTATTATTATTATTATTATTATTATACTTTAAGTTCTAGGGTACATGTGCACAACGTACAGGTTTGTTACACATGAATACATGTGCCATGTTGGTGTGCTGCACCCATTAACTCGTCATTTACATTAGGTATTCCTCCTAATGCTATCCCTCCCCCCGCCCCAAACCCTATGACAGGCCCCAGTGTGTGATGTTCCCCACCCTGTGTCCAAGTGTTCTCATTGTTCAATTCCCACCTATGAGTGAGAACATGCGGTATTTGGTTTACTGTCCTTGCAATAGTTTGCTCAGAATGATGGTTTCTAGCTTCATCCATGTCCCTACAAAGGACATGAACTCATCCTTTTTTATGGCTGCATAGCATTCCATTGCGTATACGTGCCACATTTTCTTAATCCAGTCTATCATTGATGGGCATTTGTGTTGGTTCCAAGTCTTTGCTATTGTGAATAGTGCTGCAGTAAACATACATGTGTGTGTGTCTTTATAGCAGCATGATTTATAATCCTTTGGGTATGTACCCAGTAATGGGATGGCTGGGCCAAATAGTATTTCTAGTTCTAGATCCTTGAGGAATCGCCACACTGTTTTCCACAATGATTGAACTAGTTTACAGTCCCATCAATAGTGTAAAAGTGTTCCTATTTCTCCACATCCTCTCCAGCACCT
>NW_012105353.1:2023594-2024223 GCF_000951045.1 Mandrillus leucophaeus | reverse complement strand
CTCAATTTCAGAGCCTGTTATTGGTCTATTCAGGGATTCAACTTCTTCCTGGTTTAGTCTTGGGAGGGTGATGTGTCCAAGAATTTATCCGTTTCTTCTAGATTTTCTAGTTTATTTGCATAGAGGTGTTTATAGTATTCTCTGATGATAGTTTGTATTTCTGTGGGATCAGTGATGATATCCCTTTTATCATTTTTTATTGCATCTATTTGGTTCTTCTCTCTTTTCTTCTTTATTAGTCTTGCTAGTGGTCTGTCAATTTTGTTGATCTTTTCAAAACACCAGCTCCTGGATTCATTGATTTTTTGAAGGGTTTTTTGTGTCTCTGTCTCCTTCAGTTCTGCCCTGATCTTAGTTATTTCTTGCCTTCTGCCAGCTTTTGAATATATTTGCTCTTGCTTCTCTAGTTCTTTTAATTGTGATGTTAGGGTATCAATTTTAGCTCTTTCCAGCTTTCTCTTGTGGGCATTTAGTGCTATAAATTTCCCTCTACACACTGCTTTAAATGTGTCCCAGAGATTCTGGTATGTTCTGTCTTTGTTGTCACTGGTTTCAAAGAACATCTTTATTTCTGCCTTCATTTCGTTATGTACCCAGTAGTCATTCAGGAGCAGGTTGTTCAGTTTCCA
>NW_012105353.1:1997793-2022354 GCF_000951045.1 Mandrillus leucophaeus | reverse complement strand
AAGAGATCTGCTGTTAGTCTGATGGGCTTCCCTTTGTGGGTAACCCGACCTTTCTCTCTGGCCGCCCTTAACATTTTTTCCTCCATTTCAACTTTGGTGAATCTGACAATTATGTGTCTTGGAGTTGCTCTTCTCGAGGAGTATCTTTGTGGTGTTCTCTGTATTTCCTACATTTGAATGTTGGCCTGCCTTACTAGTTTGGGGAAGTTCTCCTGCATAATATCCTGAAGAGTGTTTTCCAACTTGGTTCCATTATCCCTGTCACTTTCAGGTATACCAATCAGATGTAGATTTGGTCTTTTCCCATAATCCCATATTTCTTGGAGGCTTTGTTCATTTCTTTTTACTCTTTTTTCTCTAAACTCTTCTTGCTTCATTTCATTCATTTGATCTTCAGTCGTTGATACCCTTTCTTCCACTTGATCAAATCGGCTATAGAAGCTTGTGCATGCATCACATAATTCTCGTGCCATGGTTTTCAGCTCCATCAGGTCATTTAAAGTATTCTCACACTTGATCTTAGCCAAAAGGCCGAGAAGCGATCATTTAAGGTATTCTCTACACTTGTTTATTCTAGTTAGCCATTTGTCTAATCTTTTTTCAAGGTTTTTAGCTTCTTTGCGATGGGTTCAAACATCCTCCTTTAGCTCGGAGAAGATTGTTATTACCGATCATCTGAGGCCTACTTCTGTTGACTTGTCAAAGTCATTCTCCATCCAGCTTTGTTCTGTTGCTGTTGAGGAGCTGCATTCCTTTGGAGGAGAAGGGGCGCTCTGACTTTTAGAATTTTCAGCCTTTCTGCTCTGGTTTCTCCCCATCTTTGTGGTTTTATCTACCTTTGGTCTTTGATAATGGTGATGTACAGATGGGGTTTTTGGTGTGGATATCCTTTGTGTTTGTTAGTTTTCCTTTTAACAGTCAGGACCCTTAGCTGCAGGTTAGTTGGAGTTTGCTGGAGGTCCACTCCAGACCCTGTTTGCCTGGGTATCACCAGCAGAGGCTGCAGAACAGCAAATATCGCAGAACAGCAAATGTTGCTGCCAGTCCTTCCTCTGGAAGCTTTGTCTCAGAGGGGCACCCAGCTGTACGAGGTGTCAGTCAGCCCCTACTGGGAGGTGTCTTCCAGTTAGGCTACTCAGGAGTCAGGGACCCACTTGAGGAGACCATCTCTCTGTTCTCAGATCTCAAGCTCTGTGCTGGGGGAACCACTACTCTCTTCAAAGCTGTCAGACAGGGATGTTTAAGTCTGCAGAAGTTTCTGCTGCCTTTTGTTCAGCTATGCCCTGCCCCGAGAGGTGGAGTCTACAGAGGCAGGCAGGCCTCCTTGAGCTGCGGTGGGCTCCACCCAGTTCTAGCTTCCTGGCCACTTTGTTTACCTACTTAAGCCTCAGCAATGGCGGACGCCCCTCCCCCAGCCTCGCTGCTGCCTTGCAGTTCGATCTCAGACTGCTGTGCTAGCAGTGAATGAGGCTCCATGGGCATGGGACCCTCTGAGCCAGGCACGGGATATAATCTCCTGGTGTGCCATTTGCTAAAAACATTGGAAAAGCGCAGTATTAGGGTGGGAGTGTCCCGATTGTCCAGGTACCATCTGTCACGGCTTCTCTTGGCTAGGAAAGGGAATTCCCTGACCCCTTGTACTTCCTGGGTGAGGCGATGCCCTGCCCTGCTTCAGCTCACACTCCATGGGCTGCACCCACTGTCCAACAAGTCTCAGTAAGATGAACCCCTTACTTCACTTGGAAATGCAGAAATCACCTGTCTTCTGGGTCGCTCACACTGGGAGCTGTAGACTGGAGCTGTTCCTATTTGGCCATCTTGGAACCAAGATCACGGAAACTTTATTTTTTATCCGCAGAACTTTTGTTCTGAGAGATCAAAATATTTTGAGTATTTCATGCAGCAGATCTGGGGGAAAATGGCAGATTAAACACAGTTGGCCCCACTGTATCTGTTTTCTGTCCTCTCTCTGTCTTTTTTTTGTGTGTGTGAGACAGAGTCTCGCTCTATTGCCCAGGCTGCAGTGCAGTGGCATGGTCTCGGCTCACTGCAACCTCCGCCTCCTGGATTCAAGTGATTCTCCTGCCTCAGCCTCCTGAGTAGCTGGGATTACAGGTGCTTGCCATCACGCCTGGCTAATTTTTTGTAGTTTTAGTAGAGACAGGGTTTCACCATGTTGGCCAGGCTGGTCTCAAACTCCTGACCTTGTGATTCGCCTGCCTCAGCCTCCCAAAGTGCTGGGGTTACAGACATGAGCCACTGCAGCCGGCCTCTCTTCTCTTTGATCTGTCTGTCTGTCTATCTATCATCTAGTCATTCTGAAGCAGAGGCAGGCAATGGAGGTATACTTCAAAAAAGTTTTTAAAATTATGATTTTTTACAACCATGTATTTCTCCTGTAAATTAAGATCTGCCTGTTATTATCTCCAAGACAGATGCCAGACTTAAACACTCATTTTGCTTTAATTTGGGCCAACCTTTTTTTTTTTTTTTTTTTGCTCTCATTAAATCGTGTATGGCATCTAGGATCATCTTTTAAATAATCTTGTAAATACACTTCAAAGTGAAGTGGTAAAAGAATGGTGTTTTAATAGGCATGATTTGAGCTAAGTGCATATGTATGAAACTAATTAAAGCATTTAATGATCTGTGGAAGCCTTCTGAATGGTGAAATAGCCAAACCTAAGGAGTGGGGAGTGGGTGGAAGTGGGTACTTTGCCATTTTTTCTTTTAGATAACTGCAATTCGAAGACAGTTGTTTATGGTTCATATTCTTTGGCAAAAATGTTTTTGAGAGGAAATATGATAATGATAAAATGAAACAGTACTTTCTGCTCATGACCTAATACTTCAACCCAGGCTCACTTCATCAGACTCACTTAAGGAGTTTCAGAGCCACAGATGGCTGGGTTCCAGCCTGGAGATGTTTACTCAGACTGTGTTGTTGTTGTTATTGTTGTTGTTGTTGTTTTAATTTGTATTTTAAAAATTCTGTAGGTGATTTTAAAATATAAGAAAAATACTTTTATTAAAGAAGGGGACAATGGTTTAGTCTTATATAAGCATTTTTTGGAAGTATAACATCCACTACAGGAACGTATACAAATTATATGACTCAGTACATTTTCTCGAAGTAAACACACCCATGTAACTGGCACCTGATTAGGGCCACATAAGTTTCCCATCCTGCCTTGTAGTGCTACCCAACCCCCACACCATCGCATAACTACTTTCTTGACTTCTACACCCTAGTCTTTGAAGTTCTTTATATAGATGGAAGCATGTGGTATATACTCATTTGAGTCTGGCTTCTTCTTTTTTTTTTTTTTAATGTTTTGTTGTTGTTGTTGAGATGGAGTTTTGCTCTGTCGCCCAGGCTGGAGTGCAGTGGTGCAATCTCGGCTCACTGCAAACTCTGCCTCCCTGTCCCTGGTTCAAGGGATTCTCATGCCTCAGCCTCCTGAGTAGCTGGGATTACAGGCATTCGCCACTACACCTGGCTAATTTTTGTATTCTTAGTAGAGATGGGGTTTCGCCATGTTGGCCAGGCTGGTCTCGAACTCCTGGCCTCAGGTGATTTGCCCGCTTCAGCCTCCCAAAGTGCTGGGATTACAGATGTGAGCCACCGCTCCCGGCCCTGAATCTGGCTTCTTTTGCTCATCATTACATTTGTGAGAATCATCCTTGTAATTTGGTCATTTTTATTGCTGAATAATATTCCATTTTACTAATATACCATAATTGATCCATTTGATTGTGTATGGGCATTTGAGTTGTTTTCAGATTGGTGATTTAAATGGTGCTGCTACGTACATTCTTGTACATGTCCCTTTTGGTAAAATATGTATGCATTTATTTTGCTATATATTCATTTTTGGTTATCTATTGCTACCTAATAAACTGCCCCCACATTTAGTGACTTAAAAACAACAGCCATTTTATTGCATGTGATTCTGTGGGTCAGGCATTTGAACAGGGCTTGCTGGGAACAACTTACCTCTGTTCCATGTGTTATCGGTTGAGCTCACTCATCTAGCTGAACTGGGCAGGAAAGATCAAATGGTTTTAATCACATGTCTGGGACTTTGGTATTAGCTATTAACTTGGTTACCTCTTGGCCAGGTGCAGTAACTCATTCCTGTAATCTCAGCACTTTGGGAGGCCGAGGTGGATGGAGCACTTGAGGTCGGGAGTTCAAGACCAGCCTGACCAACCCCATCTGTAGTAAAAATACAAAAATTAGCTGGGTGTGTTGGTGCACACCTGTAATCCCATCTACTCAGGAGACCTGGGACACAAGAACCACTTGAACCCGGGAGGCGGAGCTTGCAGTGAGCCAAAATGGTGATACTGCACTCCAGCCTGGGTGACAGAGTGAGACTCCATCTCAAAAACAAACAAACAAACAAAAACAACTTGGTTGCCTCTCTTCTTCTCACACAGCCTCTCTGTCCAGTTGGCTATTCTGGACTTCTTTACATGATGGCTGGGTCCAAGAGGGCAAAGGCAGAAGCTGCAGGGGCTCTTAAGGCCTATGCGCTAGAACTCTGGGAAATCAGTTCTGCCATACTCTATTGGTTAAAACAAGTCAAAAGGCCAGCCATGAATTCAGAGCGGTTAAAGAGATATCCATCTCTTGCTCGGAGGAGTGGCAGTATTACAGTATAAAGGGATGTAGACACAGGGAGGCATGATTCCTTGGGGAGCCATTATCATAAAAATGTACCACAAGTCAGGGATAGAAGTTTGGGGTTATAGGGCTTATATCTGTTCAGCTTTATTAGATACTGGCAGACATTTTTACAGGATGGTTGTAACAAGCTATACTCTCACCAGTTCAGTTGTTCCATCCTCACCAACACTTGCAATAGTCCATTCTTTTCATTTTAGTTATTTTGGTGAGTATGTAGTGGTATCGTATTTCAGGTTTAATTTGCATTTCCCTGTGAGCAGTCAAGTTACTCACTTTTTTTCTTTTCTTTTTTCTTTTTTTGAGACAGGGTCTCACTCTGTCCCCCAGGCTGGAGTGCAGTAGCATAATCTCGGCTCACTGTGACCTCTGCCTCCCGGGTTCAAGCCATTCTCCTGCCTCAGCTTCCTGAGTAGCTGGGACTACAGGCATGTGCCACCATGCCTGGCTAATTTTTGCATTTTTAGTAGAGATGGGGTTTTGCCATGTTGGCCAGGCTGGTCTCAAACTCCTGACCTCAGGTGATCTGCCCGCCTTGGCCTCCCAAAGTGCTGGGATTACAGGCATGAGCCACCACGCCCGACCAAATTGCTCACGCTTTTGTATGTTTATTGGTCATGTGGACATCTCATGTGGTGAAGTTCCTGTTCAGGTTTTTTGTCCATTTTTCTATTGGGTTATCTGTCTTTTTCTTACGAATTTGGAAGAGTTTTCTAACTCTTCCTTTTTTTTTTTTTTTTTTTAGATAGAATCTTGCTGTCACCCAGGCTGGAGTACAGTGGCATGACCTCAGCTCACTGCAACCTCCCCCCACTCAGGTTCAAGTGATTCTCATGCCTCAGCCTCCTGAGTAGCTGGGATTACAGGCCTGTGCCACCACACCTGGCTAATTTTGTATTTTTAGTAGAGACAGGATTTATTCCATGTTGGTCAGGCTGGTCTTGAACTCCCAACCTCAGGTGATCCACCCACCTCAGCCTTCCAAAGTGCTGGGATTACAGGCGTGAGCCACCACGCCCAGCCTAAATAGGGTATTTTTAGGAACCAGAAGGTTATTTAACATTTCCAGATATTGGGGCCACCAGATTAACGGTCTTAACTCTGGGGCATGGAGTATCTTGAGACACGTTGGGTGCTCTGAAGATAAGAGGTGACCCTGGAAGCAGTCATACTTGTCCTTGTAATCCTACCACCTCATGATGATCAATTATAACAGTTGATCTCCCTGTGCTACCACTTTAAGAGCTCAACACCAGTGCATAGGACTCCATGAGGAGTACAGACTCCACAGAAACGTTCCCAGTCCACTTTTCACACGTCAGCCTCCTCCCACAGGCAGAAAGCCGAAGCTGCCATACATAGCCATAGGTTTAAACAGAGACTGGCGGAAGCGGGGAGTGGGTTGGAGTGTGTGGAAGTGTTGTTTTCACTTTTCTTTCTGCTTCGCAGATCAGCCAAAATGTCCTATTGGACCAGGTATTTTATATTTTTTGTTGCTATGGTGAACAGAACATTTTCCCCATTATATCTTCCATTGGTTGTTGGTAGTGTTTAGTAAAGCTTTTGAATTATGTCAATTTATCTTATATTGTGCTACTATTAAGTAATAATAATATATTATTTTTATTGCTGATATTTGTTACATGTTTACCATGTGCCATGTATTTAAGTGCTTTAAATGCATCATTTCATTTAGTCTTCATGACCAACCAGTTAGATTAGTAGTATTATCATCCCCTTTTTGTAGATATGGAATCTGAGGCTTAGAAGGTAATCTCCCACGGTTATTCATCTTATTGGTGGAGAAGCTGTGATTCAAACCAGTGTGATTAACGTCTGTATTTTATATATATATAATATAAAATATATATTTATTATAGTATACATATATATACACACATATATATATATATATTTTGAGACAGGGTCTCACTCTGTCCCTCAGACTAGAGCACAGTAACGTGATCATGGCTCACTGCAGCCTTGACCTCCTGGGCTCAGATGATCCTCCCACCTCAGCCTCCTGAGTAGCTGGGACTAGAGGCACGCACCACCCTGCCCAGCTAATTTTTTTGCATTTTGTATAGGGGTTTTGCCATGTTGCCCAGGCTGATCTCGAACTCCTGGACTCAAGTGATTCTCCTGCCTTGGCCTCCCAAAGTGCTGGGATTACAAGTGTGAGCCACCATACCCAGGCTCTGTACTACATTTAATTCTCCCATCAATTCTGGGATTTTTTCCATTGATTTTCTTGGGTGTAGGTATTTAATCACGTTGGCCATAAGTAACTTTATTTTTATATCTTTCTTTACAATAATTACTGCTCTTATTTCAGCTTCATGTCTTATTGCATTGGCCAAAGATAGTGGAACAGTGTTAGAATGAAACAATGAAAGTGGGCATCCTTGTTTTGTTAATGATTTAATGGAAAAACCATTATTGATGATTTAAATTTATAAAGCGATGTTAAGGAGTATTATTCCATTCCTTGTTTCTAAGTTTTAAAAAAATCAGGAACAGATGTTGAATTTTATGAAATGTCATTTTGGCATCTGTTGAATTTATTATATGGACACCAATGGTTCTGATCCAGATTCATAACTGAGAAACAAAAATAACTATAAATGTAGTTCAATTGTTGCTTTTCTTTTTCCAGCAATATCTGGAGCTTGTTTTCAAAGTGACATGTGGGCGGTAGAGGCAGAAATTGTTGTATAAAAATTTATGGGCTTTAAATTTTTCCCTGTCCAGATTTTGAGTCTGTACTGGGTAAAAGAAAAGATTGTGTGTAGGGGGTATTTTTGATGTATTTTCTTTAGAACAACTTGTAAAGGTATCATTTGCCTATAATTCTTAATTAGCTTAGATTCATGTTGACAAAATTGTAAATCAAATAGGTAAGGATTAATTCTGTGTTGTACAAATCTCTATATATTATTCATTAAATTATTGTTATTAGTTATAATAGTTCTAGCCCACAAGAACAGCATATACATAAGAAATGTTAAAGCCTTTGATTGTTTTCATACATGACACATTAGCTACTGGAAGAGAATTTATGTTATTCTGTTTTGTGTTGCTAAAAACCAGCAGAAGGATTATGATTTGACATTGATTAATACTTCATATTGAGTAGTTTTAACTAAGAATCGGTTTAGGGAACTAGTGCTTTTTCATATATTTGTCACTGAACTTTTAGGCAATGAGGGTCATCAGATCTATGGAAGGGATGGTAGACCAAGCTTCTCTTTTTTTAAAGAATGAAAACAATATTTTGATTTTGTTCTTAAGTAACAAGACTGAGTCTTCATAATTGGAAGGGATGGAATTGATTTGCTGTGTCAGTTAGCTAATGGAAAAGGGAGAGATGACAGAGCATGGGTGGAGGCAATGATTGGGAAAATAAAATGATTTTTGCTTTATTGCTCACAGAGTTGGGATTACTAAATAAATTGGTTATAAGTATATAAATAACACTATAGGTATCATGTAGCATAGTTACATTTTAATATGTAGTAAAAGCGTAATGGTTAAGAGTTTGAGCTTGAAGCCAGCTTCTCTGGGGTTAAGTTCCATCTCTCCTACTTACATGCTGTACCCCATTTTCCTCGAATATAAAATGGGGATACCAACAATATTAATCTCATAGGATAGCTTCGGTCATCACATGAATACACATATGTAAGGTGCTTAGAACAGTGCCTGGCACATCAGTAACTGGGAGCTCCCATTCTTGTCATTATCAGCATGATGCCTTGGAAAAGGTGTGGCCTGGGGTTCAACCTGGGCAGGGGTTGCTGAGTTTTAAAGGATGAGAAATTGTCCAAAGAAGAGAAAGCAAGGGTAGTCCAGGGAGAGGGAAGAGTGGGAACAATAAAGACAGAGTGCTGGGCTGAGAGAGGAAAGCATTGCCAGTGTGGGGCAGATGCGAAGTCCAGGGGTGACATCTTAGATCGGAGGAGTCTCCAACTATGTTTAATTGTGTTACGGAGTCTGAAGAGAGGATCATGCTGGAGATACAGGCAAGGGAGGAAGTGACTATGAAGTTGCCAGGCCTCTGAGGATTTGGAAGGGAGAAAGGGGGCTGGGAACAGCTCCATGGGTGGTCCCATATGCCTGTCTGCATCCATAGCTGCATCCTCAATTTCATTTCCTCTTTCCCTCCAGCATCTGCCTTTCTAAATCAGGCATGCTTCAAGCTATGCTGCCTTTCTTTCTTTCTTTTTGAGACAGGGGTCTTGCTGTGTTGCCTAGGCTGGAGTGCAGTGGCACAGTCACGCCTCACTGCAGCCTTGACCTCCTGGGCTCATCCTCCTGCCTCAGCCTCCTGAGTAGCTGGAATTGTAGGTGCACGCCACTATGCCCAGCTAGTTTTCTGTATTTTTTGTAGAGACGAGGTTTCACCATGTTGCCCAGGCTGTTTCACTGCCTTTCTCGTGAACACTGCAATCATACCATAAATTCCTCCCCCATCTAAAAAAACAAAATCCCCTAGTTTTGACCATGCATTCCATATTCACTTTATTTTTTAGAGTCTATAACAGAAAATAACCTTTATAATTCTGTTAGATGATGTAGTGAAACTACTGAGGGTTTTCGTTTTTGCTGTTATTTGTTTTTTCTAAGAGTTGCTTGGTATTTCCGTGTGTACAGTCAGGAAAAGGAAAGTTGTCATTTGGAACAAGATTTATGTCCAGGAATGACTACCAAATTGAAAAGGGAGGCATGAGCATTGAAGACAGTGAAGTATGTAGGCTTTACTGCCTATGTAATGAACCTGAGATAAAGTTATCAAGATGCTCTGCCTTTGTAGTCTTTAAATATAAATTGAAATAATTAAGTTATTCTTAAATCTCAAGCCAAACCCAAATGAGAAAAATAACCACTCCTGGACCACATTAAGGACAGACATTATTACTCCTAAATTCAACTTCTTATAAAACATCATCAACCGCCACCAGAAAACACTGTGATACACAATAATTTAGAAAATATTTTTTAAATTACCAAGCAGTATGACTTTAGAAAACATTTTTCACGTTTAGTTCTTAACTGTAATCTCTCAGCATAACTGGATCATGAAAAAAATGTATTTTGTCTATATCTGCTGATATTATACCTTCCAAACTTGACCACTCTGAATATTTTAAAAGAGAAACTATTTGCAGAGAACTTCTGAAGAATGGCCTTTGTAACAATTCAGTGTTAATGAGTTGAAGAGTATGCCATTGTCCTCTGGGTCATTATCTGCAAGAATATTGTGTATTAAACAACCACCATACCTCAGTGGCATGTAATCAACATTTCTTTTTGCTAACAAGTCTACAGATTAGCTGAACACTTCTGCTGATCTTGGCAGGCTTGATTTGGCAATTTTTTGGGTCTTCACTGGAGTTCACTCATGTGTCCAGAGCGAACTCTGGTGGCTGCTGGCTGGGGGCTGATCTAGGACAGCCTTGGCTAGGATGACTCAGCTCAGCTCTACATGGTCTTGGATCTTTCTTAAGCCTAGCCTAGGCTTTGTGGTAGTAGCATCGTTCCTAAAGAGAGCATGAAAGCATACAAAGCCTCCAGAGAGACCTGGGCTTGGAACTGATACATAGCACTTCCATCACATTCTTTAGGCCAATACAAGTCATGAGCCCAGCCGGTTTGAAGGGATGGGGAAACACACTCTTGACGGGAGTAGCTGCAAAAGTACATTACAAAGAGCATGGATAGAAGGTGGGGTAGAGAATTGGGATCACTTTTGCAATCAATCTACCATGTTTCCTTTCGTCTTTCTCTATCTAAATTGTCTTGATTTCTGTACTGGGGCTGACTGTTTCATGGGCAATCTAGCAGGCAAGGACCCTGGGTCTCAGCACCCACTAAAATGGACAATGCAGGCACTCCGTTATGTAGAACTGTCTCTCCGAGACTGAGAGCTTCTTTGGGTATTTCTGCCTGTGGTTTGACATTTAACTTTATCTGCTTTGTTACCAAGAAAGAATGAAAATCATGTCAGAAAATTTATTTTTATGTACAGAGAAAAACAAATCCATTACAGCTAAATAGAATCCTCTGAAGTGTTTAACAGGGGAAAAATTGAATGTTGCAGTTAAATTTTCTGTAGGTTCTGAATAGCAGCAGATGTTTGAACCAGATATAATGTATTGTTCTGTTTTCCGCCCTATTTGTAAAAGTCTGAGATGTAAGAGTGGGCAAAAAACTTAGAGCTAGAGCTTCGATCATCCAGATACCTTGATTGGTCAATTTTCCCTGTGCTCCTGCCTCCCCTTCCCACTGGCCATGGACCCACTGCTGTGGTAAAACATCTGCCCAGGAAGGGATGGTGGTAACCCATGTGAATGTTCTGGTCTCAGGGTCAGTCATTCCTCGCAGTTATATGTGGGCTATGTTGGTATGCAGAACATTTAGCACAGTGCCTTACATGGGCTAGGTATTCAAGAAGATATTTATTAAATTTAAGTATTGAAATGTTGATTCCTACCCCACCCTCCGGTTCTGTCCTTCCTTTTCCAGAATTAAGAAAGCAATCTCTTGAAAGCGAACAGGACATGCGGGACAGACATGATTATGTGGACTTGATAGATGTCCCAGACTCCTATAATGGCCCTCGGCTACAATTTCCTCTCACTTGTACTGATATTGATTTACTTCTTGAGGCCTTCAAGGAACAACAGGTAAGTGTAAGCAGATGCTGCCTTGATTCTTGTACATAACAGATGCCCAATAACTGTTGAAAGAATGGATGGACATACTACAGCAGAAATGCATTTCTTTAGAAAACAGTTCACATTAAGTGAGAACTACCCTCTGTTACCCATTTAATAGAAGTCTCCTCTAGGCTAACAGCATTTCATTCACCATATTACAGTGTACAACTCAGTGATTTTTTTCTTACATTCACAAGA
This sequence comes from Mandrillus leucophaeus, assembly GCF_000951045.1. Lineage (NCBI taxonomy): Eukaryota > Metazoa > Chordata > Mammalia > Primates > Cercopithecidae > Mandrillus > Mandrillus leucophaeus. The sequence continues at coordinate 2,010,747 of NW_012105353.1, read as the reverse complement.
TTGTGCAAGCATCACCAATATCTAATTCCAGAACATTTTCATCACCCCCAATAGAAAGGCCATTCCTATTATCATTTCCTCCTCCCCACCCCTGGCAACCACTATTCTATTTTCTGTCTCTATGGATTTGCCTATTCTAGACATTTCATATAAACGAAATCATCAAATATGTGGCCTTTTGTGTTTGGCTTCTTTCACTTAGTGTTTTAAAGGTTTGTTCATGTCATTTCATATATCATTACTTAATTTCTTTTTATGGCTGATAATATTCCATTGTATACCACATTTTGTTTATCCATTTATCAGTGAATGGACATTCAGATCTTTTCCACCTTTTGGCTATTATGAACAATGCTGCTATGAATATTCATGCACAGATTTTCGTATAAACATGTGTTCTCAGTTCTCTTGGGTATATACCTAGGAATATTTCACAGGGTCATATGGTAGCTCTATGCTGGATCATGTGGTAACTCTATGTTTAAATTTTCCAGTAATTGCTAAACTGCTTCCCACAGTAGTGGCACCATTTTGCATTTCTACCAGCAATGTATGAAGGTTCCAATTTCTTCATGTTTTTGCCAACACTTGTTATTTTGTTTTTGTTTTTATTTTTATTATAGCCATCCTAGTGTGTGTGACATGGCATTTCATTGTGGTTTTGTTTTGCATTTCCCTAATGACGAATGATGTTGAGCATCTTTTCATGTATTTATTGGCCATTTGTATACCTTCTTTGCAGAAATCTGTGCAGATCCTTTGCCCACTTAAAATCAGGCTTTTTATTATTGAGTTATAAGAGTTCTTTCTGAATATAAATTCCTTGTCAGATATATGATTTGCAAATATTTTCTCCCATTATGTAGGTTGTTTTTTTCATTTTCTTGATAATGTTCTTTGAGGCCTAAAAGCGTTACATTTTGATAAAGTCCGGTTTATCCATGTTTTTTCTTGGTTGCTTGTGCTTTTGGTGTCATATCTAAGAATCCATTGTCAAATCTAAGGTCGTGAAGACTTGCCTCTGTGTTTTCTTCTAAGACTTTTATAGTTTTAGCCTTTACACTTATGTCTGTGAATGATTTTGAGTTAGCTTCTATATATGGTATGAAGTCAAAATTAATTTTTTGCATATGGATATGCAGTTGTCCCAGCACCATCTGTTGAAGAGACTGTTCTTTCCCCATTGAGTGGTCTTTGCACCCTTGTCAAAAATCAATAGGCCAGGCCAGGCCAGGCACAGTGGCTCATGCTTGTAATCCCAGCACTTTGGGAGGCCAAGGCAGGTGCATCACCTGAGGTCAGGGGTTCAAGAGCAGCCTGACCAACATGGTGAAACCCTGTCTCTACTAAAACTACAAAAATTAGCCAGGCATAGTGGCTCATACCTGTAATCCCAGCTACTCAGGAGGCTGAGGCTGAAGAATTGCTTGAACCCGAAAGGTGGAGGTTGCAATGAGCCGAGATCGCGCCACTGCACTCTAGCCTGGGCGAGAAAACAAGACTCCATCTCAAAAAAACAAACAAACAAAAATCTATAGGCCATAGATATATGGGTTTGTTATTGGACTCTCAGTTCTATTCTATTGGTCTATGTGTCTGTGCCAGTACCACACTGTCTTGATTGCTGTAGCTTTGTAATAAGTTTTGAAATAGGGAAGTGTGAGTCCTTCAACTTTGTTCTTTTGCAATGTTGAAGTTGTTCTTCATTATTGTTTTGGCTATTTGGGGCCCCTTGCAATGAATTTGAAGATCAAATTTTCCATTTTTGCAAAAAAGCCTATTGGGATTTTGATAGGGATTGCATTGAATTGCTATATCACTTTGGGTAATAATTGCCATCCTCACAACGTAAGTCTTTCAACCCATGGTGTCTTTCCATTTATTTATGTCTTTAATTTCTTTCAGCAATGTTTTGTGGTTTTTAGTGGACAAGTCTTTCATCACCTTGGTTAAATTTATTCTTAATTTATTCTTTTGGTTGATATTATAAAAGGAATTGTTTTCTTAATTCCTTTTTTGATTGCTCATTACGTGTGTGTTGATCTTACACTCTGCAGCTTTGACGAATATACTTGTTAGCTCTAGTAGTTTGTGTTTGTGTGTGTGTGTGTGTGTGTGCATGTGTGGTATATTCTTTTGAATATTCTATATACCAGATCATGTTATCTGTGAATATAGTTTTATTTCCTTCTTTCTGATTTGGATGCCTTTTGTTTCTTTTTCTTGCTCAATTGCTCTGGCTAGAACTTCCACCACAATATTGAATATCAATGTGAAAGTAGGCGTGTTTATTTTGTTCCTCATCGTAGGGGGAAAGCTTTCAATCTTTCACCACTGAGTTTAATGTTAGTTGTAGGTTTTTCATAAAGGTCTTTTATCATTTTGAGGAAATTTCCTTCAATTCTTAGTTTTCTGAGTGGTTTTATCATGAAAAGGTGTTGGATTTTGTTAAATGCTTTTATTTGCATCAATTGAGGTGATTGTGTGTTTTTTACCCTTCATTCTATTAATGTGGTGTGATATATTGAATAATTTTCTTATGTTGAACCAGCCTTGTAAATATAAATCCCTCTTGGCCATGGTATATAATCCCTTTAAAATGCTGTTGTATTTGGTTTGCTGGTATTATGTTGAGAATTTTTGCATCTATTTCATAAGGGATATTGGTCTGTAATTTTCTTTTCTTGTAGTGTCTTTGCCTGGCTTTGGTATCAGGGTAATACTGATCTCGTAGAGTGAGTTAGGAATTGCTTCCTTTTATTCTGTTTTTGGAAGAGTTTGAGAAGGATTGGTGTTAATTCTAATTTAAATGTTTAGTAGAGTTCACCATTGAAGCCATTTGGTCTTGGGCTTTTCTTTATTAGGAGGTTTTTGATGACAGATCCAATCTCTTGTTCTCGATCTGTTCAGATTTTTTATTTCTTCTTGAGTCTGTTTTGGTAATTTGTGAGTTTCTAAGAATTTGTTCATCTCATCTAAATTACCTAATTTGTTGGTGTACAATTGTTCATTGTATTCTCTCATAACCCCTTTTTATTGCTTTAAGGTTGATGGTAATGTCCCCACTTTAGTTTCTGATTTTAGTTATTTTCATTTTCTCTCTTTTCTTAGTCAGTCTAGCTTAAAGGTTTGTTAATTTTGTTGATCTTTTCAAAGAACCAACTTTTGGTTTTGTTAATTCTCTCTATTGTTTTTCTATTCTTTATTTCATTTATCTCCACTCTAATTCTTATTTTCTTTGTCAAAATATTAAGTTAGTTTATTGATGTGAAATCCTTCTTTTTTACTGCATGCATTTACAGCTACAAATTTCTCTCTGAACACTGCTTTTGCTGTATCCCATAAGTTTTGATGTGTTGTGTTTTCATTTTTATTCATCTCAAAGTATTTTCTAATTTCCCTTGTGATCTTTGTATTACCCATTGGTTTTTTAAGAGTATTTATTTCATAAATAATTGTGCCACTGCACTCCAGCCTGGGCGACAGAGTGAGACTCTGTCCCCACTGCCAAAAAAAAAAGTGTATGATTCAACAGTTTTTAGTATATTAAAAATGTTGTGCAACCATCACCACTATGTAATTCCAGAGCATTTTCGTCACCCCCAAACAAAACCCCATTAGCAATCAATCCCATTTGCTCCCTCCCCAGCCCCTGGCAATACTAATTTACCTTCTGTCTCTATGGATTTGTCTAATATGAACACTTCCTATAAGTGGAATCATACAATATATGTGGCCTTTTGTGCCTGGCATCTGTTGCTTGGCATGTTTTCAGGGTTCATCCATGGTAGCATGGATCAGTACTTCCTTCCTATTTTTAGCTGAATAATGTTACTTTGTATGGATATAGCACATTGTATTTAAGGGATTATATGTTTATACATGCATTTTAATATTCATCTGTGGTTATATTGATTTTTGTATGCTTGCAAACACATAGAATATTTCTAGGAAAGATATGATACTTTTAACAGTGCCTGTTTCTAGGGGTAGAGATTAGGGGAATATGATCTAGGGGAGACGGAAAATGACTTTTCATTATTTTACCCATTTCTACTATTTAAAATTTTATTTCAACTAAAAAAAGGACTTGTTTCTCCATTTTAAAACTGCTTTTTTTTTTTTTGAGGTACGGTCTTACTCTGTTGCCCAGGCTGGAGTGCAATGGCGCAATCTTGGCTCACTGCAACCTCCACCTCCCGAGTTCAAGCGATTCTCCTGCCTCAGCCTCCTGAGTAGCTGGGACTACAGGCACGTGCCACCACGCCTGGCTAATTTTTGTATTTTTAATAGAGACAGGGTTTCACCATTTTGGCCAGGCTGGTCTCAAACTTCTGACCTCAAGTGATCTGCCTGCCTCGGCCTTCCAGAGTGCTAGGATTACAGGTGTGAGCCACTGTGCCCGGCCCTAAAACTGCTTTTTTAAAAAGAAATATTCTTTAAAGGTAGTATTTTCCTCTAACTTAAAAGAATGTGACTATTTTATTAAAGTGGTTATTTAACCTGAGTATATTTATAAATGGAGAGACTGCCATCTGAGTTAATCATCTTGAGTATTTAATATTGCAGTTGTAAATATAATTCTAATGCTATGGAAAGATAGCCTTATAGGCAAGGACTAGTATGACCAGAATGGTTTTAGTCAATCCAAAGACCCAGAGAAATTATTTTCATAATAATTTTCTGTTGTTGCAATATATTCTCAAATATTTGTTAATTTAGCTTTTTTAAAAAACAAAACTGCCCCTTTAGACAACAATTACTCTGATTAGTACTACCAATGGACCAGAAAAACTACAATGACAAGCTAAGGTAACACTGAAGCCAGTGTTGGGAATCAACAGATTACATGTGGCTGGGGGTGGTGGCTCACACCTGTAATCCCAACACTTTGGGAGGCTGAGGCAGGAGGATCATTTGAGGCCAGAAGTTCGAGACCAGCCTGGGCAACATAGACCCTATCTCTTCCCCCTCCACAAAAAAAGAAAAGAGCTTGAAAATCCAGTGTGAATTTTTCACTTACAGCACATTTCAATTCAGATTAGCTCCATTTCACATGCTCAATAGTTCCCTGTGGCTAGTGGCTGCCATATTGGACAGCATAGGTCCAATATGGCAATAGGTCTAAATAGTTTTGACCTATTAAAATACATTAAATTTGTGTAGTAGTCACATCAATGCTATATTATATTTTGGAGTATGTATTTATCATTTTTTCTTCATTCTCCCTCTCCTTTTTCTTTTTCTCTTTTTTTATTACAATTGGCTTTTTGTCTGCATGTTTCCCTAGGGCAAGGGCGTGCCTCCCTTCACTTCTCTTGGGCGCTAAGGACCTGGGATGAGGATTCATTTTTTCAGTTACACCTGTCCACTGAGGGCTTATTATATGCCAGACACTGTGCTAGAATGATCTATTTCAGAATAATTGAGAGATTATCCTGAAATACAGTGACCTGAAACGTGCGCACGTGCTCCACCTTTACAGTTTTTTATACAGTCATGTCTGTCTTCCTTGTTCATTACATCTGTTTTCTCTGCTTCCCCCTCACAGATACTTCATGCCCATTATGTCTTAGAGGTGCTATTTGAAACCAAGAAAGTCCTGAAGCAAATGCCGAATTTCACTCATGTACAAACTTCTCCCTCCAAAGAGTTAACAATCTGTGGTAAGTTTCAGACCAGAGTTGTCAAATTAATCTTTAGGAGCCTCTTGGTCCTACATCGTTTGCCTAACTTGAAAACTGTGTAAATTGGACTGTGTTAAGGGAAAAATGTTAATATAGAATTATCTATCATGATAATACTGTTCCCCATCTTGTCTTTGTTTTGCATACCAGCTGGCAGGAATTAATTATGTGAGAAATTAAAGAGCTCGTAGCTTTTTATAAAGGCAGACAGCATTTTAATATGGAAAAACCACCCATGGGTGGAATAAGCATTCTTTGCCCTCCGTCTAGCTCTCATTCTCTTTGTTCCACATTGCTTTTTCTAGGTGGGCCTCTGCATGCCACTTATGCTGGGAAGAGAAAAACCCATGGCAGGGTGGAGATTAAATTCTTCTCTGCCCTTGGCTGCTGTTTTAGATTTTTCCAACTGGTCTCTGCAGCTTTTAGAAGAGTGGGAATGTCCCAGAAATCTGTTTCTTGTTCTTTTAAATAACAAGATTTGAGATTTTGCTATCATATAGGCCAGCCTGGCAGGATATTGCTTCAAGAAACAGTACGCATTGAAATTCCTCACAGTTGGTGCTCAGCGTGCTTGCAACTGTTTGAGAGTGGGGTGCGTGGAAGGAACAGCAATTCCCTTAACTTCTAATTAAGCCTGTAGGTTACAAAACAGTGATTGTTATTTTCCAAATCAGTTTTTCGTCTGCATTTCTCTTATTCTGGCAGGTAGAAGTGAATTTGACAATCTAATTAAAGTATTTGCATTTCTAGCATCTGATAGTGGTGGCAGGGACTTGATGTAGCAGTGCCTACCTCATGACATGCCCTGACTCAGGTTTTTGAAGAGTCTCTAATGGTTCATTTCCAGCCTCATCAGGCCATCACGTCTCTGACTAGCAGATGATTCATCTCAGCAGTGGGGGTCTTTTATTCAAGGCCTCACCTGGCCTTACTTTTCATGGAAAATAGAGACTTCGGGTCATGAGGCTCAGAAAGCCATGCCACCCTGTGAAGCCTGTGAGGCCAGGGCTAGGTGTGCTCTTAGGATATCTAGAATGGCCCAAACTGAGAATGGGCTACGCTCCCCTGTGTTTCACTGGGAGCCACTACAGACTCATCCTTGCTAGAAGGATCTAGAAGAAGACACACGTTAATTACAGGGCAGGGCGGTCCTAGAATCCCACAGTGTGAGAACTGAAGGGTTCTCTAGTCTATTCTTTGCTCTTTTGGGTGAAATTGAAGCTCAAACAGAAAAATGGCAGGATCAGAATTAAAATCAGGTCTTCTGTATCCCAGGTTAGAGGCAGCCCCACATCTGCCATCCTCACATTATGTACCTGATGGTGCATTTTCCATCATGAGACAAAGATTAGGGAATGACTTAATTGGACATCTCCATTCGTTAAAGATATCCACATCTTGGCACTTATTTCTAGACTTTTTCATGTAGCACCATTGGTAGAGGGAAAAGACAAGGCCCGTGGGTTTTCTTAACATGGGAATATTATTATTTTCCATTTTTAACAGCTCATTGAACTTCAAAACTTTTGTGATTATTTATAATAAAATTTAAAATTGGGACTATAACTTCAAAACCGTCTTCCGTTTAAGACGGTGTTGGGAAAGGGGGAGAGATTGTGACGAAAATTTGCTATTATTTTAATTGTGAAATGCATTTTTGTACATGTACATGTAAATATGCCCCACAGTTTTCAGCATGCATGAAATATAAGAGGATTTTTAGTCTACAGTTATATTATAAATGATAACAAATTCTGCACTCATGTTTTTGTTGGCAGTGGAAATATCTTTCTGTCCTTCTTCCCGTGATACAAGTTTTTCTTTCGCTGTCCAACTAGAAGTTAAAAATATTAAACTAAGTAAAGAGTCCTCCCGTCTTTATGTCCTTAGATTTAGAGTGAGACCATATGAAAGCAATGAGATTTAAGCATACAATGATATTAATATGCTAATAATATTATAGTAGTATTTTATAAATAAGTGCTGGTGATATAGAGTTTCTATTTTACTATTCCCAGTATATTTGGAGTCTTCTGTTGCATATATCTGGTTAATCTTGGTTGTGGGATTTTAAGCAAACTGAGGGAAAAGTATTCCTAAATTAAATTCTATAGTAATTAAGTTGAATACAAAGAATAAAAATTTATGAGCAGAACTTATGAAAGATATTTTACCTGGAAATAGTTATCCAAATAGGGCTTTTGGATATTCACATAGTCACTCATTATTATTATTTTTTTAGATAGAGTCTTGCTCTGTCGCCCAGGCTGGAGTGCAGTAGAGTGATCTCAGCTCACTGCAACCTCTGCCTCCCAGGGCTCAAGCGATTCTCCTGCCTCAACCTCCTGAGTAGCTGGGATTACAGGTGCGCACCACCATGCCTGGCTAATTTTTGTATTTTTAGTAGAGACAGGGTCTCACCATGTTGGCCAGGCTGGCCTTGAACTCCTGGCCTCAAGTGATCCATCTGCCTCGGCCTCCCAAAGCGCTGAGATTACAGGCGTGAGCCACCATGCCTGGCCTTATTTTTTAATTAATGGCTTCAGATACTCATATGATTTCCCCTAGTTGGCTTTCATTTTTTTTCTATGTCTCATCAAAGAATGTCAACTATCTACTCACAATGTTTAAATTTCAGATGCTACTGCCGGAGTATATTGAAAACATGGCTTTAAAAAGCTATGTACTTAGCCAAGAAATATATTTATTGAGTGTCTGTTATCCACTGGGTACTATGGTAGGCACTTGGGGATTCAATGCTGACTAAAGTAGATACTGTTGCTGCTCTCCTAGGGATTACAGTGTGAGTGAACAGAATAATCGCTAAGAGCCTGAGGGGATTTTGTTTTTCGTTTTATTTTTGAGACAGGGCCTCACTTTGTCACCCAGACTAGAGTGTGGTGGCATGATCACAGCTCACTGCAGCCTTGACTTCCCAGGGTCAAGCAATCTTCCCACCTCAGTCAGCCTACTGAGTAGCTAGGATCACAGGTGCGCACCACCAAACCTGGCTAAATTTTTGTTTTGTTTTGTTTTTTTGTTTTTTTGAGATGGAGTCTTGCTCTGTTGCCCAGGCTGGAGTGCAGTGGTGTGATCTCAGCTCACTGCAACCTCCACCTCCCGGGTTTAAGCGATTCTCATGCTTCAGCCCCCCGAGTAGCTGGGATTACAGGTGTGCACCACCATGCACAGCTAATTTTTGTATTTTTAGTAGAGACGGGGTTTTGCCATGTTGACCAGGCTGGTCTTGAACTCCTAGGCTCAAATGATCCATCTGCCTTGGCCTCCCAAAGTGCTGGGATAACAGGTGTGAGCCATCACGCCCAGCCAAACTTGAGTTTTGAAGTGAGTTAAAGTTGGGTTTGAATTCTTGCTCTGATACTTGATGGCTGAGTAACTTTGCATAACTTACTTAACTACTCTGAGCCTCATTTGTAAGACGAGAATGATGAAGACGAAACCCATCTCACAGAGTGGTTGTAAGGATTGAACTAGATAATTCATGTAAAACCCTTAGCACAGTGCTTGGCCCAGAGTGATCAAAGCCCTGTGCAAATGACTGGAGTGAAGCACTAGATGCTGTCCCCACTATAGGAGAGGAAGAAAAGAGTGCTATGGAGACAAATTTCCTGTCAAATTAACATCGTCGTAGGATAAAAACCCAATGCCCTGAGAACACTTGGGGTGGATCAGCAGTATTTCACTTTTAAAAGTCTGTAACAAAATGGGCATTGTATCTTGTTTTCTACTGAATACTGATTTTTCATTTGCACTGCAGGTGATTTGCATGGGAAACTGGATGATCTTTTTATGATCTTCTACAAGGTAAATGATGATTTGCTAAATATTAGCATTTTTCTTGGGGGAGGGCTGTCTTAGGGCAGACAACAATATTAGTTTTACTAGAGATATGTACAAATACAGATATAATGTTAGTTTTTAACCAGGAGGCTCAAAGATTTGTAGAGCCATATCTTTTTTTTAACATACATCTCATACATTTTTTTTTTAATTTTAATTTGGGTCTTCATTCAACGTTATTGTGGTCTATGTATACGTTAGGATTTGTACCTGATTGTATGTATTGTCTTTATTACATCATAAATGTCTAGATGGTACAGGATGGGGAGGGATGCAGTCTGTTTTATTTTTGTTTGTTCAGGGATGATCATGTCACATACCAGTCTTCTCTTCCAGTGCACCCTAATTATGCATGAGTGGAGTTGCCTATTATAAGGAATAAGTTCCAGCGTGCTCTCTTTTCTCCCCTGATTCGCCATCCTTGGGCTCAGTTGCTCTTCCAATGCTGTGCCTCCTTTTCATTTATTGCATTTGGCTTGTGAGAGCCAGCACAGAGGGCACAAAACTGCTCGGCCGGCATGGAGTTTCTCTGCATCTCTTTGATTGGATTTTTTTCTGTCTCTGAGCCAAGAGTTGCAGCCTGAATGTTTGCTTCAGGGACGACTGACTGAATATAGAAAACTGATCTTGAGGTCCCTGCCCTCACAGTGGTTACCCCTTTACACTAGTCTTCTGAATGTCTCTTTTTGATTAATGCATTTATTGTTCACCTACCCCTGTTATCCCCACAACTAGCATGCCAAATAATTGGGCATAGCATAGGTTTCTCAGATGAGTTGAAAGAAAATATATTCTGATTATTATTGTTACCAGAAAGGGGTCCCGATCCAGACCCCAAGAAAGGATTCTTGGATCTCGCACAAGAAAGAATTCAGGGTGAGTCCATAGAGTAAAGTGAAAGCAAGTTTATTAAGAAAGTAAAGGAATAAAAGAATGGCTACTCCATAGACAGAGCATCCCCAAGGGCTGCTGGTTGCCCATTTTTATGGTTATTTCTTGATGATATGCTAAACAAGGAGTAGATTATTCATGCCTCCCCTTTTTAGACCATATAGGGTAACTTCCTGAGGTTGCCATGGCATTTGTAAACTGTCATGGTGCTGGTGGGAGTATAGCCGTGAGAATGACCAGAGGTCATGCTTGTCGCCATCTTGGTTTTGGTGGGTTTTAGCTGGCTTCTTTACTGCAACTGTTTTATTAGGTTGGTGCAAAAAAAAAAAAAAAAAAAAAAAAAGTAGCAGGTTGCTGTGGGAAGTCCAGGCAAAGGTTTGCTGGCAGGGACCCGAGGGAGCAGGTGAAAGAGCAATTCTGGACATCAGCCACAGAATCCAAGCTGGGTAGGGAAGGAAGAGAAGCCAGGATGGGCCAGTCAACTGGGAGAAGTAGGAGGATAGTAGGACTGGAATGCTGACCGACTGTGTCAGGGAGCAGGCTGACTGCAGTGAGGGCCGTGGGATAGTGGGAAATGCAGGGGGAGCAGTCCCAGGGCAAGGGATGCCCTGGGGTGGAGCCTAGAACATCGGCAGCCCAAGCCAGTGAAAGAGAATTTTGGGGATAAGGTGGACAAGGACCTGGAAAGCAGGTGGGTTCAACAGTAGGGGGCGCCACATGGACTCAGATGAGGAGCAGGGGAAGGAAGTTTAGTCAGAGGTCATGGGCCTGAAAGGAGGGTGGTGGGGTGTTTCTCTGTGAGCAGCCCTGCGGGCAAGTGGAGCCTCCCCTGCTCCTGGGCCTGAGGCGGGTGTCCTGGGGAGGGGTGGGTCCTTTCCTTCAGAAGGGCTGCAGGAGTTAGGAGTGCTCCTGTGCTCTGAAGGGAGTCCAGGCCTATGGAGGGTAGAAGACTTTCTGAATAAGTTCAGGGTGGAAGGGGCTTCACTGACCAAGAAATGGAGATTCTACTGGCTCCACTGGAGTGCTGTGGGAGAGGTGGAAGGATGGACAGGGGATGGGATTTATTTAACTTGGGACATAGCTCCTTACCAAATGTTCAGAAGTGTGGTCCGGCTATTGTTGACAATTACAATGTGAGGAAGGAGGAGGGGCAGGGTATGTGGAGAACAACAACAAACCTGGTCATTCTTTGTCTAGAGGCTTGGGAAATACATCAAAGGGAAAATAGTTGAGTAGATTAAATCAGGAACGTAGTCACTAAATTCCAAGGCGTTTAGAAAAGAAAATTTCTTTATTTCGTGTGAAAGTGTGATCAGGGATAGGACTCTGGAGTAGACAGATGAGAAAAGAGAATTCTAACATATTTCTTTAATTCTGTCTGCAAAACTATATGGAGCATATAAAACTGGAAGGTGCTAATGTAAAGATTGAACAGGAGGAGGTGGGTGGTAAGAAGTACTATAAAAGGAACTAAAGGTGAAAATATAGCATTCAAATGCAAGCAAGATATATTTGGAGAGCTAACCAATGACAGTGCTAGGGAAATGGAGATTGCTAGCCCAGTGATGAAAGACTAGGTCACTATTATATTTGGGATGGATTTGGGTAGAGAGGTGAGAGGGATGTCTGGAAAACAGAAGTGTGCAAGAGCCATGGATTAGAATTCTGGCAGGCATGAGTGAGAAGAAGGTAAAATGCATCTTGGACATGGAATGAACCACATACACCAGAATCTCGAAACTGCCTGGTTTAAGGGGGGAAACCGAGGGAAGAGCCATTGATGACAGCAAGTTTCCACTTTAAGAAACTGAAAAGAGATCTAATGTACAACATGAGGACTATAGGTAATAAAATTGTACCATATATGGGATTCATGTCAAATGAGTAGATTGTAGCTGCTATTGCCACAAAAAAAACAAAAAATGGGTAACTATGTCAGATGATGGATATATTAATTTGCTTCACTATAGTAACCTTTTTACTATATGTATGTATTCTGTAACATCATGATACGTTATACCTTAAATGTACATGGTAAAGTTTATTTTTAAAAAAAGAAAATAGCAACAATGATAAAGCAGTGGGGAAAATAGCTGATCAACAATATCATTAGTATTTTCAACCGTGGTACAGCAGAAAACCCGGAAACTATATTATTATTTTAAAGGAATTTATAATAAGTGAATAAATACATTACTTTCATTTATCTAGAAAAAGGAAAAAGGCCGGGCACAGTGGCTCACACCTGTAATCCTAGCACTTTAGGAGGCTGAGGTGGATGGATCACTTGAGGTCAGGAGTTCGAGACCAGCCTAGTCAACATGATGAAACTCCCATCTCTACTAAAAATACAAAAATTAGCCAGACGTGGTGGTGCGTGCCTGTAATCCCAGCTACTCAGGAGGCCGAGGCAGGAGAATCACTTGAACCCGGGAGGTGGAGGTTGCAGTGAGCCAAGATTGTGCCATTGCACTTTAGCCTGGGGGAAAAGAGCAAAACTCCGTCTAAAAAAAAA